>NC_041385.1:227181975-227265452 GCF_002162155.2 Triticum dicoccoides
CCCTCTCCCTCTCCTTTCCTCCCCCCCTCTTCCTTAGAGGGGAATCCTACTAGGACTAGGAAGTCCTAGTAGGACTCCTCCTCTTGGGGCGCGCCATAGGGCCAGCCGGCCTCCCCTCCCTCCTTTATATATGGGGGCAAGGGGGCACCCTATAACACACAAGTTTCTCTTAATCGTGTGTGGTGCCCCCCTCCACAGTTACACACCTCGATCATACCATCGTAGTGCTTAGGCGAAGCCCTGCGTCGGTAACATCATCATCATCGTCGCCACGCCGTCGTGCTAACAGAACTCACCCTCGTACTCAACTGTATCAAGAGCACGAGGGACGTCATCGAGCTGAACGTGTGCTAAACGCGGAGGTGTTGTATGTTCGGTACTTGATCAGTTGGATCGCGAAGAAGTTCGACTACATCAACTGTGTTACTAAACGCTTCCGCTTTCGGTATACGAGGGTACGTAGACACACTCTCCCCTCTCGTTGCTATGCATCACCTAGATAGATCTTGTGTGATCGTAGGAATTCTTTTTGAAATTACTACGTTCCCCAACAGTGGCATCTGAGCCACGTCTATGCGTAGATGTTTTATGCATGAGTAGAACACAAAGAGTTATGGGCGATAATAGTCATACTACTTGCCACCAACGTCTTACTTTGATTCGGCGGTATTGTTGGATGAAGCGACCCGGACCGACATTACATGACCGCGTTCATGAGACTGGTTCTACCGACGTGCTTTTGCACATAGGTGGTTGGCGGGTGTCTGTTTCTCCAACTTTAGTTGAATCGAGCTTGACTACGACTGGTCCTTGTTGAATGTTAAAACAACACACTTGACGAAAAATCGTTGTGGTTTTGACGCGTAGGTAAGAACGGTTCTTGCTAGAAGCCCGCGGCAGCCACGTAAAACTTGCAACAACAAAGTAGAGGACGTCTAACTTGTTTTTGCAGGGCTTGCTGTGATGTGATATGGTCAAGACATGAGATGATCATGTTTTGTAACAAAGTTATCGGCAACTAGCAGGAGCCATATGGTTGTCGCTTTTATTGTATGCAATGCAATCGCCATGTAATTGTTTTACTTTATCACTAAGCGGTAGCGATAGTCGTAGAAGCAATAGTTGGCGAGACGACAATGATTCTACGATGGAGATCAAGGTGTCGTGCCGGTGACAATGGAGATCATGACGATGCTTCGGTGATGGAGATCATGAGCACAAGATGATGATGGCCATATCATGTCACATATTTTGACTGCATGTGATGTTTATCTTTTATGCATCTTATTTTGCTTAGTACGGTGGTAGCATTATAATATCATCCCTTACTAAATTTCAAGGTATAAGTGTTCTCCCTGAGTATGCACCATTGCTACATACAGTTTGTCGTGCCGATAAACCACATGATGATCGGGTGTGATAAGGTGTACGTTCACATACAATGGGTGCAAGCCAGTTTTGCACATGCAGAATACTCGGGTTAAACTTGACGAGCCTAGCATATGCAGATATGGCCTCGGAACACTGAGACCGAAAGGTCGAACGTGAATCATATAGTAGACATGATCAACAAAGTGATGTTCACCATTGAAAGCTACTCCATCTCACGTGATGATCGGACATGGTTTAGTTGATTTGGGTCACGTGATCATTTAGATGACTAGAGGGATGTCTATCTAAGTGGGAGTTCTTAAGTAATATGATTAATTGAACTTTAATTTATCATGAACTTAGTCCTGATAGTTATTTTGCATGTCTGTGTTATTGTAGATCAATGGCCCGTGCTATCGTTCCTTTGAATTTTAATGCGTTCCTAGAGAAAGCTAAGTTGAAAGATGATGGAAGCAACTACACGGACTGGGTCCGTAACTTGAGGATTATCCTTATTGCTGCACAGAAGAATTATGTCCTGAAAGCACTGTTAGGTGTACCACCCGCGCAGCAACTGCAGACATTGTGAATGCCTGGCAGACGCGTGCTAATGACTACTCGATAGTTCAATGTGCCATGCTCTACGACTTAGAATCGGGACTTCAAAGACGATTTGATTGTCATGGAGCATATGCGATGTTCCAAGAGTTGAAGTTAATATTTCAAGCAAATGCCCGAGTTGAGAGATATGAAGTCTCCAACAAGTTCTACAGCTGCAAAATGGAGGAGAATAGTTCTATCAGTGAACATATACTCAGAATGTCTGGGTACCATAACCACTTGACTCAGATGGGAGTTAATCTTCCTGATGATAGTGTCATTGACAGAGTTCTTCAATCACTGCCACCAAGCTATAAAGGCTTCGTGATGAACTATAATATGCAAGGGATGAACAAGACAATTCCCGAGCTCTTAGAAATGCTAAAGGCTGCGGAGGTAGAAATCAAAAAGGAGCATCAAGTGTTGATGGTCAACAAGACCACTAGTTTCAAGAAAAAGTGCAAAGGGAAGAAGGGGAACTTCAAGAAGAACGGCAAGAAAGTTGCTGCTCAGGAGAAGAAACCCAAGTCTAGACCTAAGCCTGAAACTGAGTGCTTCTACTGCAAAGGGACTGGTCATTGGAAGCGAAACTGCCCCAAGTATTTGGCAGATAAGGATGGCAAAGTGAAAGGTATATTTGATATACATGTTATTGATGTGTACCTTACTAATGCTCATAGTAGCGCCTGAGTATTTGATACTGGTTCTGTTGCTCATATTTGCAACTCAAAACAGGGGCTATGGATTAAACGAAGATTGGCTAAGGACGAGGTTAAGATGCGCGTGGGAAATGGTTCCAAGGTCGATGTGATCACCGTCGGCACGCTACCTCTACATCTACCTTCGGGATTAGTTTTAGACCTGAATAATTGTTATTTGGTGCCAGCGTTAAGCATGAACATTATATCTAGATCTTGTTTGATGCGAGATGGTTATTCATTTAAATCAGTGAATAATGGTTGTTCTATTCATATGAGTAATATCTTTTATGGTCATGCACCCTTCCTAAGTTCCTGAGTGGTCTATTTTTGTTGAATCTCGATCGTGATGATACACATATTCATAATATTGAAGCCAAAAGATGCAAAGTTGATAATGATAGTGCAACTTATTTGTGGCACTGTCGTTTAGGTCATATCGGTGTAAAAGCGCATGAAGAAACTCCATGCTGATGGGCTTTTGGAATCACTTGATTATGAATCACTTGGTGCTTGCGAATTGTGCCTCGTTGAAAAGATGACTAAAACTCCGTTCTCCAGAACAATGGATTGAGCTACTGACTTATTGAAAATAATGCATACCGATGTATGCAGTCCAATGAGTGTTGAGGCTCGTGGTGGGCATCGTTATTTTCTTACCTTCACAGATGATTTGAGCAGATATGGTTATATCTACTTAATGAAGCATAAGTCTGAAACATTTGAAAAGTTCAAAGAATTTCAGAGTAAAGTGGAAAATCATCATAACAAGAAAATAAAATTTCTATGATCTGATCGTGGAGGAGAATATTTGAGTTACGAGTTTGGTCTTCATTTGAAACAACGTGGAATAGTTTCACAACTTACGCCACCTGGAACACCACAGCGAAATGGTGTGTCCGAACGTCGTAACCGTACTTTCTCAGATATGGTGCAATCTATGATGTCTCTTACTGATTTACCGCTATCATTTTGGGGTTATGCTTTAGAGACAACTGCATTCACTTTAAATAGGGCACCATCGAAATCCGTTGAGAGGACGCCTTATGAACTGTGGTTTGGTAAGAAACCAAAGTTGTCATTTCTTAAAGTTTGGGGCTGCGATGCTTATGTGAAAAAGCTTCAACCTGATAAGCTCAAACCCAAATCGGAGAAGTGCATCTTCATAGGATACCCAAAGGAAATTGTTGGGTACACCTTCTATCGCAGATCTGAAGGCAAGATATTCATTGCTAAGAATGGATCCTTTCTAGAGAAGGAGTTTCTCTCGAAACAAGTGAGTGGGAGGAAAGTAGAACTTGATGAGGTAATTGTACCTTCTCCCTTATTGGAAAGTAGTTCATCACAGAAATCAGTTCCAGTGATTCCTACACCAATTAGTGAGGAAGCTAATGATGATGATCATGAAACTTCATATCAAGTTACTACCGAACCTCGTAGGTCTTCCAGAGTGAGATCTGCACCAGAGTGGTACGGTAATTCTGTTTTGGAAGTCATGTTACTAGACCATGGTGAACCTACGAACTATGAGGAAGCGATGATGAGCCCAGATTCCGTGAAATGGCTTGAGGCCATGAAATCTGAGATGGGATCCATGTATGAGAACAAAGTGTGGACTTTCATGAATTTGCCCGATGATCGGCAAGCCATAGAAAATAAATGGATCTTCAAGAAGAAGACTGACGCTGACGGTAATGTTACTGTCTACAAAGCTCAACTTGTTGTGAAAGGTTTTCAACAAGTTCAAGGAGTTGACTACGATGAGACTTTCTCACCCGTAGCGATGCTTAAGTCTGCCCGAATCATGTTAACAATTGCTGCATTTTATGATTATGAAATTTGGCAGATGGATGTCAAAACGGCATTCCTGAATGGATTTCTGGAAGAAGAGTTGTATATGATGCAACCAGAAGGTTTTGTCGATCCAAAGGGTGCTAACAAAGTGTGCAAGCTCCAACGATCCATTTATGGACTGGTGCAAGCCTCTCGGAGTTGGAATAAACGCTTTGATAGTATGATCAAAGCATATGGTTTTATACAGACTTTTGGAGAAGCCTATATTGACAAGAAAGCGAGTGGGAGGTCTGTAGCATTTCTAATATTATATGTCGATGACATATTGTTGATTGGAAATGATATAGAATTTCTAGATAGCATAAAGGGATACTTGAATAAGAGTTTTTCAATGAAAGACCTCGGTGAAGCTGCTTACATATTGGGCATCAAGATCTATAGAGATAGATCAAGACGCTTAATTGGACTTCCACAAAGCACATACCTTGATAAAGTTTTGAAGAAGTTCAAAATGGATCAGTCAAAGAAAGGGTTCTTACCTGTGTTACAAGGTGTGAAGTTGAGTGAGACTCAATGCCCGACCACTACAGAAGATAGAGAGAAAATGAAAGTCATTCCCTATGCTTCAGCCATAGGTTCTATCATGTATGCAATGTTGTGTACCAGACTTGATGTGTGCCTTGCTATAAGCATAGCAGGGAGGTACCAAAGTAATCCCGGAGTGGAGCACTGGACAATGGTCAAGAACATCCTGAAATACCTGAAAAGGACTAAGGATATGTTTCACGTTTGTGGAGGTGACAAAGAGCTCGTCGTAAACGGTTACATCGATGCAAGCTTTGACACTGATCCGGATGACTCTAAGTCGCAAACGGGATACGTATTTTTATTGAATGGAGGAGCTGTCAGTTGGTGCAGTTCCAAGCAGAGCATCGTGGCGCGATCTACGTGTGAAGCGGAGTACATTGCTGCTTCAGAAGCAGCAAATGAATGAGTCTGGATGAAGGAGTTCATATCCGATCTGGGTGTCATACCTAGTGCATCGGGTCCAATGAAAAATCTTTTGTGACAATACTGGTGCAATTGCCTTGGCAAATGAATCCAGATTTCACAAGAGAACCAAGCACATCAAGAGACGCTTCAATTCCATCTATCATCAAGTGTCGGAAGGGGACATAGAGATTTGCAAGATACATATGGATTTGAATGTTGCAGACCCTTTGACTAAGCCTCTTCCACAAGCAAAACATGATCAACACCAAAACTCCAATGGTGTTAGAATCATTACTTTGTAATCTAGATTATTGACTCTAGTGCAAGTGGGAGACTGAAGGAAATATGCCCTAGAGGCAATAATAAAGTTATTATTTATTTCCTTATTTCATGATAAATGTTTATTATTCATGCTAGAATTGTATTAACCGGAAACTTACACTACAAAAAATACACTTCCGTGATGATACGTGTTTGTCATAGTAGGTCGCGTTTTTTATCATGCATGTACATCCATGATGATTTTATGACAGAATCAAGATAGTCATATGCGTGCTGTCGTAGAAGTGTTCCATGACATTACCAAAATTATCATCACGGAAGTATCCACTTCCATGACGATAAATCGCGTGTCACAGAAGTGCTTTCGTCAAGGGTGACCGACACGTGGCATCCACCATAACGGGACGCCATTAACCGCCGTTAACCTATCGGGTCCGTTTTTTGGATCCGATAACCCGCTAACAGCCACGACCAATGCCGATTTTCCATGTGTAAAATTCTCATTGGCTGAGGGATCCACGCGTCAGCTCCGCGTTGGCATAGGTGTCACTCATCCAACGGTTGAGATGGGCCTATGATATGTTGACACGTGGACCGGCCCAAAAGTGGCCCATAAAGTTTAAATGGGCCGGCCCAACTGAAGGCCCATAAGATTTAGCGGACCATAATGGGCCGGCCCAGCTAATGGCCCACAAGATTTTGCAGACCATAATGGGCCGGCCCAGCTAAAGGCCCACAAGATTTAGCGGACCACAATGGGTCGGCCCAGCTAAAGGCCCACAAGATTTTGGAGACAATAATGGGCCGGCCCAGCTAAAGGCCCAACATTCTCTGTCAAATCGGCCCGTCAAAGGCCTGACCTAAACTTGTCATCATCGCGGCCCATGGTCACTTTTGGCCCGTTAACAGTCCGCTAAGTAATTGGGCCGAATTACGGCCCAGTGTATTTCCGGCCTATTAAAGGTCCCGCTTCATTTGGTCCCATTTACAGGCCATCAAAACTTTCGGCCCATAAACGACCGTGAAGGATTTGGGTCATATTCGGCCATGTCTGACATTCGGCCTGTTAGAGGCCCACTATAGTTTTGGGCCACTTTCGGCCTGTTGTCATTTTCGGCCTGTTAACGCTGGACGAAAACCATGGGCCATATGTGGCCCAACGTCATATTGGGCCCATTAACAACCCATATAAAAATGACGACAATCTAGCCCGACCGAAGTTCCGGCCTGTTAAAGGCCCGTGTATTAGGTCAACGCATTTACGGCCCGTCCGAATTTCGGCCTGTCAAAGATCCGCATCGTAAATGGGCCACCATTTTGGCCTGCTAAGACCAGTGGGTTATTTGGCACAATCAGGGCCCAATCTCACGTTCGGTCTATTAAAGGCCCATGTTTTTATGGCCTCGAGATATTTACACCTATAAACGGCCTACTTTTACTAAGGGCCCAAATTATGTTTAGGCTTGTTAAAGGCCCACTATGGGCATAGGCCTACCAGAAAATATATGAAAGCTTATGCTTATTTAGGCCCAGATATTTTTAGTGGGCTACATGACAATTTCGGCCCGTAATCGTTTTTAGCCCAATTGGAATGGGCCCGATGAATGTTGGCATGTTGTGCTCCTACGAAGCTTTCAGCCGAATACATTACTAAGATAAACCTACACTATACAAAAATAGCGTCATAATTACTGCAGCCTATGGCAGCATCATAAATGCTGTATCACAACAAAATAAATTCCAACCATACAACAAAAGGCTTATTGGCATAAAGTTTACAGTCCTTCTAGATAAAAGCACCATCAGATGTATAGAAGCACAGATCATTTGACCTGAGTGCTAATGTTTCAGACTGTAGAATCTGATGGAGCAGCATGATCTTCACCTTTTTTTCCGCCATTGCTCTTGAACAACGAAGCGAATGTCTGATAGTCTGGTTTCAAAACCATTCATATCTTGACGACATTTGTCAACCACTATTCTTGTTTCCGAAACGACGTCCATTAGGGATTGGACTTGTGTATGGAGCACAGATATATCACTCTGTCTAGCAGGAAGATTTTGTTCAGTAGGCGATTTGGACGAGGTTACCTTGACAACCAACCCAGAATTACGCAGGAAGGTGCTTTTTGCACTGTTAGTGAAGAGATACTAACGCACTGCAGCAAGAGGTGACATTGTGCCGGTGGTAGCCTTGGCACCTTCAGGTGGTTGTGGCTGTTCAATCATTTGTTCCATAGCTTCCTGAAAGTTTGAACTTGTACATTAGTGTACTAGATAAGTTACTAATGAGACAAAAACAAACAAAGTAGGTTAAACGTTTATACATAAATTATTTTGGTGAACTATTGTAATACGTTAGCATGTATTGTAGTGCCAACTACATAATAAAATCACTTTCGGAACATATGTCCATGTAGCATGCCTACTATATTGTCTATTTCCTCACATTCTTGACATCTAAGGATAAAGAGACATGGTTTAAAGTAGGATGAACATAGTATGACATCATTCATATCATGGGCAAACAGATATAAAACAAACAGGCTATTTTATCATTGTGTGCGCACGTGAACATAACAACTAGATTACAGATCAAGACCAAAAGAATATCCTTCATCTCTTTTAAACCATGTAAGGTGATATGATACATTAAGACAACTATATATAAAAGTGAACAGGGTAACTGACATTGACTGCAAACCAAGTAGTTAAATGAACACATCACAGTACCAATCAGTTTAAAGGCAGGAGGAGTAAGGACTTACAATAGCGGCTTGAACTGGTGTGCTCATGCCCTTCATCTTGCTGGTGTGGCAATCCTTGAAGATTTGCACTGCATTCGGTTCAGGTTCTTTTTGGTCCGCACGGGCTTTCCTCTGTATTTGGAACAAGTCAATATAGATACGATAATATGGCACAAAAGAAAGAAGGAAGTAGCAGCTATTTACAAGAGACTCGCAGTGTGCAATATAGCTACAAGATCCTGTTGTCTGTTGGAATTTCACTTTAGAACGGTTGGTTTTGTTCTTCAAACATTTAGCCTAGAGGAAGATACACTTGTAAGGCACATACATAAATACAAGTTCAATACGTGGTCTGATCAAATATATATAGCCTACCTGATACTTTGGATCGGACCAATGTTTAACGAGGGCTGTCCAGTCTTCATCTGTAATATATTCCACTAGAGATGTTTGGGCGATTTCATTGTTAGCCTTGCCTTACAAGTGAGATTTTCTAAGGTGGTACCGATACTGTCGCAGAGCAGACTGAAAAACATGAGTGCATGCTTGTTTAGTTGCATCATCTTTCGGATCCAACTTGAACCTCATATGTTGAAAAAGGAATGTGAGTCTTATTAGGAGGAAGCTAGAAAGTATGGGACAGAGCAAGACAATATTACTAATTGCGATGAATAACATTACTTACGGATAAATGGTCAAGGAAGGTGTTAAACTGGGTATTATCTTTCTCATTCCTGTATTGGATCCACGTTGGGAGGATACGTGCATGACACCTAACGGCAACGGGTGGCTCTGATACTAACTTGGCTGACTCTGTAGCATCACGTGGCCTTTTTAAACCTGCCTCAAAATGGATCTCCATTCTTCCTCCTTTAGATTTTGTTAATCTGTCAAGCATTATCCCTGATGTCTGTTTCCGCTTGCGCCGTGGTGCTAGTTCAACAACGAGTATGGAAAGTGTTAGTGTACATCAAACTATGAGAGTGCATATAAAGGAGCATGCAACTGCAACTTGACTCGGTCAGGTACCGTCTTGGTGTTGATGCTCATGAGGTTCATCTGATCTTGCCTAGTCCTGTTGTGTCAGTAGTGCTTCGGAAGTAGTGTTAGGTGTGAAGGCAGCTTGGGAACTGGCCAGTTCCGGAGAAAATGAACGAGTAACTCGTTGAGATGCTAGTACAGTTGAAGCGGATGCTGCAGCTGGTGGAGCAGGTGATACTGTGTTTGTAGATTTAGCCGGTGGACTTGGACCTTCTACTACACTATAAGTACCAGCAGAATCTCGACGGTAGATCCATTTCCATTTCACCTGATGAGTAACAGCACTCCCTACTATATTATTTTCCTTACTCTTTTTTGACTTTGCCATGTCAAGCCGTACCCACAACACAAAAGAATAAAATCGCTCTTCAGAACTCATTGATGCATGATACAGACAAGCAATACTTTGATGTAAGACAACCGTATGAGGATGGAATATGTAAGAAAAACAGGACGGCATGACATATTCACAGCTACGATGTGCAAACTAAGCAGAAGGATTTTCAAGAAAATAGAAGTAATGCAAACTAAACACCATATGAAAGATGCAACCAATATTACTCTGCCAAGTTAAAAGTGTATTGTCATAAGTGGCAATTCGAAAAATTAGAAGCAGTACAACGTAGAAATCAATGCAAGATGCAACCACTATCAAACTGCCATGTTAAAAGCGTCCAATCATGAGTGACTGATGTGGGATACACAACAGCAGTACTTTGATGTAAGAACATGGTATGATAGATAGATGCAGTGTATTCTAGACACAGAAAGCGATGTCATATGCACATGTATAACGTATAAACTCAGCAGGTGCAAGTTAATCAAAATAGAAGAAATACAGGCTAGACAACATATGCAACATGAAACCAATTATCACACTCTCAACTTAGAGCAAGCACCTGCGATGGTGGAGTACGGGAGATGAACTCATCATGTAGACTTGGGACTTCAACTTCATTAGCAGTAGCAGTGGAAAATCTAGAGAGCCTCTGTTTGCGTCGGTGCGGAGGACCACCAACATCCCCCAACTTACTCTTTTCCTTCCTATTTTCTGATATTGCCTTATGAAGTCAAAACCACAAGAAAATAAATAAAATTAGCTCTACATAACTGGTTGATGCATGATACATACGAACACTACTTTTATGTAAGGTAAGCGCAGGATAGGAGGATGGAATATATACAAAAAAGATAGCGTTTCATATTCACACGTACGATGGGAGGATGGAATATGTATGAAAAAATAGTAAGCGGAAGGCATTTCAACAAAATTAGAAGAAATGAAAGCTAGCACCATATGAACATGCAACCAATATCACTCTATCAGGTAAAAAGTGTCTCGTCGTAAGTGCCATTTCAAGGAATTAGAAGCAGTACAAGCTAGAAGACAATGCAAGATGCAACCTACATCACAGTCCCAAGTTAAATGTGTCTTATGGGTAAGTGATCGTTGCAGGTATAAGTTGTAAGCTACACAGATGCAATTCAACATAATCAGAAGCAATACAAACTAGACATCATACGAAAAACGCAACCACATATAATAGTTCCAAGTAAGAGCAAGCACCTATGATGGTGGAGTAGGGCAGATGTGCTCATCATGTACACGTATGTTCTAGAAACAGGAACACGTGTCATATTCACAGGCATTATGTGTAAAGTAAGCATATGCAATTCAAGTTAGAAGCAATACAAGCTAGACATCATACACAACATGCAACTACATATAATAGTGCCAAGTTAGAGCAAGCACCTGTGATGGTGGAGTAGGGGAGATGTGCTCATCATCTACACAACTACGTTGACTGTCTAGCCTTGTGTTGTCTTGCGAATCTTGTTGGGAGGATGGTGGAGTAGAATCTGTAGAGACTCCCTGTTTGAGTCGCTCCGATGGACCACCATCATCCACTGCCAAACTAATTTCCTTCAACTGTAATGATTTTGCATTGTGAAGTTAAACCGATAAGAAAAAGGAATAAAATTCGCTCTTCAGAACTCATTCATGTATGCTACTGACGAACACTACTTGGATGAAAGGCAAACACATGATGCGAGTATGGAATATGTATGAAAAACATGATGGCGTGACATATTCACACCTATGATGTGGTAACTAAGTAGAAGGCATTTCAACAAATTAGAAGCACTGCAAACTAGACACCATATGAAAGATGCAACCAATATCACTCTGCCAAGTTCAAACTGTATGACATTTCAACAAATTAGAAGCAGTACATGCTATAAATCATATGCAAGACACAACCAATATCACAGTGGCGACTTAAAGGTGCCTTATCATAAGTGACTGATGCGGGATATGCAAGAACAGTAGTCTGATGTAGAAACAGGAACACATGTCATATTCACAGGCATTACGTGTAAAGTAAGCATATGCAATTCAACAAAGTTAGAAGCAATACAAGCTAGACATCATACGCAACATGCAACCACATATAATAGTGCCAAGTTAGAGCAAGCACATGTGATGGTGGAGTAGGGGAGATGTGCTCATCATCTACACAACTACGTTGACTGTCTAGCCTTGCGTTGTCTTGCGAATCTTTTTGGGAGGATGGCGGAGTAGAATCTATAGAGAACCTCCGTTTCAGTTGCTCAGAATGACCACCATCATCCAATGCCTTGCCAATTTCCTTCAGCTTTATTGATTTTGCATTGTGAGGTCATACCGACAAGAAAAAGGAATATAATTTGCTCTTCAGAACTCATTCATGCATGATATTGACAAACACTACTCTGATGAAAGGCAAAATCATGATACGAGGATGGAATATGTACGAAAAAATGGACGGCTTGACATATTCACACCTATGATGTGGTAACTAAGCAGAAGGCACTTCAACAAATTAGAAGCACTACAAACTAGACACCATATGGAAGGTGCAATCAATATCACTCTGCCAAGTTAAAACTGTCTCGTCATAGGTGGCGTTCATCAAACTAGAAGCAATACATGCTAGAAATGATATTCAAGATGCAAACCAATATCACACTGCCAACTTAAAGGTGTCCCATCATAAGTGACTGATGTAGGATACACAAGAAGAGTAGTTTCATGTAAGAACATGGTGTGATAGACAGATATAGTATGTACCAAAAACAGGAAAGTGTGTCATATTCACATGTATCATGTGTAAGCTAAGCAGATGCAGTTTACACTAATTAGGAGCAATACAAGCTAGACACCATATGCAACATGCAACCAGATATCACACTGCCAAGTTAGAGCAAGCACCTTGGATGGTGGAGTAGGGGAGCGGAGACTTGGACCTTGTAATGCACTGTCAGTACAAGGAGAATCGGCACAGATGCTCCGCTTACGTTGCTGTAGAGGACCACCATCATCGCCTTCCTTACTCTTTTCCTTCCTCTTTCTTGATTTTGCCTTGTCAAGTCAAACCCACAAGAAAAAGGAATAAAATTTGCTCTTCAGAACTCATTGATGCATGATATTGACAAACACTACTTACATGTAAGGCAGCCGCATGATAGGAGGATGGAATATGTATGAAAAACAGGACGGCGTGACATATTGACATGTATGATGTATAAAGTGTAAACTACGCACAAGGTGCTTGAACTTGTTAGAATTAATGCAAGCTAGAAACCATATGAAAGATGAAACCAAATATCACTCTGCCAAATTAAAAGGGTGCCCTAACAAATGTATTTGACCAAATTAGAAGCAATACATGGCAACAGGCTAGAAATAGTATGCAATATGCAACGAATAAAGGTGACTCATCGTAAGTGATTGATGCAGGATATAGAAGAGAGGTAGTTTCATGTAAGAACAAGGTTAACACATAGATGTAGTGTGTACCAAAATAGGAAGGCATGTCATATTCACAGGTATAGTGTGTAAACTAAGCAGATGCAATTTACCCTAATTAGAAGCAGTACAAGCTAGACACCATATGCAACATGCAACCACATATCACACTGCGAAGTTAGAGCAAGCACCTGTGATGGTGGTGTAGAGGACGTGCGGTCTTCAAGTACAGAGCTACGTTCAATATCTTCATTTAGCCTTGCTGTTTCTTGAGAATCATGTGGAGAGGATGAAATTGCATTCTTTATAAGAGTAGTGCGTCTCATATTAACCCACGTGCATGACTGTCTCATCATAAGCGATAGATGCAGGATACACAAGAACAGTAGTTTGATGTGAGAACATGGTGTGATAGGCAGATGTAGTATGTACCAAAAATAGGAAGGCGTGTCATATTCACATGTATAATGTGTAAGCTAAGGAGATGCAATTTAACAAATTAGGAGCAATACAAGCTAGGCACCATATGCAACATGCAACCAGATATCACACTGCCATGTTAGAGCAAGCACCTTGGGTTGTGGAGTAGGGGAGATGAGATTTGGAACTAGCACTGCAGTACGAGTAGCAGGAGAATCTGCAGAGATCATCTATTTCGGTTGCTCCAGAGGACCACCATGATTCCGTGCCTTCGTCCTTTCAGATTTTGCCTTGTCAAGTAAACACACAAGAAAAAGGAATGAAATTCACACTTCCAAATTCGTTGATGCATGATACTGACAAACACAACTTTTATGTATGGCAACCACATTGTAGGAGGATGGAATATGTATGAAAAACGCTAAGCAGAAGGCATTTCCACAAATTGGAAGCAATGCAATCTAGACACCACATGAAAGATCCAACCAAAATCACTCTACCAAGTTAGATGTGTCTCATTATAAGTGGCACTTCAACAAATTAGAGGCAATACATGTTTGAAATGACATGCAAGATGCAACCAATATTACACTGTCAACTTGAAGGTGTATCGTCAGAAGTGATTGATGAGGGATACACAAGAAAAGTAGTTTGATGTAAGAACATGGTTAATAGAAAGACGTAGTATGTACCAAAAATAGGAAGACATGTCATATTCACAGGTATAATGTGTTAACTAAGCAGATGCAATTTACCCTAATTAAAAGCATTACAAGGTAGACACCATATGCAACATGCAACCACATATCACACTGCCAAGTAAGAGAAAGCACTTGCGATGGTGGTGTGGGGGAATTGCGGTGATCAACTAGAGAGCTACGTTGACTATCTTAATTTAGCCTAGCTGTTTCTTGAGAATCATGTGGGGAGGATGACACTGCACTCTTTAAACAAGTAGGGCGTCTCACAGTAACCCAATGGGGTGACTGTCTCATCATAAGTGATTGATGAGGGATACAAAAGAGCATTAGTTTGATGTACGAACATGGTTAATAGACATATGTAGTATGTATCAAAAATAGGAAGGCATGTCATTATCAAAGGTATAATGTGTAAAGTAAGCAGATGCAATTTAACCAAATTGGAAGCAATACAAGCTAGACACCATATACAACATGCGACCATATTTGACAGCGCGAAGTTAAAGCAAGCACCTGGGATGGTTGTGTGTGGCAATTGAGATCATCAACTGCAGAGCTACGTTTACTGTCTCCAACTGCTGACACTGCACCCATTAGAGCGCTGAAATGCTAAGTGCTTATCTTCGAATTACACTAGAGCGACTTTTGTCTTTTCTTTTCTGCATTCATCAACACTGCGTCAGAGTCTGAAATACCCATGCATAAAAAACAATAGTGTGAGTATGGGCGAAGTGTGTGCACATTAGTACAGTGTAAAGGTAGCAGATAGCAGGTCGGTGAGAAATAAATGACAAGAGACATATGATAGCTCTACAACATGCATGGCACACTAAATTACTACATGATTCTATGAAAATAACAGTCGACTGAAAACAAAGGTCAGTCCATTTTTTCTGCACCGTCTGATGTACAAAGAACGGGCGGATCGCGTTCATCTACCTCCAGCCAGTCAGTGTTGACGATCTTCCTTGAAAAGCCAGTGACCATCGGCCCAGTATTCCTCCCCTGCCTGCGCCCTCCCTTCGACGTACTGCACCGCCGTGCTTGCCACTGCCCCCCGGCCATCCATTCAAGCCCCGCCGACCTCCAGATCGGGCGCAAGCAGCTCCTGCGCCCACACCCCTATGATAGACACCGATGCGCCGCTTCCCCGGGGAACAGGCGGACTAGGTGCTTTGCGCACCTAAGTGGGTGCTGATTCTTTTAATTGCGGTTCGACTGACCCTGAATTGAAATCCAGGCGGGCTACTGACCTCTAGCAAAGGTGAAATGGTAAAGGGAGGAAACCTTGTGCATTTAGTATCACGAAGAAGATGTAGTAAGAAGCGCTCAACTAGTTTCTTTCATGGGATGAATACGGTGCGAGCAGAGACGTAAGATTTGCACGAATAAGGGAAGAGGGGTACCTCTTTCTACTGGCAGTGCTGTGTCCTCCTTCTGTTTTGCCAACGATCTTCTTGTGGTTGATACGTCTCCAGCATATCTATAATTTTTGATTGTTCCATGCTATTATATTACCCCTTTTGGATGTTTATGGGCCTTATTTTACACATTTATATCATTTTTGGGACTAACCTACTAACCGGAGGCCCATCCCGTATTGCTGTTTTTTTGCCTATTTCAGTATTTCGAAGAAAAGGAATATCAAACGGAGTCCAAACAGAATGAAACCTTCGGGAGTGTGATTTTTGGAACAAACGTGATCCAGAGGACTTGGAGTGCAAGCCAAGAAGCAGCCGAGGCGGCCACGAGGGTGGACGGCGCGCCCACCCCTACAGGGCACGCCCCCCTATCTCATGGGCCCCTCAGGAGGCCACCGACGTACTTCTTCCTCCTATATACACCCACGTACCCCGAAAACATCCAGGGAGCCAACCAAAAAAAGTTTCCACCGCCGTAACCTTTTTTTATCCGCGAGATCTCATCTTGGAGCCTTCGCCGACGCTCAGCCGGAGGGGGAATAGACCATGGAGGGCTTCTACATCAACACCATAGCCCCTCCAATGAGTTGTGAGTAGTTTACCACAGACCTTCGGGTCCATAGTTATTAGCTAGATGGCTTCTTCTCTCTTTTTGGATCTCAATACCATGTTCTCCCCCTCTCTTGTGGAGATCTATTCGATGTAAACTCTTTTTGCGGTGTGTTTGTCGAGATCCGATGAATTGTGGGTTTATGATCAAGTTTATCTATGAGAAATATTTGAATCTCCTCTAAATTCTTTTATGTATGATTGAGTTATCTTTGCAAGTCTCTTCGAATTATTAGTTTGGTTTGGCCTACTAGATTGATCTTTCTTGCAATGGGATAAGTGCTTAGCTTTGGGTTCAATCTTGCGGCGTCCTTACCCAGTGACAATAGGGGTTGCAAGGCACGTATTGTATTATTGCCATCGAGGATAACAAGATGGGTTTTATATCATATTGCATGAGTTTATCCCTCTACATCATGTCATCTTGCTTAATGCGTTACTCTGTTCTTGTGAACTTAATACTCTAGATGCATGC
Source organism: Triticum dicoccoides (assembly GCF_002162155.2). Classification (NCBI taxonomy): domain Eukaryota; kingdom Viridiplantae; phylum Streptophyta; class Magnoliopsida; order Poales; family Poaceae; genus Triticum; species Triticum dicoccoides. The sequence goes on from NC_041385.1 coordinate 227,198,918, forward strand.
TGGATAGCTGTCGATGTGTGGAGTAATAGTAGTAGATGCAGGCAGGAGTCGGTCTACTTGTCACAGACGTGATGCCTATAAACATGATCATACCTAGATAATCTCATAATTATTCCCTTTTCTATCAATTGCTCGACAGTAATTTGTTCACCCACCGTAATACTTATGCTATCTTGAGAGAAGCCACTAGTGAAACCTATGGCCCCCGGGTCTATCTTTTATCATATAAGCTTTCAATCTACTTTTATTTGCATCTTTACTTTTCCAATCTATATTATAAAATACCAAAAATATATTTATCTTATCATACTATCTCTATCAGATCTCACTTTTGCAAGTGGCCGTGAGGGGATTGACAACCCCTTTATTGCGTCGGTTGCGAGTTCTTTGTTTGTTTGTGTAGGTGCGTGGGACTTTTGAGGAGCCTCCTACTGGATTGATACCTTGGTTCTCAAAAACTAAGGGAAATACTTACGCACTATTGCCGCATCACCCTTTCCTCTTCAAGGAAAACCAACGCAAGCTCAAGACGTAGCAAGAAGGATTTCTGGCGCCGTTGCCGGGGAGGTCTTCGCTCAAGTCAAAACATACCAAGTACCCATCACAAACTCATCTCCCTTGCATTTACATTATTTGCCATTTGCCTCTCGTTTTCCTCTCCCCACTTCACCCTTGCCGTTTTATTCGCCCTCTCTTTCCCAATCTTCTCCTCTCTCTTTCACTTGCCTTTTTTCTATTTGCTTGTGTGTTGGATTACTTGTTGCCATGGCACAAGATAATACCAAATTGTGTGATTTCTCCAATACCAATAATAATGATTTCCTTAGTACTCCAATTGCTCCTCTTAATGATGTTGAGTCTTGTGAAATCAATACTGCTTTGCTGAATCTTGTTATGAAAGATCAATTCACCGGTCTTCCTAGTGAAGATGCCGCTACCCATCTAAACAACTTTGTTGATTTGTGTGATATGCAAAAGAAGAAAGATACAGATAATGATATTGTTAAATTGAAGTTATTCCCGTTTTCACTTAGAGATCGTGCTAAAGTTTGGTTTTCGTCTTTGCCTAAAAACAGTATTGATTCTTGGAACAAGTGCAAAGATGCTTTTATCTCTAAATATTTTCCTCCCGCTAAGATTATCACTCTTAGGAATGATATTATGAATTTTAAACAACTTGATCATGAGCATGTTGCCCAATCTTGGGAAAGAATGAAATTGATGATTCACAATTGCCCTACTCATGGTTTGAATTTATGGATGATCATACAAAATTTTATGCCGGTTTGAACTTTGCTTCTAGAAATCTTTTAGATTCGGCCGCGGGAGGCACATTTATGGAAATCACTTTAGGAGATGCTACAAAACTTCTTGATAATATTATGGCTAATTATTCTCAATGGCACACCGAAACATCTACTAGTAAAAAAGTGCATGCTATAGAAGAAATTAATGTTTTGAGTGGAAATATGGATGAACTTATGAAATTGTTTGCTACTAAGAATGCTCCTCTTGATCCCAATGATATGCCTTTGTCTACTTTGATTGAGAATAATAATGAATCTATGGATGTGAATTTTGTTGGTAGGAATAGTTTTGGAAACAATGCTTATAGAGGAAACTTTAATCCTAGGCCGTTCCCTAGTAATTCCTCTAATAATTATGGAAATTCCTACAATAATTCTTATGGTAATTTTAATAAGATGCCCTCTGATTTTGAGAATAGTGTGAAAGAATTTATCATTTCTGAAAAGAATTTTAATGCCTTGCTTGAAGAAAAATTGCTCAAAGTTGATGATTTGGCTAGGAACATTGATAGACTTTTGCTCGATGTTGATTCTCTTAAACTTAGATCTACTCCTCCTAAGCATGATATCAACGAGTCTATCAAAGCCATGAGAATTTCCATTGATGAGTGCAAGGAAAGAACCGCTAGATTGCATGCTAAGAAAGATTGCTTTGTAAAGGCGTGTTCTTCTAGTTTCCATGAAAATAATGATGAAGATCTTAAAGTTATTGATGTGTCCCCTATTAGATCTTTGTTTTGCAATATGAATCTTAATAATAATGGGACTGGAGATGAGTCAACTTTAGTTAGAAGGTGTCCCAATAATTCGGAGTTTTTAGATCTTGATGCTAAATTTGGTAAAAGTGGGATTGGAGAGGTCATGACTTTAATTTGATTACGATAATTGTTCTTTAGAAGGTTGTATTTCCTTGTTGCAATCCGTTGTGAATTCTCCTCATGATTATAGTCAAAATAAAGCTTTTACCAAACATATTGTTGATGCCTTGATGCAATCTTATGATGAAAAACTTAATTTGGAAGTTTCTATACCTAGAAAACTTAATGATGAGTGGGAACCTACTATAAAGATTAAAATTAAAAATAATGAGTCTTTTGCTTTTTGTGATTTGGGTGCTAGTGTTTCCACGATTCCGAAAACTTTATGTGATATTCTAGGTTTCCATGATCTTGATGATTGCTCTTTAAATTTGCACCTTGCGAATTCCACCATTAAAAAGCCAATGGGAAGGATGAATGATGTTCTCATTGTTGCAAATAGAAATTTGGTGCCCGTAGATTTTATCGTTCTTGATATAGATTGCAATCTTTCTTGCCCTATTATTCTTGGTAGACCTTTCCTTAGAACGATTGGCGCGATTATTGATGTGAAGGAAGGGAATATTAGATTCCAATTCCCATTAAGGAAGGGCATGGAGCACTTTCCAAGAAAGAAAATTAAATTACCTTATGAATCAATCATGCGGGCTACTTATGAATTGAGTGCCAAAGATGGCACTACCTAGATCTATCTTCGCTTTTATGCCTAGCTAGGGGCATTAAACGATACCGCTAGTTGGGAGGCAACCCAATTTTATTTGTGTTTTTGTTTTTGTTTCTGTTTAGTAATAAATTTTGCATCTACCTTCTGTTTAGATGTGTTTTTGTGTTTTAATTAGTGTTTGTGCCAAGTAGAACCTATAGGATGACCTATGGTGATAGTTAATTTGATTCTGCTGAAAAACAGAAACTTTGCGCGCACGAAATTAGTTTTGTTAAATCACAGAAACATGCTTTTGCCTTGATTCTTTTCGCTGTAGATCAATAGACAAATTTTCCAGGACTTCCTATTTTGGTAGGATTTTTAGAGTTCCAGAAGTTTGCGTTAGTTACAGATTTCTATAGATTGTTCTGTTTTTGACAGATTCCGCCTTTCGTGTGTTGTTTGCTTATTTTGATGCATCTATGGCTAGTATTAAGTGGTATGAACCATAGAGAACTTAGAATACAGTAGGTTTAACACCAATATAAATAAAGAATGAGTTCATTGCAGTACCTTATGTGGTGGTTTTCTTTTCTTTCACTAACGGAGCTTATGAGATTTCCTGTTGAGTTTTGTGTTGTGAAGTTTTCAAGTTTTGGGTAAAGATTTGATGGACTATGGAATAAGGAGTGGCAAAAGTCGAAGCTTGGGGATTCCCATGGCACCCCAAGATATTCAAGAATAGCCAAAATCCTAAGCTTGGATATGCCCCCCGGAAGGCATCCCCTCTTTCGTATTCGTTCATTGGTAACTTTACTTGGAGCTATATTTTTATTCGCCACATGATATGTGTTTTGCTTGGAGCGTATTGTATGATATTAGTCTATGATTTTTAGTTTACCACAATCATCCTTGCTGTACACACCTTTTGGGAGAAGTCCACTTTATTAGAATACTCTATGTGCTTCATTTATATCTTTTGAGCTAGATAGTATTTGCTCTAGTGCTTCACTTATATCTTTTAGAGCACGGCGGTGGCTTAATTTTGTAGAAATTGCTAGTCTCTCATGCTTCACTTATATTATTTTGAGAGTCTTTTAGAACAGCATGGTATTTGCTATGGTTATAAATTTGGTCCTAGAATGATGAGCATCCAAGTTGGGTATAATAAAAAGTATCATAGAAAGTGCATAACACACTAGGATCAATTTGATGCTTGATAATTGTTTTGAGATATAGAGGTAGTAATGTTAGACTCATGCTAGTGGGTAATTATGAAATTGAGAAATACTTGTGTTGAAGTTGGCAAGTCCCGTAGCATGCACGTATGGTAAAAGTTGTGTGACAAATTTGTTGCATGAGGTGCTCTTTTAATTGCCTTCCTTATGAGTGGAGGTCGGGATCGCGTGATGGTTAACTCCTACCAACCCTTCCCCTAGGAGCATGCGTAGTAGTACTTTGCTTCGAGGGCAAGTATACTTTTGCAATAAGTATATGAGTTCTTTATGACTAATGTGAGTCCATGGATATACGCACACTCACCCTTCCACTTTGCTAGCCTCTATTTTACCATGCAACTTTCGCCGGTATCATGCACCCATTATTTACCTCCCTCAAAACAGCCACCATACCTACCTATTATGGCATTTCCATAGCCATTTCGAAATATATTGCCATGCAACTTTCCACCGTTCTGTTTATTATGACACGCTTCATCATTGTCATATTGCTCTTTGCATGATCATGTAGTTGACATCATATTTGTGGCAAAGCCACCTTCATAATTTTCATACATGTCGCTCTTGATTCATTGCATATCCCGGTACGCCGGAGGCATTCATATAGAGTCATATCTTGTTCTAGTTTTGAGTTGTAATTCTTGAGTTGTAAATCAATAAAAGTGTGATGATCTTCATTATTAGATCATTGTCCCAGTGAGGAAGGGATGATGAAGACTATGAATCCCCCACAAGTCGGGATGAGACTTCAGACTTTATAAAAAGAAAAAAAGAAAAAAAAGGAGAAAGGCCAAAAAGAAAAAAAGAAAGGCCAAAGAAAAAAAAGAGAAAAGAAAAAAAAGAAGAAAAAAAAATAAAATGAGAGAAAAAGAGAGAAGGGACAATGCTACTATCCTTTTTACCACACATGTGCTTCAAAGTAGCACCATGATCTTCATGGTAGAGAGTCTCCTATGTTGTCACTTTCATATACTAGTGGGAATTTTTCATTATAGAACTTGGCTTGTATATTCCAATGATGGGCTTCCTCAAAATGCCCTAGGTCTTCGTGAGCAAGCGAGTTGGATGCACACCCACTTAGTTTCTTTTGTTGAGCTTTCATATATTTATAGCTCTAGCGCATCTGTTGCATGGCAATCCCTACTCACTCACATTGATATCTATTGATGGGCATCTCCATAGCCCGTTAATACGCCTAGTTGATGTGAGACTATCTTCTCCCTTTTTGTCCTCACAACCACCACCATATACCACCACAGTGCTATTTCCATGGCTTGCGCTCATGTATTGCGTAAGAGCTGAAAAAGCTGAAGTGCGTTAAAAAGTACGAACCAATTGCTTGGCTGAAACCGGGGTTGTGCATGATGGGAGTATTTTGTGTAATGAAAATGAAGCATGGCATAACTATATGATTTTGTAGGGATAAGCTTTCTTTGGCTATGCTATTTTGATAGGACATGATTATTTGTTAGTATGCTTCGAAGCATTATTATTTTTTATGTTTCATAAGCTTTTATCTTGAATCATTTGGATCTGAACAATCATGCCACAATAAAGAAAATTACATTGAGAAATATGCTAGGTAGCATTCCACATCAAAAATTCTGTTTTTATCATTTACCTACTCGAGGACGAGCAAGAATTAAGCTTGGGGATGCTTGATACGTCTCCAACGTATCTATAATTTTTTATTGTTCCATGCTATTATATTACCCCTTTTGGATGTTTATGCGCTTTATTTTACACATTTATATCATTTTTGGGACTAACCTACTAACCGGAGGCCCAGCCCGTATTGCTGTTTTTTTGCCTATTTCAGTATTTCAAAGAAAAGAATATCAAACGGAGTCCAAACAGAATGAAACCTTCGGGGGCGTGATTTTTGGAACAAACGTGATCCAGATGACTTGGAGTGCAAGCCTAGAAGCAGCCGAGGTGGCCACGAGGGTGGAGGGCGCGCCCACCCCTACAGGGCGCGCCCCCTATCTCGTGGGCCCCTCGGGCGGCCACCGACGTACTTCTTCCTCCTATATATACCCACGTACCCCGAAAACATCTAGGGAGCCAACCAAAAATAGTTTCCACCGCCGTAACCTTTTGTATCAGTGAGATCTCATCTTGGAGCCTTCGCCGGCGCTCCGTCGGAGGGGGAATAGACCACGGAGGGCTTCTACACCAACACCATAGCCCCTCCGATGAGTTGTGAGTAGTTTACCACAGACCTTCGGGCCCATAGTTATTAGCTAGATGGCTTCTTCTCTCTTTTTGGATCTCAATACCATGTTCTCCCCCCTCTCTTGTGGAGATCTATTCGATGTAAACTCTTTTTGCGGTGTGTTTGTCGAGATCCGATGAATTGTGGGTTTATGATCAAGTTTATCTATGAGAAATATTTGAATCTCCTCTGAATTCTTTTATGTATGATTGAGTTATCTTTGCAAGTCTCTTCGAATTATCAATTTGGTTTGGCCTACTAGATTGATCTTTTTTGCAATGGGAGAAGTGCTTAGCTTTGGGTTCAATCTTGCGGTGTCCTTACCCAGTGACAATAGGGGTTGCAAGGCACGTATTATATTATTGCCATCAAGGATAACAAGATGGGGTTTATATCATATTGCATGAGTTTATCCCTCTACATCATGTCATCTTTCTTAATGCGTTACTCTCTTCTTATGAACTTAATACTCTAGATTCACGCTGGATAGCGGTCGATGTGTGGAGTAATAGTAGTAGATGCAGGCAGGAGTCGGTCTACTTTTCATGGACATGATGCCTATATACATGATCATACCTAGGTAATCTCATAATTATTCGCTTTTCTATCAATTGCTCGACAGTAATTTGTTCACCCACCGTAATACTTATGCTATCTTGAGATAAGCCACTAGTGAAACCTATGGCCCCCCGGGTCTATCTTTTATCATATAAGCTTTCAATCTACTTTTATTTGCATCTTTGCTTTTCCAATCTATATTATAAAATACCAAAAATATATTTATCTTATCATACTATCTCTATCATATCTCACTTCCGCAAGTGGTCGTGAAGGGATTGACAACCCCTTTATTGTGTTGGTTGCGAGTTCTTTGTTTGTTTGTGTAGGTGCGTGGGACTTTCGAGGAGCCTCCTACTCGACTGATACCTTGGTTGCCAAAAACTAAGGGAAATACTTACACTACTATTGCTGCATCACCCTTTCCTCTTCAAGGAAAACGAACACAAGCTCAGGACGTAGCATGGTTCGCTGGAAACGAGAAGTTGTGGAGGACGGTGGAGCCTTGGACGAACCCGTGGACAAGTTGTTGAGTGTGGTGCGGTGGCCGTCTGTCGGCGGCGGGGAACCAGATCCGAGGCGGCGAACGACGGCGTAGCGGGAACAACTCTAGTGTGGTGGACGGTTGTGACAGTGGAGCGACAGCAGTGAGGCGCATGACGGCGTGATCATAGTGGTTCTAGTACGGCGCATGGCGGCGTCGGCGTCGTGGAGGCAGCTCTGCCTCGGCTTCAACTGCTAAGTCCTTGAGGGCGTTGCGGTTGCGGTTGCGTTGGATGATGACATCGGGGTACCAGCTCCGACGTGGTGGAGGAGGGCGGCGGTGGATTGGCCGCTATGGGGTGGAGGACAAAGGAGGCTGGGGTTTTGCGACTGGTGGAGAGGGTGTTTTGGCGCCCACGGATTATGAATGGGGAAACAGAGGGAGGCGGGGAACTAAGGGGGAACAATGTTTTGGTTTGAGACGCGCTTGTTTGAAATTTGGGGAAAGTTACAAACTTTGCCCCCATCTAAAATTTTGGACATATTGCGGGTTGGGGCTAGGACAGTAATCTCAGGTGTCCCAAATGTGGGCGGGATAGATTTCGGCCGAGCGCATGGGTGTTTAGGCGCCCACGGTGTATGAATGCTTCCCGGAGGCGGTTGAGACTGGCGTCTTGGTGAAGTTACAAACCTACCCTGGTTTAGACCTTTGGACATAGGGCCGATAGGCTACACGGGCCAGAGTCAGGACAGTAATTTCCTACCACCAAACATTAGTCTCGCACGGTTTTGGGTGACCACAGGCCTATTTGGCGCTTCGTTCAATATTTGGGAGCAGAAGCATTAACGTTTTCGGTTCTCTTGAACTGAACTTTCAGGATTTGTCAAATTTCACAAATCTTTACTCTTGAAAATCCTAAAGCTACGATTATTTTGGAATGGAGGGGGTACATTTGAATATACATTGTACACGAGTATATATTAAAAAATATGCAACTTCCCTCAGTTCATGCATGGTTCCAGATATAATCTCCTTGGTTGCAAAAAAAGTTAGATATGCGTATGAATATATAGCATGTTCAAACTCGCAACAAAGATTGATGCCCCCTTTTACATCTGATTTACAAATGCCATTATCTCGGGTTCAAATAGATGAATGCACTTTCTATGAATTCGAATCTTCGAAACCCCCTTTATGTTGAATTTGACATGTATTCTATTTCATAGCTAGCAATTTGGAATGTATTCATGCAAGTGACAAATGTATAAAGTGCTTACACTAACAACATGGAGTGCACTAATTAATGTTTATATATGAATTGCAAAAGCATCCATTGCTTGTATTTCAAACCGCTCTCACTCTATGGATCGATAATATGAAATAAACACATGCACATGCTAGAATTCAATAGAGTATGGGTGTCTGATAGACCGATTTTCGTCCATACGCAATTTGCAAAATTCATGATCTCATCCAAAAATAATAATGCCATTTATATTTTAATTTAATGCGTAGAACCACCTTTTACACGTAGATGCACTATGCCTCGGCCCATTCTCACAAACGCGTTATATATCTCTCTATCTAACGCATAAGTGCACACACTTTATATGCATCGGCATTTCTCTTTCACACATGCTCACAATCTCTCTCAGGGTGTCGGGGTGTCTCACGCACATGCTCTCTCTATTTCTCTCTCTCTTTTTGACTACTATGTACCACTCTTTTCACTAATCTTAGTTGGAAAACACTATTTCTCTCACATGCATATATACACACGCACGTTCTCTACTAGCCCTCTATACGCACATATATGTGCCTACGTGTCTCCCGCACGCACATTATGTTTAGGCCTCTCTCGCACACATTGCCCCTAGACACACCTCTCTCTTAGTAGTTGGCAGATATGATTTCATCATATCATTCGGTAGGATATCCCTGACTGTTAGGCTGGATGGTAATATGGGGCAAAGTTTTACCCTAGTTCGGACCCTTGCAGTTGAAGAAAGAGCCTACTCCTGGTACTGTATATTAGTGATAGGGGTGTGTACAAAGTACACGTGAATACCAGGCATTGTGTGTGTGTATACTATCGACGAACTAGCCCTCAAGCTTCTATAACATACTGGGGGCCTAGGGTTACAAATCATATATAGTCGGCTTATCACCAGTGGGGTTAGAGTCCTCCGCGACTCTGGTAGCTTAGTGTTGTACGCTGAGTCCTCCACATGGGTCTTCATATAACGCGTCTCGGTCCAACCTATATGTGGCGCAGGATGGAACCGACCCATGAGTCTTCATGTTGACCCACCACAACTAGAAATGATGTGCCCACCACATCACACATGCAATCGGCCACTAAGAAAATAAGCATATACAATAGTACAATGGTATCTAGCTCACGATACGTCTCCATATTTTGTTGATGACACTGACGGACTTTGCATTTGATGCATGCTCCGTATTTTGTTGACGACACTTATGGTCATTGTATTTGAAGCGAAAGCACGATATGGTCACTGGACTTCAGAATAAGCTCACCACGCTCACCACATACATTTTGTCGTGCTAACCAATATGTAGTTGGATGGTTACGAGGACAGTGGTTTCTCGAGCCCACCAAGGTTAAAGTCCCGGTGCTCGCATTTATCTTGTGTTAATTTCAGTATTTTCCGGCGATGTGCGTTCAGTGGGAGGAGACGTTCCACTCGACTACGAGCCACCTATGGTGACTTCGTAAAATCTCAAGATCATATATGCTGGCCCACTCTCTCGAAGGTGCTCATAGCGGTAGGGTCCGCGTGTGTGCGCTTATAGCGGTGAGTGCTTGCGCGTATATATATGAGCCCTTGCGTCTGTACCGTGTTAAACAAATACATGTCATGATTATACGATCGCTAGCTCACCCGTACAACTCCGTATTTTGTTGATGACACAATCAATTGACCAGTCAAACATTCCATGCGGCGCAACTAGTGTTGCACCATCGGGGTGCGTAACCATGGGGCCCACCTGTCAGCCCGTATATGAAAGAAAGAAATGGTAGTTTGAGTATGTACCGTGTTAATAAAATAGGAGTACATTTTAGGGTGATCACACGGTCACTGGCTCACCATGCAGCTCTGTAATTTGTTGATAACATGATCAATTGACCAGTCAAACGGTCCACATTCAGCAGCGCACATTACCATAGGGCCCACCCGTCAGCGTGTATATGAAGGACAGAAATGGTAATAAATTAGTGGTCGATGGGTATTCGAAGTCGTGAGACCTCTGTTTGGCAGTCGCTAGCGGTGGGGGGGGGGCGTTGATTGGGCGGTGGGGTGGGGATCGCCGGAGGAAAAGCTCGGCGTGGGGGGCCTAGAGGGTGTTGGAAATATGCCCTAGAGGCAATAATAAAAGGTTATTATTATGTTTCCTTATTCATGATAATTGTCTTTATTCATGCTATAACTGTATTATCCGGAAATCGTAATACACGTGTGAATACATAGACCATAATATGTCCCTAGTAAGCCTCTAGTTGACTAGCTCGTTGATCAACAGATAGTCATGGTTTCCTGGCTATGGACATTGGATGTCGTTGATAACGGGATCACATCATTAGGAGAATGATGTGATGGAGAAGACCCAATCCTAAGCATAGCACAAGATCGTGTAGTTCGTTTGCTAGAGCTTTTCCAATGTCAAGTATCTTTTCCTTAGACCATGAGATCGTGTAACTCCCGGATACCGTAGGAGTGCTTTGGGTGTACCAAATGTCACAACGTAACTGGGTGACTATAAAGGTGCACTACAGGTATCTCCGAAAGTGTCTGTTGGGTTGACACGGATCGTGACTGGGATTTGTCACTCCGTATGACGGAGAGGTATCTCTGGGCCCACTCGGTAATGCATCATCATAATGAGCTCAAAGTGACCAAGTGTTTGGTCACGGGATCATGCATTACGGTATGAGTAAAGTGACTTGCCGGTAACGAGACTGAACGAGTTATTGGGATACCGACGATCGAGTCTCGGGCAAGTAACGTACCGATTGACAAAGGGAATTGTATACGGGGTTGATTGAATCCTCGACATCGTGGTTCATCCGATGACATCATCGAGGAGCATGTGGGAGCCAACATGGGTATCCAGATCCCGCTGTTGGTTATTGACCGGAGAGCCGTCTCGTTCATGTCTACGTGTCTCCCGAACCCGTAGGGTCTACACACTTAATGTTCGGTGACGCTAGGGTTATTAGGAAGACTTGTATGTGATTACCGAATGTTGTTCGGAGTCCCGGATGAGATCCCGGACGTCACGAGGAGTTCCTGAATAGTCCGGAGGTGAAGATTTATATATAGGAAGTGCTGTTTCGGCCATCGGGAAAGTTTCGGGGTCACCCGGTATTGTACCGGGACCACCGGAAGGGTCCCGGGGGTCCATCGGGTGGGGCCACCCATCCCGGAGGGCCCCGTGGGCTGAAGTGGGGAGGGGACCAGCCCCTGGTGGGCTGGTGCGCCCCCCTTGGGCCCCCCTCTGCGCCTAGGGTTGGGAACCCTAGGGAGGGGGCGCCTCCACTTGCCTTGGGGGGCACTCCACCCCCCTTGGCCGTCGCCCCCTAGAGATCCCATCTCTAGGGCCGGCTACCCCCCCTGGGGGCCTATATAAAGGAGGGGGGAGGGAGGGAAGCCGCACCCCTGAGTCTTGGCGCCTCCTTCCCCCTGCTACACCTCTTCCTCCTCCCGCGGTTGCTTGGCGAAGCCGTGCCGGAGTACTGCTTCTCCACCACCACCACGCCGTCGTGCTGCTGCTGGAGCCTTCTTCCTCAACCTCTCCTTCCCCCTTGCTAGATCAAGAAGGAGGAGACGTCATCCGCTCCGTACGTGTGTTGAACACGGAGGTGCTGTCCGTTCAGCACTTGGTCATCGGTGATTCGGATCACGGCGAGTACGACTCCATCATCCCCGTTCTCTTGAACGCTTCCGCGCGCGATCTACAAGGGTATGTAGATGCACTCCTATCACTCGTTGCTTAGATGAACTCATAGATGGATCTTGGTGAAACCGTAGAATTTTTTTTAATTTTCTGCAACGTTCTCCAACAGTGGCATCATGAGCTAGGTCTATGCGTAGTTCTCTATTGCACGAGTAGAACACAATTTTGTTGTGGGCGTAGATGTTGTCAACTCTCTTGCCGCTACTAGTCTTATTTTGCTTCAGAGGTATTGTTGGATGAAGCGGCCCGGACCGACCTTACACGTACGCTTACGTGAGACAGGTTCCACCGACTGACATGCACTAGTTGCATAAGGTGGCTAGCGGGTGTCTGTCTCTCCCACTTTAGTTGGAGCGGATTCGACGAAAAGGGTCCTTATGAAGGGTAAATAGAAGTTGACAAATCACGTTGTGGCTTTAACGTAGGTAAGAAAACGTTCTTGCTAGATCACCTATAGAAGCCACGTAAAATTTGCAACAACAATTAGAGGACGTCTAACTTGTTTTTGCAGCAAGTGTGTTGTGATGTGATATGGCCAAAAGTTGTGATGAATGATGAATGATATATTGTGATGTATGAGATCATGTTCTTGTACTAGGAATCACGACTTGCATGTCGATGAGTATGACAACCGGCAGGAGCCATAGGAGTTGTCTTTATTTTTTGTATGACCTGCGTGTCATTGAAGAACGCCATGTAAATTACTTTAATTTATTGCTAAACGCGTTAGCCATAGAAGTAGAAGTAGTCGTTGGCGTGACAACTTCATGAAGACACGATGATGGAGATCATGATGATGGAGATCACGGTGTCATGCCGGTGACGAAGATGATCATGGAGCCCCGAAGATGGAGATCAAAGGAGCTATATGATATTGGCCATATCATGTCACTACTATATAATTGCATGTGATGTTTATTATGTTTATGCATCTTGTTTACTTAGAACGACGGTAGTAAATAAGATGATCCCTTACAACAATTTCAAGAAGTGTTCTCCCCTAACTGTGCACCGTTGCTAAAGTTCGTCGTTTCGAAGCACCACGTGATGATCGGGTGTGATAGATTCTTACGTTCACATACAACAGGTGTAAGACAGTTTTACACATGCAAAAACACTTAGGGTTAACTTGACGAGCCTAGCATGTACAGACATGGCCTCGGAACACAGAGACCGGAAGGTCGAACATGAGTCGTATGGAAGATACGATCAACATGGAGATGTTCACCGATGATGACTAGTCCGTCTCACGTGATGATCGGACACGGCCTAGTCGACTCGGATCGTGTAACACTTAGATGACTAGAGGGATGTCTAATCTGAGTGGGAGTTCATTAAAATAATTTGATTAGATGAACTTAATTATCATGAACTTAGTCTAAAACCTTTGCAAATATGTCTTGTAGATCAAATGGCCAACGCTCATGTCAACATGAACTTCAACGCGTTCCTAGAGAAAACCAAGCTGAAAGATGATGGCAGCAACTATACAGACTGGGTCCGGAACCTGAGGATCATCCTCATAGCTTCCAAGAAAGCATATGTCCTAGATGGACCGCTAGGTGAAGCACCCATCCCAGAGAACCAAGACGTTATGAATGCTTGGCAGTCACGTGCTGATGATTACTCCCTCGTTCAGTGCGGCATGCTTTACAGCTTAGAACCGGGGCTCCAAAAGCGTTTTGAGCAACACGGAGCATATGAGATGTTCGAGGAGCTGAAAATGGTTTTCCAAGCTCATGCCCGGGTCGAGAGATATGAAGTCTCCGACAAGTTCTACAGTTGTAAGATGGAGGAAAATAGTTCTGTTAGTGAGCACATACTCAAAATGTCTGGGTTGCACAACCGCCTATCCCAGCTGGACATTAACCTCCCGGACGAGGCGGTCATTGACAGAATCCTTCAGTCGCTCCCACCGAGCTATAAGAGCTTTGTGATGAACTACAATATGCAGGGGATGGTGAAAACTATTCCTGAAGTATTTTCAATGCTGAAGTCGGCAGAGGTAGAAATCAAGAAAGAACATCAAGTGTTGATGGTCAATAAAACCACCAAGTTCAAGAAGGGCAAGGGTAAGAAGAACTTCAAGAAGGACGGCAAGGATGTTCCCGCGCCTGGTAAACCAGTCGCCAGGAAGAAGTCAAGCAATGGACCCAAGCCTGAGACTGAGTGCTTTTATTGCAAAGGGAAGGGTCACTGGAAGCGGAACTGCCCCAAATACTTAGCGGACAAGAAGGCCGGCAACACTAAAGGTATATTTGATATACATGTAATTGATGTGTACCTTACCAGTACTCGTAGTAACTCCTGGGTATTTGATATCGGTGCCGTTGCTCACATTTGTAACTCACAGCAGGAGCTGCGGAATAAGCGGAGACTAGCAAAGGACGAGGTGACGATGCGCGTCGGGAATGGTTCCAAGGTCGATGTGATCGCCGTCGGCACGCTACCTCTACATTTACCTACGGGATTAGTTTTAAACCTTAATAATTGTTATTTAGTGCCAAGTTTGAGCATGAACATTGTATCTGGATCTCGTTTGATACGAGATGGCTACGCATTTAAATCCGAGAATAATGGTTGTTCTATTTATATGAGAGATATGTTTTATGGTCATGCCCCGATGGTCAATGGTTTATTCTTAATGAATCTCGAGCGTAATATTACACATATTCATAGTGCGAATACCAAAAGATGTAAAGTTGATAACGATAGTCCCACATACTTGTGGCACTGCCGCCTTGGTCACATTGGTGTCAAGCGCATGAAGAAGCTCCATGCTGATGGACTTTTAGAGTCTCTCGATTATGAATCATTTGACACATGCGAACCATGCCTCATGGGCAAAATGACCAAGACTCCGTTCTCCGGAACAATGGAGAGAGCAACCAACTTGTTGGAAATCATACATACCGATGTGTGCGGTCCAATGAGCATTGAGGTTCGCGGAGGATATCGTTATGTTCTCACTCTCACTGATGACTTGAGTAGATATGGGTATGTCTACTTAATGAAACACAAGTCTGAGACCTTTGAAAAGTTCAAGGAATTTCAGCATGAGGTAGAGAATCAACGTGACCGAAAGATAAAGTTCCTACGATCAGATCATGGAGGAGAATATTTAAGTCACGAATTTGGTACACACTTAAGGAAATGTGGAATCGTTTCACAACTCACGCCGCCTGGAACACCTCAGCGTAACAGTGTGTCCGAACATCGTAATCGCACTCTATTGGATATGGTGCGGTCTATGATGTCTCTTACTGATTTACCGCTATCATTTTGGGGATACGCTCTAGAGACAGCTACATTCACTTTAAATAGGGCACTGTCTAAATCCGTTGAGACGACACTGTATGAATTATGGTTTGGGAAGAAACCTAAGCTGTCGTTTCTAAAAGTTTGGGGATGCGATGCTTATGTCAAGAAACTTCAACCTGAAAAGCTCGAACCCAAGTCGGAAAAATGCGTCTTCATAGGATACCATAAGGAAACCATTGGGTATACCATCTACTTAAGATCCGAGGGCAAGATCTTTGTTGCCAAGAACGGATCCTTTCTGGAAAAAGAGTTTCTCTCGAAAGAAGTAAGTGGGAGGAAAGTAGAACTCGATGAAGTACTACCTCTTGAACAGGAAAGTAGTGCAGCTCAGGAAAATGTTCCTGTGATGCCTACACCAACTGGAGAGGAAAATAATGATGATGATCAAGGTACTTCGGATCAAGTTGCTACTAAACTTCGTAGGTCCACAAGGACACGTTCCGCACCAGAGTGGTACAGCAACCCTGTCCTGGAAATCATGTTGTTAGACAACGGTGAACCTTCGAACTATGAAGATGCGATGGCGGGCCCAGATTCCAACAAATGGCTTGAAGCCATGCGATCCGAGATAGAATCCATGTATGAAAACAAAGTATGGACTTTGACAGACTTGCCCGATGATCGGCGAGCGATAGAAAACAAATGGATCTTTAAGAAGAAGACGGACGCGGATGGAAATGTTACCATCTATAAAGCTCGACTTGTCGCTAAGGGTTATCGACAAGTTCAAGGGGTTGACTACGATGAGACATTCTCTCCCGTAGTGAAGCTGAAGTCCGTCCGAATCATGTTAGCAATTGCCGCATACTATGATTATGAGATATGGCAGATGGATGTCAAAACGGCATTCCTTAACGGACATCTTAAGGAAGAACTGTATATGATGCAGCCGGAAGGTTTTGTCGATCCTAAAGATGCTAACAAAGTATGCAAGCTCCAGCGATCCATTTATGGGCTGGTGCAAGCATCTCGGAGTTGGAACATTCGCTTTGATGAGATGATCAAAGCGTTTGGGTCTATGCAGACTTATGGAGAAGCCTGTGTTTACAAGAAAGTGAGTGGGAGCTCTGTAGCATTTCTCATATTATATGTAGATGACATACTCTTGATGGGAAATGATATAGAACTTTTGGACAGCATTAAGTCCTACTTGAATAAGTGTTTTTCAATGAAGGACCTTGGAGAAGCTGCTTACATATTAGGCATCAAGATCTATAGGGATAGATCGAGACGCCTCATAGGTCTTTCACAAAGCACATACCTTGATAAGATTTTGAAGAAGTTCAAAATGGATCAGTCCAATAAAGGGTTCTTGCCTTTATTGCAAGGTGTGAGATTGAGCTCGGCTCAATGCCTGACCACGGCAAAAGATAAAGAAGAGATGAGTGTCATCCCCTATGCTTCAGCCATAGGATCTATTATGTATGCCATGCTGTGTACCAGACCTGATGTAAACCTTTCCGTAAGTTTGGTAGGAAGGTACCAAAGTAATCCCGGCAAGGAACACCGGACAGCGGTCAAGAATATCCTGAAGTACCTGAAAAGGACAAAGGACATGTTTCTCGTTTATGGAGGTGACAAAGAGCTCGTCGTAAAGGGTTATGTCAACGCTAGCTTCGACACAGATCTGGATGACTCTAAGTCACAAACCGGATATGTGTATATGTTGAATGGTGGAGCAGTAAGCTGGTGCAGCTGCAAGCAGAGCGTCGTGGCGGGATCTACATGTGAAGCGGAGTACATGGCAGCCTCGGAGGCAGCGCATGAAGCAATTTGGGTGAAGGAGTTCATCACCGACCTAGGAGTCATACCCAATGCGTCGGGGCCGATCAAACTTTTCTGTGACAACACTGGAGCTATTGCCCTTGCCAAGGAGCCCAGGTTTCACAAGAAGACCAGGCACATCAAGCATCATTTCAACTCCATCCGTGAAAATGTTCAAGATGGAGACATAGATATTTGCAAAGTAAACACGGATCTGAATGTTGCAGATCCGTTGACTAAACCTCTCTCGCGAGCAAAACATGATCAACACCAGAACTCTATGGGGGTTCGATTCATCACAATGTAACTAGATTAATGACTCTAGTGCAAGTGGGAGACTGTTGGAAATATGCCCTAGAGGCGATAATAAAAGGTTATTATTATGTTTCCTTATTCATGATAATTGTCTTTATTCATGCTATAACTGTATTATCCGGAAATCGTAATACACGTGTGAATACATAGACCATAATATGTCCCTAGTAAGCCTCTAGTTGACTAGCTCGTTGATCAACAGATAGTCATGGTTTCCTGGCCATGGACATTGGATGTCGTTGATAACGGGATCACATCATTAGGAGAATGATGTGATCGACAAGACCCAATCCTAAGCATAGCACAAGATCGTGTAGTTCGTTTGCTAGAGCTTTTCCAATGTCAAGTATCTTTTCCTTAGACCATGAGATCGTGTAACTCCCGGATACCGTAGGAGTGCTTTGGGTGTACCAAACGTCACAACGTAACTGGGTGACTATAAAGGTGCACTACAGGTATCTCTGAAAGTGTCTATTGGGTTGACACGGATCGTGACTGGGATTTGTCACTCCGTATGACCGAGAGGTATCTCTGGGCCCACTCGGTAATTCATCATCATAATGAGCTCAAAGTGACCAAGTGTTTGGTCATGGGATCATGCATTACGGTACGAGTAAAGTGACTTGCCGGTAACGAGACTGAACGAGGTATTGGGATACCGACGATCGAGTCTCGGGCAAGTAACGTACCGATTGACAAAGGGAATTGTATACGGGGTTGATTGAATCCTCGACATCGTGGTTCATCTGATGACATCATCGAGGAGCATGTGGGAGCCAACATGGGTATCCAGATCCCACTGTTGGTTATTGACCGGAGAGCCGTCTCGGTCATGTCTACGTGTCTCTCGAACCCGTAGGGTCTACACACTTAAGGTTCGGTGATGCTAGGGTTATTAGGAAGACTTGTATGTGATTACCAAATGTTGTTCGGAGTCCTGGATGAGATCCCGGACATCACGAGGAGTTCCGGAATAGTTCGGAGGTGAAGATTTATATATAGGAAGTGCTGTTTCGGCCATCGGGAAAGTTTCGGGGCCACCCGGTATTGTACCGGGACCACCGGAAGGGTCCCGGGGGTCCACCGGGTGGGGCCACCCATCCCGGAGGGCCCCGTGGGCTGAAGTGGGGAGGGGCCCAGCCCCTGGTGGGCTGGTGCGCCCCCCTTGGGCCCCCCTCTGCGCCTAGGGTTGGGAACCCTAGGGGAGGGGGCGCCTCCACTTGCCTTGGGGGGCACTCCACCCCCCTTGGCCGCCCCCCTAGAGATCCCATCTCTAGGGCCGGCTACCCCCCTGGGGGCCTATATAAAGGAGGGGGGAGGGAGGGCAGCCGCACCCTTGAGTCTTGGCGCCTCCCTCCCCCTGCTACACCTCTTCCTCCTCCCGCGGTTGCTTGGCGAAGCCCTGCCGGAGTACTGCTTCTCCACCACCACCACGCCGTCGTGCTGCTGCTAGAGCCTTCTTCCTCAACCTCTCCTCCCCCTTGCTGGATCAAGAAGGAGGAGACGTCATCCGCTCCATACATGTGTTGAACGCGGAGGTGCTGTCCGTTCAGCACTTGGTCATCGGTGATTCGGATCACGGCGAGTACGACTCCATCATCCCCATTCTCTTGAACGCTTCCGCGCGCGATCTACAAGGGTATGTAGATGCACTCCTATCACTCGTTGCTTAGATGAACTCATAGATGGATCTTGGTGAAACCGTAGAATTTTTTTTAATTTTCTGCAACGTTCTCCAACAGAGGGATGGCCGGTGCGGCGGCGGACCGGCGGTGGGGAGTGGTTTCGGGGAGGGCGGGGCGGCCAGGCAGCGCGGACCGGCCGGTGGTGGCTGGCGGCTCAGGGGGGTGGAGTTTGATGATAAACTGGAGGCCCTTGATTTCTTATCCAACGGCTGGAAAATCTAATGACCAGAGATGAAAAAGTCAGTCGACTGACGTGTAGCCTCACCCCGCACGCACACATGCACGCACGCGTGCAGGCGTGCAACACTGACACATACACATAACGTACACACGCACGCATGCAGGTGTGCAACACTGACACGTACACATGCACTCACAAACACACGCACGTACGCACCCATGCATGCAACACTGAAACGTACCCTTGCACACACGCAACCTTCGCACACCTGCATGCACACAACACATGACGCAAGACACACGCTCAACCTATACGTGCATGCACCCTTTGTTAAGGACATGGATTGTTATGGGTATTAATCAATCTTATCTGTGATGAGCAGAACATTGATGTTTGCAGCGGTCTTTATGAATCACAGCGTATCGAACGGGCTATCAACATAGTAGGCTTATCTACAAGAAAAAGATGACGTCACACTCAATGAACGTATAGGTTGCCTGCGTTGGGTCACTGACATGCAGGCCATGTACCCAAAGAGCCCACACGTCAGTGGAAGAACGGCGCGGTGTCCTAGGTCAGAATCGAGGGCGCCACTCGCTGCACGCCCAGCTGAACATGCCTCCTTGCCGCATTCAAACGTCTCCATGAAACCCGCCCGTGTGGAAGCCGAGAAACCCACTCTGGACACACGTCCGTTCATGACCGGGCCGACATTAAATGCAATGCCGGCCGAGCTCCTCCCGTCCGCCGTCTATTTAGTCTCCTATTTAAACTAGGCCAAACGCCGGCCAAGAATCGCACACCTCCGCCACTCCCCTATCTCCTCCTTCACCATTTTGTCCACTCTTACAATGGCTTACGAAGAGTAGTTATTCCGCATCCAAGCCGGCTGGGTAGCCTGCCGGATATGAGCTATGCAGCTCGCTGATCCACCTCCCTCCCCTCGCCCAATGGAGCCAGTTGCCACCCCAAGCCGGCGCGCGGTTCAGCAACTCGCCGCTCCAGGCCAGCTCGACGAGGAGCAGCGCACGAGTGTCGTTGCTGCCGTCCATGCCGCCGCCTCATACCGCGTCTCCCGTTTCTGTGGCCGAGACTCCCATGCTGGAGGCCGCGCCATGCAAGCAGCGATAGAAGCCGGATGCATGGAGAGCGACGAGTCGGTGGCCAGCGCCTCCGCGTCCGCCGCCATCATTAAGGAGAAGTAGAACACGGGAGGCCGCCGCCGCTTGGGTCCCATGAAGGCCACCGTCAGAGGCGATGCCGGCGTACACAACAGGTGTCTTGACGGATCCTTTTGTTGCTAGGACCTTTGTCGACCCCGCATGGGATCCACGGAAGAGGGGAATGTTAGGATGAACTCGAGCCGGTGCCGGCCATGGCGAAGTAGTGGCCGGTGATGAACTCAAACCGCTGCCGGCCACCATCATCTTCGGCATCAGCCAATGATATCAGTTGGGCAGTGGGGAAGCGATCTGTCCTTTGCGTTGAAGCATATACCTCTGGGGCTCCCGGCAGTCCGGTGATCGTGCTTCCGGACATGAGGAACACAAATCAATCGGTGGGCGACCATTTAGGCTAGGTATTATATACTATGCTATCCAGAACTAGCACCATGTAGTTCATTTGAATGTAATGAAATCCGTCATGTTTGTATGAAAATCCGGTCTTTTATATGATTTCCGTCGTTGTTTATATGAAATATCAGTTTGTCTACGTGTTTGCATGAATTTCGTCTAGTTGGTTGAGTTGTTGTCATAATGTGTGTGACTACTGTTGGATGGCATAATTTGCGGGTCGCCGGTCAGTCTGCGGGCGGCTCGGGCGGCGTGGTGGGACAAAAAAAACACAGCTCGTGCGAGCTCGTGTCCAACGTGCACGCTGCAGGATGCATGAGCACCTGAGCCATTCCTCGTTCATCGGTGGCAAAGGCATCGGTGGACAAAAGGGTCGACAATATTTTGGCTACCCCGAGCAAGATCCAAACAGCCCCTCCCAACAGATTCAAATCCCTCGTTCGCCGTGGAATTTTGCCATGTGTTGTTTTCATGGACTAGCAAGATGCCCATGCATTGCACGGAACATCAAGATGCATTTTTTGTACAAACTCCCGCATGCATGCAAGGGATAATTAATGTCCTCCTTTGCTAGTACTACGAGGCAAACACCATTAAAATTGCATCGATTAGTGTTAGTGGCCTTGTATATCTGCAAATTGTAATTTTGATAGTGGCCCCTTGTATATAAAAATGGAGGGAGAAAGATGAGAGATAAGGTGAGGAGGAGTGGGGCGTGGTGGTGACTGGTGGTCGGACTGGGCGGAGGCATGGGGATGGACGGCGCATTATGTCTAGGTTTGAATCTCTATCACACACACCCACGTAGGTGGGGGACGTGCACAAAGAGAAGAGGTGCACGCACGACGCACATACTCCCGTCTCTTTCCCAACCACACCTGCGCGGGTACACGGTGGAGCTGATTTCTATACAAAAAGGCAGCCCACGTGGTAATTTGACACATGTACTGGTTGTCCACTTGGTGGAGGGAGGATCGTCTACCACGGGTGAACAAACAAATTGCAACTTGACGTGTTATGTTAAAAAAGAGGCAAACCATGTGGGGCCTACCTTAGAGGCAAGGCTCTATACACTGGAGTACTTTTGACGTGTCCCGTCAACTCGCAGAACGAGGAGAAGCTTGCTTAGTACACCGTCTCCCCCGCCCACGGGCACGGTGGCTCGCAGGATGAGGTGAAGCTTGCTTACGAGTAGTAGTACTACTACTGTACGCCTTACGCCCGCTCCCTCGCCCACGCGTGCGGTGGCTCGCAGGACGAGGAGAAAATTTTACTACTCCCTCCGTTTACTCCTCGTCCCTACTACGTACCTTGGTTAGAGAGATTATCATATTGTTTGGAATATATATGTCCTTTAGTACTCCCTCCATTTACTTATACAAGGCCACTATAAAAAAATACATTTTGCATCTATACAAGGCCACAAATAGTAATCGAGACAAAAGTTACTACTCCCTCCTTTCCAGTTTAGGCTCAATTTCAAAATCTTTCCAACCAAGGTAGACGGTGAGTGGTCGAATTAATTTCGTAGTTTGCACAAGTAATCAGTACGCTCGTTTTTCTCAAGAAGTTATGTTTACCGAGGCATTAATTAGGACGAATGCATGAATGACCACTAAATTTCCATGAACTTCTACATGCATTGGTGAGTTTCCTCTTGACACTGCTTGCATCGGGTGATCTAACGCACCTCGAAATCCAACATGTAATGGTACTACTACTAGTACTAGTAGAATTGAGACTTATCAAAAGGAAAAATGAATGTTTTTTAGATGAGCCCTATAAACCCTAGTGGGTACATACTCCGTAAAAACAGATTTTTCCAAAACTAAGTCGCTCCCTTTCATGAATTCTGTAGTATACTCCTCCGTCGACGCTCCCTTTCATGAATTCTGTACTTCCTGTCGCCGACATGTGGGACATATAGCAACTGGGTCTACGTGTCAAGCACCAAATAACAATGCAGAGTAGCAGGGGGGACGCACCCCACTCGTACCGGCCCAGTAGTAGTAATGAGCAATGAGACATCAAATCACAATGCCGCACCTTCCTAGACGGATGAAGCAACCATTATTTCACACTTCGGTTCGCCATCATCTCAAACCACGTAGTATTACTTCTGCCTCAAGAGGGACACGCGCATCGCCTTGGTACATCATGACACGTGGGACCGCATGACATGCCATGCTCCCCCGCCGATCGCTCGGTAAAATCACCTCATTTTTACTATACTTCCTCCATATCAGTTTACATGGCATGCACGTCGTTCTAGGTTTAGAATTTAACTGGCTATATATGTGATGAACAATACTCTAGCCTTTTAAAAAATGTATACTTTTGTATAGTAGTAGTATCGATGGATTGCGCCATGGAGCAAAAACTGAAATTAAAAAAAAGGTGGTACATATAGAGAGCGCTCGTCGCCAAATTATGCATATAGTACTATTAAAAAAAGCTAGTATGTGCTTAATTGGGGTGCTAAATTCTATTAAAGAAATACTAGTAGTATGTACATACTGAAGAGTTAAAGTAACGAGAAGAAGCATAACATAGTTCTGCTAGGGGCTCAGCATAACACACCCCTCAAATTAAACTAAGCACACCTGAAATTAAACTGTGCAACTAATCCGGTAGACACTGCATTAGAACCACCATGAGCAATGACACTTACACCTTACTCACTCGGAGTCCTCGTCCACGTCCTTGACTTCGTCCTTGTCCCTCTTCCTCTTGGCCGGTACTTCTTTGCTTGAACCGCACACTTGGCTCTTGCTCTTCATCCAACCCTTATTGAAACAAAGGTAGCCATCCATTGCAGCATAGTGGGTGTGGTCTATATCTAGTACATTCCGCTGCCATGCATGACGATGAAACATGTAATGAGGTTTCTCCAGTTTACCGTACAAAGGATGAACCACCAGGGTCAACATTGAAGGCTGGCCACCGGAGGGCAGCAGCCGATTCTTCTGGAGGTCGAAGGGGTTGCCTACAACAAGGCCTATCCGACCCAGGACTTCTTTGTCGTTCGTAAAGTCTATAGTAACGAATTTGACTAGGTTTCTCTCGAGGAAGTTCTTAAAATCCAGGCATTCAACGTCGGCATGGCATATGTGGTAGACCAAGCATTAGTCATGCACGCAAACCTGGATCACGGCGGGCTTCTTCCTCTCTTCGTCCTTTAGATCCTTCTCTCGTCCCAGGACTGTGGTGTACTCAACATCTAGGCCAGTGACCCACTCATCATTTGAGTTTTCGAACATGCGTCTGAAGCGAGAAAGGCATCCTTTCACCGTCGCGGAAGAACGGGTGTAGATGACGTCGAACTCATCACCGGTGATGGTTCTAACCTTGTACTCACTGCCGATCATGGAGATTTGGGACGCCATGGATTTGGGAGGAGGGTTAGGATTAGTGGAACTGCCGTAATGTGAAAGGACGGGACGACTAGGAGCGAACCGCCATAATTAAAGGACGCGCGGGGACGAGTAGGAGCGGACTGCCAGCGTGCGAATGGCGGGGTAGTGGCTTTCCATTCTCCCATGATACGGGCTTCCGAGAGCCCTTGGATCTGAGATCGAACGGTTGCATGGCGTGATTCTAGACCTATGGGTGAATATCCTATCCTGGAGGGTTATTCTGCAAATTTTCAGCAACTTAGCATGCGACTGTTCGATCTCAGATCCAAGGGCTGCCAGCAGCCCGTATCATGGCCGCGCCTACCACAACCGTCGCGTCGCTCACGCGGTCGTGCCCTTAGAGATTTAACATGGTGCATTAGGCTATCTGATGTTGGCATGTCATCACTTAGTCACGCATACTACAACAAGGTTAGCTATAAGGTTGGCTATAAGTGTATTGTTTTTTTTACTTCTCTCTATCTCTTTCTTCGTACTCCCTCCGTCCC
Organism: Triticum dicoccoides; assembly: GCF_002162155.2. Classification (NCBI taxonomy): domain Eukaryota; kingdom Viridiplantae; phylum Streptophyta; class Magnoliopsida; order Poales; family Poaceae; genus Triticum; species Triticum dicoccoides. The sequence continues at coordinate 227,223,905 of NC_041385.1, forward strand.
ATAATATAATAACGTTTTTCACACTAGTGTAGTGCCAAAATGTTCTTATATTATGGGACAGAGGGAGTAGTATTTATTGCATTTGCCAAGGAGTGACCTCTTCCAATGAAATGGTGTGCTTATTAGTTTTTTGTTGCTAAGTTTGCTTCATTTAATTAGCTATACACTCAAAATTGTCTTTTCACCTAGGTACACGCGCTTAGCACTGTTTCTTCCTTGGGTCACCAAACTTGCCACATCAGACTTTATGCCTATGTGGCAAGCTTAGCACCTGTAGGAGCAAGTAAGTACAATAGTGCGCTTTACATGGCATTTTTGCATATGTGGAGGAAAGAGAGGCAAGGAAAAGGTGGAGAAGTGGGCTATCATGCCATCCTCTACTACATGGTGGAGCATTGGGAGAGGCACCTGTATGGAGGTGGTCAAGAATCGGCAGACTCACGCCGGTCATAGTGCCGCGGTTAAAATGATAATGGCAAGTCAAATCACGGGGCCCCACCTGTCCAGCAGTAACTCACTGTCAAATCACACAGCCCTACGTTTGCAGCAGCCTACTCCCTCATTTTCTCGCATCTCAGTCGAACCGACTTGGCGGAACTGCCCCGCCTACCGCGCAGGAAAAGCCTCGCCCTCGACTTTTAAATACAACTGCATCCGCTTAAGAATCCAATTATATACTTTTTGTGACATAGTAACTCATATTTAGTTAGTCAAATGGATGACCAAGAACTACGTGCACGCCCTATAAACCGAGACGCCTAAAAATAATAAACCGAGACGGAGAGGGTAGTTCAACACGTATCTTTTTAGATCAATATAGTCGGGATTCACCAAGGAGCAAAACCAAGTGGTAGGCTGCTCTTGTCATGTTGGCGTAGCAACTCAAGCAGGGTCAGTCCGCACACGAAATAGCGAGACACTTAACAGGACCCCTTTGGCCGACATGTGGCTCATCCACCGTCTTGTTCCACATGTGATGCACCAAATTACAGTTCGGAGTAGCGGTTGGAATTGGAGGCACCCCGGTCATAGCGCTGCAGTAGTAGAAAATGAGCAATGAGGGGTCAAATCACAAAGCCCTACCTTTCCCGCATTAAGCTGGATGGATGAAGCAACCATCATTTCACTCTAGGGCGCAAGAGCATAAAGAAAAGAGAAAACAATGATGCTGAAGGAAATATGCCCTAGAGGCAATAATAAAGTTATTATTTATTTCCTTATTTCGTGATAAATGTTTATTATTCATGCTAGAATTGTATTAACCGGAAACATAATACATGTGTGAATACATAGACAAACATAGTGTCACTAGTATGCCTCTACTTGACTAGCTCGTTAATCAAAGATGGTTAAGTTTCCTAACCATAGACATGAGTTGTCATTTGATTAATGGGATCACATCATTAGAAGAATGGTGTGACTGACTTGACCCATTCCGTTAGCTTAGCACTTGATCGTTTAGTATGTTACTATTGCTTTCTTCATGACTTATACATGTTCCTATGACTATGATATTATGCAACTCCCATTTACTGGAGGAACACTTTGTGTGCTACCAAACGTCACAACGTGACTGGGTGATTATAAAGGAGCTCTACAGGTGTCTCTGAAGGTACATGTTGGGTTGGCGTATTTCGAGATTAGGATTTGTCACTCCGATTGTCGGAGAGGTATCTCTGGGCCCTCTCGGTAATGCACATCACTATAAGCCTTGCAAGCAATGTAGCTAATGAGTTAGTTATGGGATGATGCATTACGTAACGAGTAAAGAGACTTGCCAGTAACGAGATTGAACTAGGTATTGGATACCGATGATCGAATCTCGGGCAAGTAACATACCGATGACAAAGGGAACAACGTATGTTGTTATGCGGTTTGACCGATAAAGATCTTCGTAGAATATGTGGGAGCCAATATGAGCATCCAGGTTCCGCTATTGGTTATTGACCGGAAACGTGTTTCGGTCATGTCTACATTGTTCTCGAAACCGTAGGGTCCGCACGCTTAAGGTTTCGATGACAGTTATATTATGAGTTTATGAGTTTTGATGTACCGAAGGAGTTCGGAGTCCCGGATGAGATCAGGGACATGACGAGGAGTCGCGAAATGGTCGAGACGTAAAGATCAATATATTGGACGACTATATTCGTACTTCGGAAAGGTTCCAAGTGATTCGGATATTTATCGAAGTACCGGAGAGTTACGGGAATTCGCGAGGGAGAAGTATTGGGCCTTATTGGGCCATACGGGAAAGAGAGAGGGGCTGCCTAGGGCAGGCCGCGCCCCCCCCCCCAAGGCCTAGTCCGAATTGGACTAGGGGGAGGGGCCGCACCCCCTCCTTCCTTCCCTTCTCTCTTCCCCTTCCTTCTCTCCTACTCCTACTAGGAAAGGAGGAGTCCTACTCCCGGTGGGAGTAGGACTCCCCCCTTGGGCGTGCCTCCTCCTCCTTGGCTGGCCCTCCTCCCCTTGCTCCTTTATATACGGGGGCAGGGGGCACCCCATGACACACAAGTTGATCTTCGTGATCGTTCCTTAGCCGTGTGCGGTGCCCCCCTCCACCATATTCCACCTCGGTCATATCCTAGCGGTGCTTAGGCGAAGCCCTGCGTCGGTAGAACATCATCACCGTCACCACGCCGTCGTGCTGACGGAACTCATCCCCGACACCCTGCTGGATCGGAGTCCGGGGATCGTCATCGAGCTGAACGTGTGCTGAACTCGGAGGTGCCGTACGTTCGGTGCTTGGATCGGTCGGATCATGAAGACGTACGACTACATCAACCGCGTTGTCATAACGCTTCCGCTTATGGTCTACGAGGGTATGTGGACAACACTCTCCCCTCTCATTGCTATGCATCAGCATGATCTTGCGTGTGCGTAGTAAATTTTTTGAAATTACTATGTTCCCCAATAGTGGCATCTGAGCCTGGTTTTATGCGTAGATGTCATATGCACGAGTAGAACACAAGTGAGTTGTGGGCAATACAAGTCATACTGCTTACCAGCATGTCATACTTTGGTTCGGCGGTATTGTTGGATGAAGCGGCCCGGACCGACATTACGCGTACGCTTACGTGAGACTGGTTTTACCGCCGTGCTTTGCACATAGGTGACTAGCGGGTGTCAGTTTCTCCAACTTTAGTTGAACCGAGTGTGGCTACGCCCGGTCCTTGCGAAGGTTAAAACAGCACCAACTTGACGAACTATCGTTGTGGTTTTTGATGCGTAGGTAAGAACGGTTCTTGCTCAGCCCGTAGCAGCCACGTAAAACTTGCAACAACAAAGTAGAGGACGTCTAACTTGTTTTTGCAGGGCATGTTGTGATGTGATATGGTCAAGACGTGATGAGATATAAGTTGTTGTATGAGATGATCATGTTTTGTTGAAGTTATCGGCAACTGGCAGAAGTTCTATGGTTGTCTCTTTGTTGCATAAGATGCAAGTGCCAAATAATTGCTTTGCTTTATCGCTATGCGATAGCAATAGTTGGAAGAGCAATAGTTGGCGAGACAACCATGTGACGACACATTGATATAGATCAAGATGATGGAGATCATGGTGTCGTGCCGGTGACGATAGAGATCATGACAGTACTTTGGATATGGAGATCAAAGGTGCAAGATGATCATGGCCTTATCATGTCACATATTTTGATTGCATATGATGTTTATCTTTTATACATCTTTTTTGCTTAGTTTGACGGTAGCACTTTAAGATGATCTCTCACTAATTATCAAGAAGTGTTCTCCCTGAGTATGCACCGTTGCGAAAGTTCTTTGTGCTGAGACACCACGTGATGATCGGGTGTGATAGGCTCTACGTTCAAATACAACGGGTGCAAAACAGCTGCACACGCGGAATACTCAGGTTAAACTTGACGAGCCTAGCATATAACAGATATGGCCTCAGAACACGGAGACCGAAAGGTCCAACGTGAATCATATAGTAGATATGATCAACATAGTGATGTTCATCATTGAAACTACTCCATCTCACGTGATGATCGGACATGGTTTAGTTGATTTGGATCACGTGATCACTTAGATGACTAGAGAGATGTCTGTCTAAGTGGGAGTTCTTAAGTAATATGATTAATTGAACTTAAATTTATCATGAACTTAGTCCTGGTAGTATTTTGCAAATTATGTTGTAGATCAATAGCTTGTGTTGTTGCTTTCATATGTTTATTTTGATATGTTCCTAGAGAAAATTATGTTGAAAAATGTTAGTAGCAATGATGCGGATTGGATCCATGATCTGAGGTTTATCCTCATTGCTGCACAAAAGAATTATGTCCTTGATGCACCGCTAGGTGACAAACCTATTGCAGGAGCAGATGCAGACGTTATGAACGTTTGGCTAGCTCAAATGATGACTACTTGATAGTTTAGTGCACCATGCTTAAACGGCTTAGAATCGGGACTTCAAAGACGTTTTGAACGTCATGGACCATATGAGATGTTCCAGGAGTTGAAGTTAATATTTTTAGCAAATACCCGAGTTGAGAGATATGAAGTCTCCAACAAGTTCTATAGCTAAAAGATGGAGGAGAATCGCTCAACTAGTGAGCATGTGCTCAGATTGTCTGGGTACTTCAATCGCTTGAATCAAGTGGGAGTTAATCTTCCAGATAAGATAGTGATTATCAGAATTCTCTAGTCACCATTACTAAGTTTCTAGAACTTCGTGATGAACTATAGTATGCAAGGGATGACAAAAACGATTCCCGAGCTCTTCGTGATGTTGAAATCGACGAAGGTAGAAATCAAGAAAGAGTATCAAGTGTTGATGATTGACAAAGATCACTAGTTTCAAGAAAAGGGCAAAGGGAAATAAAATGAAACTTCAAGTAGAATGGCAAACAAGTTTTCACTCCCGTGAAGAAGACCAAAGCTGGACCAAAGCCTGAAACTGAGTGCTTACACTGCAAAAGAAATGGTAACTGGAAGCGGAAATGCCCTGAATATTTGGTGGATAAGAAGGATGGCAAAGTGAACAAGGGTATATTTGATATACAGGTTATTGATGTATGCCTTACTAGTGTTTATAGTAGCCCCTGAGTATTTGATACTTGTTCGGTTGCTAATATTAGTAACTCGAAACAGGAGTTACAGAATAAACAGAGACTAGTTGAGGGTGAAGTGACGATGAGTGTTGGAAGTAGTTCCAAGATTGATATGATCATCATCGCACACTCCCTATACTTTTGGGATTAGTGTTAAACCTAAATAAATGTTATTTGGCGTTTGCGTTAAGCATGAATATGATTTGATCATGTTTATTGCGATACGGTTATTCATTTAAAGTTAGAGAATAAATTGTTATTCTGTTTACATGAATAAGAGCTTCGATGGTCATACACCCAATGAACATAGTTTGTTGGATCTCGATCGTAGTGATACACATATTCATAATATTTATGCCAAAAGATGAAAAGTTAATAATGATAGCGCAACTTATTTGTGGCACTGCCGTTTGGGTCATATCGGTGTAAAGTGCATGAAGAAACTCCATAAAGATGGATTTTTGGAATCACTTGGTTATGAATCATTTGATGCTTGCGGACCGTGCCTTTTGGGCAAGATGACTAAAACTCCGTTCTCCAGAACAATGGAACGAGCTACTGACTTATTGGAAATAATACATACCGATGTATGTGATCTAATGAGTGTTGATGCTCGTGGCAAGTATCGCTATTTTCTGACCTTCACAAGATGATTTGAGTAGATATGGGTATATCTACTTGATGAATCATAAGTCTGAAATAGTTGAAAGGTTCAAAGAATTTCAGAGTGAAGTGGAAAATCATCGTAACAAGAAAAATAAAGTTTCTACGATCTGATCGTGGAGACGAATATTTGAGTTACGAGTTTGGTCTTCATTTGAAACAATGTGAAATAGTTTCACAACTCACGCCACCTGGAACACCACAATGTAATGGTGTGTCCGAACATCGTAATCGTACTTTATTTGATATGGTGCAATCAATAATGTCTCTTACCGATTTACCAATATCGTTTTGGGGTAATGAATTAGAGACAACTGCATTCACTTTAAATAGGGCACCATCTAAATCCGTTGAGACGACACCGTATGAACTATGGTTTAGCAGTAAACGTAAGCTATCATTTCTTAAAGTTTGGAGTTGCGATGCTTATATGAAAAAGGTTTTCAACCTGATAAGCTCGAACCCAAATGGGAGAAGTGCGTCTTCATAGAATACCCAAAGGAAACTGTTGGGTAATCCTTCTATCACAGATCCAAAGGCAAAACATTCGTTGCTAAGAATGGATCCTATTTAGAGAAGGAGTTTCTCTCAAAAGAAGTGAGTGGGAGGAAAGTAGAACTTGATGAGGTAATTGTACCTGCTCCCTTATTGGAAAGTAGTTCATCACAAGAACCGGTTCCTATGACAACTACACCAATCAGCGAGGAAACTAATGATAATGATCATGAAACTTCAGATCAAGTTACTACCGAACCTCGTAGGTCTACCAGAGTAAGGTCCGCACCAGAGTGGTACGGTAATCCTATTCTGGAAGTCATGTTACTTGACCATGGCGAACCTATGAACTATGAGGAAGCGATGATGAGCCCAGATTCCGCAAAATGGCTTGAGGCCATGAAATCTGAGATGGGAACCATGTATGAGAACAAAGAGTGGACTTTGGTGGAGTTGCCCGATGATCGGCAAGCCATATTGTATAAATGGATCTTCAAGAGGAAGACAGATGCTGATAGTAGTGTTAGTATCTACAAAGCTAGACTTGTCAAAAAAAGGTTTTTGACAAAGTTCAAGGTGTTGAATACAATGAGATTTTCTCACTCGTATCGATGCTTAAAAGTCTGTCCGAATCATGTTAGCAATCGCCACATTTTATGAAATTTGGCAAATGGATGTCAAAACTACATTCCTTAATGGATTTATTAAAGAAGAGTTGTATATGATACAACCAGAAGGTTATGTCAATCCTAAAGGTGCTAACAAAATGTGCAAGCTCCAGCGATCCATCTATGGACTGGTGCAAGCATCTCAGAGTTGGAATATACGCTTTGATAAGTTGATCAAAGCATATAGTTTTATACAGACTTGCGATGAAGCCTGTATTTACAATAAAGTGAGTGGGAGCACTACCGCCTTTCTGATAAATATATGTGAGTAACATATTGTTGATCAGAAATGATGTAGAATTTTTCTTGAAAGCATAAAGGAGTATTTGAAAGGAGTTCTTTAAAATAAAGACCTCAGTAAAGCTATTTACATATTGAGCATCAAGATCTATTGAGATAGATCAAGACGCTTGATAAGTTTTTCAATAAGTACATACCTTGTCAATATTTTGAAATAGTTCAAAATGGAACAGTCAAAGAAAGAGTTCTTGCCTGTGTTGCAAAGGTGTGAAATTGAGTAAGACTCAAATCCTGACCACGGCAAGAAATAGAAAAGAGAATGAACGTCATTCCCTATGCCTCAGTCATAGGTTCTATAAAGTATGCTATGCAATGTACCAGACCTATTGTATACCTTGCTCTGAATTTGGCAAGTGAGTACAATAGTGATCTAGGAGTAGATCACTGGACATTGGTCAAGAATATCCTTAGTGAGGACTAAGGAAATATTTCTCGATTATGGAGGTGATAAAAGAGCCCATCGTAAAGAGTTACATTGGTGCAATCTTTTACACCGATCCAGATGACTCTAAGTCTCAATCTGGATACATATTGAAAGTGGGAGCAATTAGCTAGAGTAGCTCCGTGCAGAACATTGTAAACATAGAATATTTACAAAATACATACGGCTCTGAATATGACAGACCCGTTGACTAAGCTTCTCTCATGAGCAAAACATGATCACACCTTAGTACTCTTTGGGTGTTAATCACATAGCGATGTGAACTAGATTATTGACTCTAGTAAACCCTTTGGTTGTTGATCACATGACAATGTGAACTATGGGTATTAATCTCATACAGATGTGAATATTGGTGTTAAATCACATGGCGATGGGAACTAGATTATTGACTCTAGTGCAAGTGGGAGACCGAAGGAAATATGCCCTAGAGGCAATAATAAAGTTATTATTTATTTCCTTATTTCATGATAAATGTTTATTATTCATGCTAGAATTGTATTAACCGGAAACATAATACATGTGTGAATACATAGACAAACATAGTGTCACTAGTATGCCTCTACTTGACTAGCTCGTTAATCAAAGATGGTTAAGTTTCCTAACCATAGAAATGAGTTGTCATTTGATTAATGGGATCACATCATTAGAAGAATGGTGTGCTTGACTTGACCCATTCCGTTAGCTTAGCACTTGATCGTTTGGTATGTTGCTATTGCTTTCTTCATGACTTATACATGTTCCTATGACTATGAGATTATGCAACTCCCGTTTACCGAAGGAACACTTTGTGTGCTACCAAACGTCACAACGTAACTGGGTGATTATAAAGGAGCTCTACAGGTGTCTCCGAAGGTACATGTTGGGTTGGCGTATTTCGAGATTAGGATTTGTCACTCCGATTGTCGGAGAGGTATCTCTGGGCCCTCTCGGTAATGCACATCACTATAAGCCTTGCAAGCAATGTAGCTAATGAGTTAGTTACGGGATGATGCATTACGTAACGAGTAAATAGACTTTCCGATAACGAGATTGAACTAGGTATTAGATACCGACGATCGAATCTCGGGCAAGTAACAGACTGATGACAAAGGGAACAACGTATGTTGTTATACGGTTTGACCGATAAAGATCTTCATAGAATATGTGGGAGCCAATATGAGCATCCAGGTTCCGCTATTGGTTATTGACCGGAAACGTGTTTCGGTCATGTCTACATTGTTCTCGAACCCGTAGGGTCCGCACGCTTAAGGTTTCGATGACAGTTATATTATGAGTTTATGAGTTTTGATGTACCGAAGGAGTTCGGAGTCCCGGATGAGATCGGGGACATGACGAGGAGTCGCGAAATGGTCGAGGCGTAAAGATCGATATATTGGACGACTATATTTGGACTTCGGAAAGGTTCCAAGTGATTCGGGTATTTATCGGAGTACCAGAGAGTTACGGGAATTCGCCGGGGAGAAGTATTGGGCCTTATTGGGCCATACGGGAAAGAGAGAGGGGCTGCCTAGGGTAGGCCGCGCGCTCCCCCAAGGCCTAGTCCGAATTGGACTAGGGGGAGGGGCCGCACCCCCTCCTTCCTTCCCTTCTCTCTTCCCCCTTCCTTCTCTCCTACTCCTACTAGGAAAGGAGGAGTCCTACTCCCGGTGGGAGTAGGACTCCCCCCTTGGGCGCGCCTCCTCCTCCTTGGCCGGCCCTCCTCCCCTTGCTCCTTTATATACGGGGGCAGGGGGGCACCCCATGACACACAACTTGATCTTCGTGACTGTTCCTTAGCCGTGTGCGGTGCCCCCCTCCACCATATTCCACCTCGGTCATATCGTAGTGGTGCTTTGGCGAAGCCCTGTGTCGATAGAACATCATCACCGTCACCACGCCGTCGTGCTGACGGAACTCATCCCCGACACCCTGCTGGATCGGAGTCCGGGGATCGTCATCGAGCTGAACGTGTGCTGAACTCGGAGGTGCCGTACGTTCGGTGCTTGGATCGGTTGGATCGTGAAGACGTAAGACTACATCAACCGCGTTGTCATAACGCTTCCGCTTACGGTGTACGAGGGTACGTGGACAACACTCTCCCCTCTCGTTGCTATGCATCAGCATGATCTTGCGTGTGCGTAGTAAATTTTTTGAAATTACTACGTTCCCCAACAGATGCATGTGTTGGGGATTGTTGCAGAAATTCAAAGTTTTCTACGCATCACCAAGATCAATCTATGGAGATTCTAGCAAAAAGAAAGGGAGAGGATGAGCATCTTCATACCCTTGAAGATCGCTAAGCGGAAGCGTTACAAGAATGCGGTTGATGGAGTCGTACTCGCGGCGATTCAAATCGCGGAAGATCCGATCTAGCGCCGAACGGACGGCGCCTCCGCGTTCAACACACATACAGCCCAAGGACGTCTCCTCCTTCTTGATCCAGCAAGGGAAGAGGAGAAATTGAGGGAGAACTCCGACATCACGACGGCGTGGTGGTGGTGGGGCTCGTGGTTCTCCAGCAGGGCTTCGCCAAGCACTAGGGAGGAGGAGGAGGTGTTGGAGGAGGGAGAGGGCTACGCCAGGGAAGAGGTACTGCTGCCCTCCCACCCCTCCACTATATATAGGGGCAAGGGGAGAGGGGGAGGCGCCCTAGGGTTTCCCCTAGGGGCGGCGGCCAAGCAAATTGGATCTCCCTACGGAAAATCCTAGGGAGACTTGCCTCCCAAGCCAAGCAGGTGGAGGATTGCCTCCCAAGCCAGGTGGAGGCGCCCCACCTCCCCAAATAACATGGGAAAGGGTGTGGGGGGCGCACCACCCCTTAGTGGGCTGGGTTGCCCCTTCCCCTTTGGCCCATGAGGCCCTCCAACACCTGCTGGGGCTCCCGAAACACCTTTCGGTCATGCTGGCCATAGCCTGGTACCCCCGGAACACTTCCGTACTCCAATACCCTTCGTCCAATATATCGATCTTCACCACCGGACCATTCCGGAACTCCTCGTGACGTCCGGGATCACATCCGGGACTCCGAACTACCTTTGGTAACCACATACTATTTCCCATAACAACTCTAGCGTCACTGAACCTTAAGTGTGTAGACCCTACGGGTTTGGGAATCATGCAGACATGACCGAGACATCTCTCCGGCCAATAACCAACAGCGGGATCTGGATACCCATGTTGGCTCCCACATGTTCCACGATGATCTCATCGGATGAACCATGATGTCGGGGATTCAAGCAATCCCGTATGCAATTCCCTTTGTCAATCGGTACGTTACTTGCCCGAGATTCAATCATCGGTATCCCGATACCTCGTTCAATCTCGTTACCGGCAAGTCACTTTACTCGTTCCATAATGCATGATCCCGTGACTAACTACTTAGTCACATTGAGCTCATTATGATGATGCATTACCGAGTGGGCCCAGAGATACCTCTCCGTCATACGGAGTGACAAATCCCAGTCACGATTCGTGCCAACCCAACAGACACTTTCGGAGATACCTGTAGTGCACCTTTATAGCCACCCAGTTACGTTGTGACATTTGGTACACCCAAAGCATTCCTACGGTATCCGGGAGTTGCACAATCTCATGGTCTAAGGAAATGATACTTGACATTAGAAAAGCTCTTAGCAAACGAACTACACGATCATGTGCTATGCTTAGGATTGGGTCTTGTCCATCACATCATTCTCCTAATGATGTGATCCCGTTATCAATGACATCCAATGTCCATGGTCAGGAAACCATAACCATCTATTGATCAACGAGCTAGTCAACTAGAGGCTCACTAGGGACATGTTGTGGTCTATGTATTCACATATGTATTATGGTTTCCAGTTAACACAATTATAGCATGAACAATAGACAATTATCATGAACAAGGAAATATAATAATAACCATTTTATTATTGCCTCTAGGGCATATTTCCAACAATCTCCCACTTGCACTAGAGTCAATAATCTAGTTCACATCACTATGTGATTGTAATGAATCCAACACCCATGGTGTTTGATCATATCTCGCTTGTGAGAGAGGTTTATTAGTCAATGGGTCTGAACCTTTCAGATCCGTGTGTGCTTTACAAATATCTATGTCATCTTGTAGATGCAGCTACCGGGCGCTACTTGGAGCTATTCCAAATAACTGCTCTACTATACAAATCCGATTTACTACTCAGAGTCATCCGGATTAGTGTCAAAGTTTGCATCGACGTAACCCTTTACGACGAACTCTTTTACCACCTCCATAATCGAGAAAATTCCTTAGTCCACTAGTTACTAAGGTTAAGTTTGACCACTGTCATGTGATTCATTCCTGGATCACTCTTGTACCCCTTGACTGACTCATGGCAAGGCACACTTCAGGTGCGGTACTCAGCATAGCATACTGTAGAGCCTATGTCTAAAGCATAGGGGACGACCTTCGTCCTTTCTCTCTCTTCTGCCGTGGTCAGGTCTTGAGTCTTACTCAATACTCACACCTTATAACACAGCCAAGAACTCCTTCTTTGCTGATCTATTTTGAACTCCTTCAAAATCTTGTCACGGTATGTATTCATTTGAAAGTACTATTAAGCATTTTTGATCTATCCTTATAGATCTTGATGCTCAATGTTCAAGTAGCTTAATCCAGGTTTTCCATTGAAAAACACTTTTCAAATAACCCTATATGCTTTCCAGAAATTCTACAGCATTTCTGATCAACAATATGTTAACAACATATACTCATCAGAAATTCTATAGTGCTCCCACTCACTTCTTTGGAAATACAAGTTTCTCATAAACTTTGTATAAACCCAAAATCTTTGATCATCTCATCAAAGCATATATTCCAACTCCGAGATGCTTACTCCAGTCCTTAGAAGGATTGCTGGAGCTTTGCATACTTGTCAGCATCTTTTAGGATTGACAAAACCTTCTGGTTGTATCACATACAACCTTTCCTCAAGAAAATCATTGAGGAAACAATGTTTTGACATCCTATCTGCAAGATTTCATAAGTAATGCAGGAACTGATAATATAATCTCAACAGACTCTTAGCATCGCTACGAGTGAGAAAGTCTCATCGTAGTCAACTCCTTGAACTTGTCGGAAAACATCTTAGCGACAAGTCGAGCTTTCTTAATGGTGACACTTACCATCATTGTCCGTCTTCCCTTTTAAAATCCATCTGTACCCAACAGCCTTACGACCATCAAGTAGTTCTTCCAAAGTCTACACTTTGTTTTATACATGGATCCTCTCTCGGATTTTATGGCCTCGAGCCATTTGTCAGAATCCGGGCCCACCATCGCTTCTCCACAGCTCGTAGGTTCATTGTTGTCTAGCAACATGACCTCCAAGACAGGATTACCATACCACTTTGAAGCAGTACGTGTCCTTGTCGACCTACGAGGTTTGGTAGTGACTTGATCCGAAGTTTCATGATCACTATCATCAGCTTCCACTTCAACTGGTGTAGGCGCCACAGGAACAACTTCCTGTGCCGTGCTACAGATTGATTGAAGTTATGGTTCAATAACCTCATGAAGTCTCCACCATCCTCCCACTCAATTCTTTCAAGAGAGACTTTTCCCCAAGAAAGGACCCGATTCTATAAACAATCCCTTTTGCTTCCGGATCTGAGATACGAGGTATACCCAACTGTTTTTGGGTGTCCTATGAAGATGCATTTATCCGCTTTGGGTACGAGCTTATCAGCTTGAAACTTTTTCACACAAGCGTCGCAGCCCCAAACTTTTAAGAAACAACAACTTAGGTTTCTCCAAACCATAGTTCATACAGTGTCGTCTCAATGGAATTGCGTGGTACCCTATTTGAAGTGAATGCGGTTGTCTCTAATGCCTAACCCATAAACAATAGTGGTAATTCGATAAGAGACATAATGGTATGCACCATATCCAATAGGGTGCAGTTATGATATTCGGACACACCATCACGCTATGGTGTTGCAGGCGGTATTAATTGTGAAACAATTTCCACAATGTCTTAATTGTGTGCCAAACTCGTAACTCAGATATTTATCTCTATGATCATATCATAGACATTTTATTATCTTGTCACGACGATCTTCAACTTCACTCTGAAATTACTTGAACCTTTCAATAATTCAGACTTGTGTTTCATCAAGTAAATATACTTAGAATCTACTCAACTCATCTGTGAAGCAAGAGCATAACGATATTCACTGCGTGCCTCAGCACTCATTGGATTGCACACATCAAATGTATTACTTCCAACAAGTTGCTCTCTTGTTCCATCTCACTGAAAACGAGGCCTTTCAGTCATCTTGCCCATGTGGTATGATTTGCATGTCTCAAGTGATTCAAAATCAGGCGAGTCCAAACGATCCATCTGCATGGAGTTTCTTCATCCGTATATACCAATAGACGTGGTTCGCATGTCTCAATCTTTTCAAAAACGAGTGAGTCCAAAGATCCATCAACATGGAGCTTCTTCATGCGTTTTATATCAATATGACTCAAATGGCAGTGCCACAAGTATGTGGTACTATCATTACTATATTATATCTTTTGGCATGAACATGTGTATCACTACGATTGAGATTCAATAAACCATTCATTTTAGGTGCAAGACCATTGAAGGTATTATTCAAATAAACAGAGTAACCATTATTCTCCTTAACTGAATAACCGTATTGCGATAAACATAATCCAATCATGTCTATGCTCAACGCAAACACCAAATAACAATTATTTAGGTTTAACACCAATCTCGATGGTAGAGGGAGCATGCGATGCTTGATCACATCAACCTTGGAAACACTTCTAGCACATATCGTCATCTCACCTTTAGCTAGTCTCCGTTTATTCCGCAGCTTTTATTTCGAGTTACTAACACTTAGCAACCGAACCGGTATCTAATACCCTAGTGCTACTAGGAGTACTAGTAAAGTACACATTAATATAATGTATATCCAATATACTTCTGTCGACCTTGCCAGCCTTCTCATCTACCAAGTATATAGGGTAGTTCTGCTTCAGTGACCGTTCCCCTCATTACAGAAGCACTTAGTCTCGGGTTTGGGTTCAACCTTGGGTTTCTTCACTAGAGCAGCAACTGATTTGTCGTTTCATGAAGTATCCCTTCTTTCCCTTGCCCTTCTTGAAACTAGTGGTTTTACAAACCATCAACAATTGATGCTCCTACTTGACTTCTACTTTCGCGGTGTCAAACATCGCGAATTGCTCAAGGATCATCATGTCTATCCCTGAAATGCTATAGTTCATCATGAAGCTCTAGTAGCTTGGTGGCAGTGACTTTGGAGAACCATCAATATCTCATCTGGAAGATAACTCCCACTCGATTCAAGCAATTGTAGTACTTAGACAATCTGAGCACATGCTCAACGATTGAGCTTTTCTCCCTTAGTTTGCAGGCTTAAGAAACTTGTCGGAGGTTTCACACCTCTTGACGTGGGCACGAGCCTGAAATCCCAATTTCAGCTCTTGGAACATCTCATATGTTCCGCGACGTTTCTAAAACGTCTTCAACGCCTCAATTCTAAACCATTTTAACATTACTGAATTATCACGTAGTCATCAAGACGTGTATGTCAGATGTTCACAACATCCGCACACGACGTTCGAGGTTCAGCACACCGAGCGGTGCATTAAGGACATAAGCCTTCTGCGCAGCTATGAGGACAATCCTCAGTTTACGAACCCAGTCCGCATAATTGCTACTGTCAACTCTCAACTAAATTTTCTCTAGGAACATATCTAAAGCAGAAGAACCAAAGCGTGAGCTACGACATAATTTGCAAAGACCTTTTGACTATGTTCATGATAATTAAGTTCATCTGGTTATTTAATGAACTCCCACTTAGATAGACATCCCTCTAGTCATCTAAGTGATACATGATCTGAGTCAACTAGGCCGTGTCCGATCATCACGTGAGACGGACTAGTCATCATCGGTGAACATCTTCATGTTGATCGTATCTTCTATACGACTCATGTTCGACCTTTCGGTCTCTTGTGTTCCAAGGCCATGTGTGTACATGCTAGGCTCGTCAAGTCAACCTAAGTGTTTTGCATGTGTAAATCTGGCTTACACCCATTGTATGTGAACGTTAGAATCTATCACACCCGATCATCACGTGGTTCTTTGAAACAACGAACTTTCACAACGGCGCACAGTTAGGGGGAGCACTTTCTTGAAATTATTATGAGGGATCATCTTATTTACTACCGTCGTTCTAAGAAAATAAGATGCAAAAACATGATAAACATCACATGCAATCAAATAGTGATATGATATGGCCAATATCATTTTGCTCCTTTTGATCTCCATCTTCGGGGCGCCATGATCATCATCATCACCGGCATGACACCATGATCTCCATCATCGTGTCTCCATGAAGTTGTCTCGCCAACTATTACTTCTACTACTATGGCTAACGGTTTAGCAATGAAGTAAAGTAATTACATGGCGTTATTCAGTGACACGCAGGTCATACAATAAATAAAGACAACTCCTATGGTTCCTGCTGGTTGTCATACTCATCGACATGCAAGTCGTGATTCCTATTACAAGAATATGATCAATATCATACATCACATATATTTCATTCATCACATCCTTCTTGGCCATATCACATCACACGGCATATGCTGCAAAAACAAGTTAGACGCCCTCTAATTGTGGTTGCAAGTTTTTACGTGACTGCTATAGGTTTCTAGCAAGAACGTTTCTTACCTATGCCAAAACCACAACGTGATATGCCAATTGCTATTTACCCTTCATAAGGACCCTTTTCATTGAATCCGATCCGACTAAAGTGGGAGAGACTGGCACCCGCTAGCCATCTTATGCAACAGGAGCATGTCAGTCGGTGGAACCTGTCTCACGTAAGTGTACGTGTAAGGTCGGTCCGGGCCGCTTCATCCCACAATACCGCCGAAACAAGATAGGACTAGTAACAGTAAGCATATTGAACAAAATCAACGCCCACAACAACTTGTGTTCTACTCGTGCATAGAATCTTCGCAATAGACCTAGCTCATGATGCCACTGTTGGGGATTGTTGCAGAAATTCAAAATTTTCTACGCATCAACAAGATCAATTATGGAGATTCTAGCAACAAGAGAGGGCGAGGATGAGCATCTTCATACCCTTGAAGATCGCTAAGCGGAAGCGTTACAAGAACGTGGTTGATGGAGTCGTACTCGCGGTGATTCAAATTGCGGAAGATCCGATCTAGCGCCGAACGGATGGCGCCTCCGCGTTTAACACACGTACAGCCTGGGGACTTCTCCTCCTTCTCGATCCAGCAAGGAAAGAGGAGAAGTTGAGGGAGAACTCCGACAGCACGACGGCGTGGTGGTGGTGGAGCTCGTGGTTCTCCAGCAGGGCTTCACCAAGCACTACGGAGGAGGAGGAGGTGTTGGAGGAGGGAGAGGGCTACGCCAGGGAAGAGGTACGGCTGCCCTCCCACCCCTCCACTGTATATAGGGGCAAGGGGAGAGGGGGAGGCGCCCTAGGGTTTCCCCTAGGGGCGGCGGCCAAGCAGATTGGATCTCCCTAGGGAAAATCCTAGGGAGACTTGCCCCCCAAGCCAAGCAGGTGGAGGATTGCCTCCCAAGCCAGGTGGAGGCGCCCCACCTCCCCAAATAACATGGGAAAGGGTGTGGGGGCGCACCACCCCTTAGTGGGCTGGTTTGCCCCTTCCCCTTTGGCCCATGAGGCCCTCCAACACTTGCCGGGGCTCCCGAAACACCTTTCGGTCATGCTGGCCATAGCCTGGTACCCCCGGAACACTTCCGTACTCCAATACTCTTCGTCCAATATATCGATCTTCACCGCCGGACCATTCCGTAACTCCTCGTGACGTCCGGGATCACATCCGGGACTCCGAACTACCTTCGGTAACCACATACTATTTCCCATAACAACTCTAGCGTCACCGAACCTTAAGTGTGTAGACCCTAGGGGTTCGGGAATCATGCAGACATGACCGAGACATCTCTTCGGACAATAACCAACAGCGGGATCTGGATACCCATGTTGGCTCCCACATGTTCCACGATGATCTCATCGGATGAACCACGATGTCGGGGATTCAAGCAATCCCGTATGCAATTCCCTTTGTCAATCGGTACGTTACTTGCCCGAGATTCGATCGTCGGTATCCCAATACCTTGTTCAATTTCGTTACCGGCAAGTCACTTTACTCATTCCATAATGCATGATTCCGTGACTAACTACTTAGTCACATTGAGCTCATTATGATGATGCATTACCGAGTGGGCCCAGAGATACCTCTCCGTCATACGGAGTGACAAATCCCAGTCTCGATTCGTGCCAACCCAACAGACACTTTCGGAGATACCTGTAGTGCACCTTTATAGCCACCCAGTTACGTTGTGATGTTTGGTACACCCAAAGCATTCCTACGGTATCCGGGAGTTGCACAATCTCATGGTCTAAGGAAATGATACTTGACATTAGAAAAGCTCTTAGCAAACGAACTACACGATCATGTGCTATGCTTAGGATTGGGTCTTGTCCATCACATCATTCTACTAATTATGTGATCCCGTTATCAATGACATCCAATGTCCACGGTCAGGAAATCATAACCATCTATTGATCAACGAGCTAGTCAACTAGAGGCTCACTAGGGACATGTTGTGATCTATGTATTCAGACATGTATTACGGTTTCCAGTTAACACAATTATAGCATGAACAATAGACATTTATCATGAACAAGGAAATATAATAATAACCATTTTATTATTGCCTCTAGGGCATATTTCCAACAGCGTGCGACAGCTACCTAGGGCACCCTAGGGTAGGGATCTCCACTACAAATGCTTTTTTTTAAAGCGCCTCCACTACAAATCGGCTTCTCCCTCGTCCTCTTGAAGAAAACCGATGATGAGTGCGGCAGTAGGGTTTATAGGAGTACTACAGCGTGCGGGGGCACGTCGTAGTAAACGGGTTCGAGTCGATGCCTTAAATATGTGTGGGCCGCTTGGTTTTACGGGAACGAGGCAGCATTTTGGGTTCGGGGACCAGTGGAGATATAGTACGTACAAAAAATTGTGGACGTAGGTTCGACCGAAAGACAATGATGCATGGGCCCTGCATTTTGATATACCCGGGGCCGCGTGAAATTTGCTACTCTACTCAAAACTAGTAAGGTACACATGCATTGAACGCATGGGTTTTCGAAACCAAATTATGAATAAATACACACTATAGCATGTAAAGCTTTGAGTCATATATGCATGATGTAGATGTTCGTTTAGTTCTTATAGTTCATCTCATTCAAAATCAATTAGTTTTATAAAAATGTTAAGATTCATGGGGTTGTGCATTGTGAAGCATAAAGTAAAAAACAAATAATGGCAATTCATTTAGAAAAAAATCAATTATGATACAGAAGATTCTAGAACAAAGGAGAAGTGCTTGTGTTTTGATGTTTGTGCATTATGCTTAAGTTCAACCATGGAGTCTTCTAAATTGTACATGTGGCAGATCTGGTAGAATGTTGATGATATCCAACGGCCAGTAGTGCTCGGATTTGCCATATCTGCACTGTCGGATTAGCTTCATCCAGCGACCATCTTTCAAAGTTATTGGCACACTATATAGTTCTTGTGCCATAGTTGCATGTCTTGGAAAAAAGCTACTAGTGGGTTGTACTATCTATTTAGGAATAGAAGATGTATACATGGAAGTTGTAGGGAAAGAGATGACATGGAGTATCTCAATTCCTATGAGTAGGGATTGGAAAAGAGATGTCATTTGGTTCACATCATAGGAACTTTTCTATTGAATCTAGAGATGACATGTATCTCAATTCCTATGAGGAGGGATTAGAAAAGAGATGTAATTTGGTTCATATCATATGAACTTTTCTATTGAATATACGCTAATGTTTATTTTCCTTTGAAATTAAGGGAGTATAGGAATCCATTCATATGAACCAAGTGGCTCTAAATCTATAGAAATGATATCATGTTTATTTCTTTGAAATGTGGAGTATATGAATCTATTCCTATGAACCAATTGGCTCTAAAGGAAAAAATCCTATAAAAATCATATCATATAGAGCTCCAATGATATTCCTCGACACCAAAGGATGATTGAAATTGCTGCGGGTGATACGATGGTCTTTCTTTGTAGACTCCCCCCCATCTTTATAGTTACCTCTCAAAGATGAATGGAATGATATATACAGGGTATTCTACATGTGCAATTTGGTACACGAAAACTCGGTAAAAGTTTGCGAGGTTCGAATTTTCAATAAAGCTATATGCACTGCATTTCAGAACGGAGGGAGCATACGACAGTTGCTAACACTCACGTGGAAGATTTGTGTGTAGGAGGAGTGGCTGTTCTGTTAAATGACATGGCAAAACTGACACTGTCGGATGCCGATCTAACGGTTCTTACGGCGTTCGTTAGGAAAAGGCTTGTGGCAAACGTTTGTCGGATAATGATTTACGGACACATGCATTGCATTGATACGTGCCCCCCTCTCTCTCACGCACATGCACCCTCACGATTCACGACTCTCCCGAGTCCTCTCGCAGACTCGCACGTCGCACCCACTATCTGTCTGCAGGTAGACGTCACGCACATATGTGCTCTTCACACCCTACCCTCAAAACTTCTAAAAAACAAAACACGTCGCACACATTTTATTTTAGCTCACACGTCACACATTATACTATTACTCTTGCGGCGAACGTTCTTTGGGCATAGTATATTGTACTCTCATGAAGAGAAGTGCTGCACGCACGCACTAGTTCTCTCACACCCACTCGCAGGTACACATAGAAGTGCATTTTTTTGAAGCTGGTACAACAAAATCACTCCACTATATATATAAGTACAAGCCTTAGCACTTGCTTTACTAGGGTTCCTCTCGTTCACTCTCTCATGCTCTCCAAATCTAAGCAAGACATAGGTGGCCACACTCTCTCTCAGCTCACGGCTAGTCACAAATCTGGCCGGACAACCTCGACCGGGGCAGGGGTGTAGGTGCATCGTTCACGATGTCGTCGGCAGCGAGGGAGGAGACCAACGGCTGCCCCCGCGTCCCGATCAGCGGCCATGCCGTTCTCTCCGAGAGAGCGCCGGCTTGGGAGGGCCTCCGACCCCTTCTTCCTCCCTGCGGTATTGTGGCCAAGATGCAACCTCCCGACGCCGTCTTTGCCACATGCCGATGACCCTCAGGTATATATTCCTTCGAAACCTGCCTTGCTCTACTGCCCCAACTCCCTTCGTGTGGATCTTTTTCTACTTCCGTCCGTTGTTCCAAAGCCACCTAGACTTTTACTATTATTAGAGGTAAAGCTAGTTCATACAGTCGACTCTAAGAGTTGGTTCAAATAGAGAAGAAAGTGGGAAAGCTGTAGCATGAATCTAGGACTTGGTTCTAAGAGGAAACGGGGGAAAGTAGTACGTACTGGCTACCCAACCGGTCTCTTGGTTGAAAAGACGAAGAAAGCATGGTGGATGGCAAAGGGTGGGGGGAAGTGGACCTATCTCTTGGTTGAAAAAGGGAAGAAAGTGACGGGTGTTGGGGGGACAACGCAAATGAGAATGAGCAGGTCTAGATTTCCTGTGCTCACATAGGAAAATGTCACCGAGGAGATAAAAAATGGGACAAATGTAGACATGCTGCCTGAGTGTTTGCCGCTCTCGGCAGCCACATCTGCCTCACCACTTTATGCCCCTGCTCTCCCTATGCCCATATCGCTACCGTTAATGTAAAATCACATGAAGCATTAAGCAATGCCACCTAATGTCACTATAAGTAATGGTCTAGTGTCATCGATAAATTGAAGCAATGCCACCACCATTTTATGAAGTGCTTCCGTCTTGCTTTATTTCCCATGAATTGTGTTTTTGCAGTTACACTTAAATCTCACACCGCTAACATTGCTTCATCCCAGTGGAACTGCACAAATTTGATTGCACATTTACTGACCATGTGCTACTCTCATGACAGTAATACTAATGCTATTGTTCTGCATGTTAATCTAGTGGTAGTGTTGATGTGATGTGATGCTACTTACTTAAGTACTCTTCATACTGTCAATCTAGTGCCAACTATAACACAATAGATGCTGTTGTTAATCATACGCCACTGCAAATATCAGTCACTGTTTAAATAACCGTATTTTGTATCTACGCAAATAGGGATGTATGTCTCCATATCATTTTGGGATGTTTGTCTCTGTATCGTTTCTATCCGCGCAAACAAAAGCACACACCTCAGTTTTAGTAGAACTGCGCAAAATGAGATAGCTATCCCTCGTTGTCGTCGTCTAACCTCCAGTCTTCAAGGTATTCCCACATTGGTAGTAACTAAGGTAGAAAGACCAACGCAATCTAAAAGAAGTTGATTCGTACGTTTTACTTCCTGATTGGCAGTGCAGGGACGAGCGAAAACAACTGCATCATAGTCCGGAATGCACTTTCTACCGATTCATCCATGGACCGAGGACTAGTTGGCACGGCTGCACGGTGGTTTTTTGGACAGGTGCGCGGGCAAGAGGCATTGTGGTCTGCTTATTTCTGCAAATAGCGGTGCTTTAATTTAGTGGAATGCACAAGAATTTCACCTGGTCAGTACACTGCATGGTTCAGTTCAACATTCCAGCTGAGACCACAATTATAATTGGTTATTATGGAATGAGAGAACCTAACCCTGGATGGTGGCAACAAGAAAAAACCAGAGTGAACTCCAGGAAATTTAAGCCTGTCGGGAGGCCCTTTGCTCAGAGAAGCCTTGCTTGTTTTTTCTTGATTTGTAAACCTTCTCACAACTTTGTCTTTTGCTGTGAACTAGTATATGTTTGTTATGTTCTATGAATCATTGAGATGTACTCCCTCCGCCCCATAATGTAAGATATTTTTTTACACTAGTGTAGTGCCAAAAAACGTCTTACATTATGGGACAAAGGGAGTATAAAATTGCTTAACTTATGCTTTTCAAGTTTTTTATGAAGACGAGTTTAATGTGAGTGTTCCACATGAGCGCTGGACTAGCGTGTGAACGTTTGGAATTTACATTGTGGCCTCAGTTAACTGCATGAACCACTGTAACAAGATACATAGTTGCTTAGATGTCAGACAGCAGATTGTTGATTGTTAGTTGGTCGATAGCCTAGTGTTGAAGCGAGCCGAGACAATGTGCCGTGTTTTGCACAACTGCTTACAAGTGGGGTAGCACCAACAGTGTTTACAAGTACTTATGTATACGTCGATGCACAGTTCTCGAACGAGTGCTCTATTTCATCAAAACACACACTGCTCGTATGATAAACCATGAAAACTTATGTCTTACAATGCCATATTCATGAAATAACTAGTGAGGACGCATCTGTTTTGGCAACAATTACGATGGTTCTCACATGACTCACGGGCACACAAAAGTAGCAGTAGTTCCCATAGACGGATTCAAACAGAGTACTAGCCCGAGAGGGGTCGATAACAGGCAAGGTTCAGATAATTAGACACAATCCAAACTACTATTAAACACTAACTGGGGTGACTATTTCATGCCTCGATCTAATTTGGGCTGGACAAAAGACGGACCCTTCCATGAACATCATCGAGGACGTCCCGCAGCAGCTCAATCCTGTGAACCTTCATGAAGACAATCTTGTGGCCTAGCCACTGATAAACTTGTTTGTGGAGGCATGCCACATCATCTTCCTGCATAAGCTTGACAAGAACAGTATGCCTCACAAACGAAGGAGTAGCTTTGAACTTCTTATGCTTCAGTACTCCCTGGACAACACGCCTGATAACAATGAGGCTGGAATACAACTCTTCATTGGTATAACCGCAAATGGCTTCTAGGATCCAATAGCCTAAGAACTCTGTTTTCCCAGTGCGTATATTCAGGTCATCCGCCTCATAGCGAGTGACATGTACAACCACACAATCCTTGTCTGCATCAGGGATCTAATTGAAACAGAAACAAATTTTGAATTACTTTTCAGTATAATAAACACAAGTTATTTAAACCACTATGTATAGCATGGCATCAAAGCTAATAAAATTTTGCATTATTAATCACCACATACTTAGATGAAAAACCACAATCGAGATCGGCAAAGAAGAAAATCACCTTGGGCAGCTCAGGGGGGGCATCCTCGAAGGGGGAAAACTGCTCCAGCAGTGCCACATGGGCTGTAACCTCAAACGGGGCGTTGACCATCTCAGTAGTGGCCGTGAGCGTATCTGGGGTCGGCTCGGTGGCTGCCTCCATCTTCTTGGATCTCTCTGTCTCGTGGGGATCAGCCTCCCGCGTCTGCTCCAATATCGGCAGATCTTTGCCTGGTTCTCCTTGGTCCATCATGAAACTGACGAATACTAGGAGACCACTAAAAGGAAAACACAATCGCAATGACAATGAAACAAAAAAGAGAGTGAGGATCCGTTACTGCTTTGCAAAAGTTCTTTTCTTCTCTGAACGAAAATATACCAACATCACGGATCCGCTTACCTTCCCTTTGTTGGGAGAGAAGAACAATGGCAGATGCGAGTGTTGCCTTTCTTGAAGACTATGAGGGAGAAAGGGATTCAGCGAAGAGTGAAGTGATGGTTGGTTTGCCCGTCAAACTTAGACTGTGGGGAGGTGGGGTTTTGTGATATGACGGCTCGTTACTGCCGCGCTACGACCGGGGTGACTCTCCGCCTGCATACTTCCTTCTAATTTGGTGGATGGCATTTGGGCCCGCGCGCTGCATGGCCCACATGTCGGTGAACAAAAGTATAACGACATTCAGTAGAGGGAGACGTTTCAATGACCTAGGAGGAGCCAGAAGCGGTAGAGTGTCTCCACTGTACTAGTAGTAATTGTTTTTCTGAGTAGCTATAGAGTGTCTCCTCCTGTACTAGTAGTAATTGTTTCTCTGGGCCCAAGACAAAACAGCCCATCCACACTAGTAAATAGTAAAATCAATTCAAAAGCCCATATATTTACTGAATGAGAGGCGCTACCCACACCCAGCACACCGCCCCCCCCCCCAAAAAAAACCTGGGTGCTCTTCTTCCTCCTCGCTCCCACCCACCTCACGTCAGCTCACTCCACTCATACCACCAAATTCCTCACTCACTCCTACATAAAACCCCAGCTCCCCCTCTTCCTCACTACTACAGAAAAACCCCAGCTCCCCTTCTTCTTCACTCGCACTACAACTAGGCTCGTCATTCATTACTCTGCTCAAATCCGTGAGCGCGACGCGACGCCCTCGGGGAAAATGGAGTCGGCTGACCCCAGCGCCAAGAAGATGAGGCTCCCGCTAGCGGCGAGGCCTATTATAGATCCCGCACCCGGTAGTGCGGGGAGAAGCGGCAACCCCACCCCCACCAGATCCCAGGAACCCGTAGAATCTCGGTTGGACTGCATCAGCAATCACCCGAACGCCGTCCTTGGGGAGATCATCTCGCTTCTCCCCACCAAGGATTGCTTCCGCACCCAAGTCCTCTCAATTCGGTGGCGCCCTCTATGGTGCGCCGTTGTCAGATGTAGGGTTCCGGCATACCCTTAAGGTTCAAACTCTGGGGTGCACACGAAGATCTCTCCCCTACCGACCTACGTCCGATCGTCTCGTGAGATCTAGGCTAAAAACGAAGAACAACACAAGGGACACAAGATTTATACTGGTTCGGGCCACCGTTGTGGTGTAATACCCTACTCCACTGTGTGGTGTGGTGGATTGCCTCAGGGGCTGATGATGAACAGTACAAGGGAAGAACAGCCTCGCGAGAGGTGTTCTTGAGCTGGTGCGATGAACTGCTTGGGTGAGTTTGATCGCCTCTCTCTCTCTAATGAGCTCTCGATGAGTCCCCTCACTCCGGATCCCTCTCTACTGTGGTGGCTAGTCCTATTTATAGAGGCCCTGGGCCTCTTCCCAAATATTGAGCGGGAAGGGCGCCAACAACGGCCATTTTGAAGGGGAACATCTAGTACAAGTTATCCTGACTAAAGTTGGTCTTCGGCTGCCAAAAGCACTGGTGATGACGCCGTCTTGGGCTCCACGGTGACCTCCATCCTGCCGCTCTGCTGGTCTTGGTCTTGTTGCACTGAAATGGCAACCTTTGCCTGATGTCTCGGTACTCCGTGCCTGCGCTTGCCCCCTTTGCACCAAAGAGGAAACAAGGACACTGCACAGGCCGGCACCCGCCTAGCGCCCGCCTAGTCTCGATCGTCATGGCTTGCGTCACGAGCACCTTGCGAGGTACCCTGCCTTGATCTCTCCGCCTCCTCGCGAGCCTTCATGGCGAGGCCGTTCTTGAGGAAGCCTTGTGCCGTCCGCCCTGCGAGGCTTGGCCCCTCGCAAGGGTCTTGAGTCTTGTGCTGATGAAGATGGGCCGTACTGGGCCACCACTTGAGCCACGCCGTAGGCTGCAGGCAGGCAAGTCTGGGGACCCCCGTTCCCAGAACACCGACAGTAGCCCCCGGGCCCAAGGCGCGCTCGGACTTGGCTTAGCGGAGAAGAGAAGGGGCAAGTGCGGAGCGCCGCGGGCCCCATCAGCCTGCGGCCTTGGGCGCCGCGTGGAGGTTGATTGGACGTGGGCGTCTCCGCTTCCCCATGCTGCCTCGGCAACCACCTGACTTGACAAGTCCTTGCATGCAAAAATGGGTCATGATTACCTGAGATCATGGTGGCCGATGGTTGGCCTCCTCCGGACTATAAGTACGGACGGGCGAGAGCCCCCGTAGTCCATCCCTTCCTGCTACTCTATTTCTTCTTCTTCCTTGCCCTTGCTCCACCTTACGCCAATGGCGCCGATGCGCCGGTCTTTTACGGAGGAGAAGGGAAAGGCCCCCCGAGAGGGTCCTGACCCGCTTCTACCGAAGAAGCGGCCTATCCCCGGCCGCCGCGACGTGGTCGCTTGGCAGGGGTCGTCGCGGCCCTGGTACGAGCGGCTGCCGCCTGGGTTTCCTCTGCCCTTGTACGCCCGAACTGAGGGCCCTGGAGAAGAAGTCGCCGAGCGACATCGCCGGCGCCGCAGGCGACACCGGCGAGTCATGGTAGTACGCGTCGTCACCCCTTGAGTCCATGCCTAGAGCTCTTCTCGTGAGCTCGTGCTTCACGCCGCCATGCCTCCGCGATCTTGGATTTGCCTTCCTCCCTCCTTCTCCTTCGAGATGCCGCCGAGTGGATCTCTGGAGCTCTGGCTGCAGCACGCTGACTGCGGCACCCTGGCGACCGGAGCGAAGGTTGCGGTCGTCTCTCTGGGAAAGGTCTACATGACCCGAGGCTGGGGCGAGATCGCCGGGGTCTGCCGGACAGGGGGTGCCCTCGTAATTCATCTTGAATACGACGACGCCTCCTTAATGTTCTTCAAGGTCTTCAACGCGGAAGGACGCTGGCTGGAGTGCTGCCCCAAGGAAGGCGGGTGGGGGATCGACGTGGTGAGGGCCAGGCCTACCCATCGCTTCCCCAGCAGTTCCTTAAGCAGCAGCGGAGGAGAAGGAGAATCCAGCGACTCCCCCGAGCTTCACGTGACCCCAGAGATGAGCGACGATAGCTATGAGCCCCCGAGCTCGCGTCGCGCTCGGAGCAGGGCGGCTGCATCTGACCGTTGACGCAGCTGATCTGGATGGGGTTGGCACCGACGCCTGGCGGCCCACTGTTGATGCTGGCGTCTCGTCCGGAGGCGCGCGTAGTTAGCGCTCCTTAGATTAGCACCTTTTGTTCCCTGCGAGGAATCGAAGTGACACCCCACAGGGGTATGTAAGGCGCCCGCCATGTCTTTTGTGAATATTATGTCCTTATTATGAATTGATGCGAGGTGCGTATCCTGTTCTAGCTTGGTCCCCCTTTCTTTCCTCACGAGGGCTTGGTGCTCTACGCTGACAGGTCCCAGTCCCCAGGCAGGCTTCAGCCGTCGCTGGTATGCCAGGTCGTGATGCCGTGGTCAAGGCCAGGAGGTGAGCGGCCCGAGGTCCAGTAAGAGCCCCTGAGTCGCGATGCTCAGGAGGTCCCCCTTAGCGCTCAAGCAGCCTCCGCTGGGAGAGAAAGGAAGGCAGCATCGCCGTGACAGAGCTGCACTAGTCGTGGGATTAGCGTCGCGTTGATTTAGCTTTTTCTTAAGCGTGACTTATCTCATGAGCTTGGAGTAGTTCTTCGGCAAGGTGCCGGGCCTGCGCGCCGGCAGCTGGGGTGTTGCTGGGTCGGGTCCTCGTGAGCTTCTCCCCTCTTCCCCGCACTCTCCTTCATGCTCTTCGTCCCCAGGTCCTAGCCCTCGAGCAAGCCCATCCGCCGCTGGTATGACAGGTCGTGATGCCGTGTTTCAAGGCCAGGGGGTGAGGGCTGGAGAGCCAGTAAGAGCCCGTGAGTCGCGATGCTCAGGCACCCCCCTTTTAACGTGCAAGCGGATCGTACGGGAGAGAGAGGGAGGGAGCTCACGACGCCCCTCCCCACGTTTATCCCTTGAGCGGATCCTGCACACCAACACAAGGAAAGCAAGGCCTGTCATTACGGTTGCCAACCAGCCATTGGTTGCTTTGAGGGAGTGATCGAGGCACTGAGGGCCTGGTGAGGTAGCGCATTTGCGGGGCTACCGCAGCTAGAGCTCGGCCACTCAGATTTGTCAACGTTGCAGGGACGGGCCCATGCGCAAGCAATGTGCCAGAGCGAGCAGCTCCAAAAGTAGGTGTCAATCGAGCAGATGATTATCTCAAGAAGGTTAAGTACGAAGAAGCTGATCAACTTAGATAGATGCAGAGAAAAGCAAATGCCACTGGGTCTGGCCCGAGTGGCTCGGGGATGATGCAGCCCGAGTGGCGCCCCCAACAAGGTAAGCTGGAGATAAAAGCAAAACGGATACATGTCGTAGGGACGGACCCACGCGACCTGGGAATGATGCATCCCTGAGGGCGCTCCCAGCTGAAATGAAACTTGAAAGAAGTCACCTGATACCATTGTAGAGCGGGTGTCGGAGTAGCTGACGATGCGAGGTGAAGAAGCCAATCCTCATGAGTCCTCGGGGCTCTGAGCCTAGGGAGGCTCGTGAGGTCTGGGCGGCCTGATGAGGTCCATCTCCATCTCCTCCAGGAACGCGCGATGCTTGGCCACCTGAGCTTCCAAAATTCTTCTCATCAAGTGCTGGTGGGCTGCAACCGCGTTCGGCAGGCTGAAGGGCATGCGAACGTAGCTGTGCGGTGGACCCGCGCAACGCCCCACGCGAGAAGGCCGGAAGCACTCTTGAGATGCGACTCGATTGAGCCATGGGTAGTCGATGCAGACGTGCAGCCCGCCATCTTCGCCTGGATGGGGAGCTACACCGGCAGGCGGCGGTTGACGCGCATGACTCTCGATTCCTGTAATTCCTGAGCGACCTTGGTGATGAACTCCTGAGGGTCAGACCCTCCTTGCCTTACGCCTTCCTGAGGGAAACGTGCTGTGAAGCACGCCTCCAAGTGGTGCCCGAGCGCCTCCCTCATGATCTTGGCCAAGTCGGTGGCTCCCTAGGAGAGAGCCTCCGAGCCCTGCCCGAGGAGGGCACCGAGCGCGCCTTCCTATGCGATGGAGGGTGGTGCCCCTTGGATGGGCGTAGGTCCGGATGTGACGCCTCCGGATGAGCCTTCCTCCTGAAGCCTTGAACCAGGTGATGTCTTCTTCTTCTTGGGAGCTGCTTCAGGAGCATTTCCACTCTTGCTGTCTGGGTCCTCGATTGACGCGGCTTGGAAGGCGCGCTCAAGGGAGCACACCGCATCCTTCTCTTCATAGGGGACCATGATGACCCCGCCACTTCCTGGCATCTTGAGGATGTTGTAGCCATGGTGAGTCACTGCCATGAACTTAGCTAGGGCTGGATACCCGAGGATGGCATTGTACGGCAGACGAATGTGGGTGACATCGAAGTCAATGAGCTCGGTGCGGTAGTTGTTGCTCTGTCCAAAGGTGACAGGAAGGCAGACTTGCCCTATCGAGACAGTGGAACCATCAGTGTCTCCTGAGAAAGGCTTGGTTGGCTGAAGCTGATCATATGGCACTTGGAGATTGTTGAACGTCTCGACGGACAGGACATTGAGCCCTGCCCCATCATCAATGAGGGTCCTGGTAACTTGCACATTGCTGATGACTGGGGAGCAGAGCATCGGGAGGACACCGGCCGTTGCCGTGTACTTGAGCTGATCCGCTGAGCTGAATGTGATGGCGCATGCTGACCACCTGAGAGGGCGCATGGCCTCGAGCTTTGGGAGGACTGCATTCACCTCGCGAGCAAACTGCTTGAAGATGCGCTGAGAGGCTGGGGCCTGGGTGCCGCCCAAGATGCAAGCGATTGACCGAGGCTCCTGGAAGCCCCCAACCCCCTCATCCTGATGATGGTCATCATTCCTTCGTGGTGGTGGCGGTAGAGGAGGGAGTCCTGTGTTGCCTTGTGGGCGATCCTCACGAGGCTGATCTCTCCAAGCTCTCTCGCGAGGCTGGTCCTGCCAGCGGTCCTCGCGAGGTCGGTCACGCCACCCTTGGCGAGGGCCACGGTCGTCCCATCGTCCTCCACCTCTTTCTCCGCCTCGGCCATAGCCTCGATCGTTGCGCTCGGGGCGTCGACCGACACGGCCTTCTCGCACGGCCCTGAGTTCTTGGCATTCGTTGGTGTTGTGGGTGTGGAGATCGTGGTACACACAGTACCGGCTGCCCTTGGACGACTCTGGCTGGTCCCTGCCGCGCTTTGTGTCCAGCTCTGCTGCGAGCACAACTACTCCCTTGCGCTTCACATCCTTGGCCTTGGCTTTCTTCTCCTCTGGGTCTGCTGCTGGGAGCTCGAGAAGGGAGAGGTGCCCTTCCTCAGCCCTTGCGCACTTGGTCGCCAGATTGAACAGCTCCAGGGACGTACACAGGTCTTCGTGGATCTCCAGCTCCTCCTTCATCTTGACGTCGCGGACACCATCAGAGAACGCAGAGATGATGGCCTCCTCAGTCACCCTGGGATCTTGAGGCGAGCGTTGTTGAAGCGCTAGATGTATTTTTGCAAGGTCTCTCTGGGCTGCTGGTTGATGCGGCGCAGGTCACCCACAGCCGGTGGATGGTCGCGAGTGCCCTGGAAGTTGGCGATGAAGCGAGTGCGCATCTCGTTCCAGGAGGAGATCGTGCTGGGAGGCAGGTTCAGGAGCCAGGTGCGGGTGCCGTCTTTGAGCGCCATGGGAAACCAGTTTGCCGTGTCCTTTTCGTCCCCGTTGGCGGCTTCGATCCCCAACTCGTAGAGCTGCAGGAACTCCGCGGGGTGTGCAGTGCCGTCGTAGCGGGGAGCCAGGTCAGGTTTGAACTTGCCCGGCCAGGCGACACTGCGCAGCTCGGTGGTGAAGGCCCGGCAGCCTGCGGTAACCACCAGAGCTCTCTGCTGATACATGGCTTGCTCATGGAGATTCCCACGCGCCGCTGCCTAAAGCAGCACGGGGTCTTGACGTGCTGGCGCAGGGACGCGGTCGTGGCGCGCCGGTGCCGGGAGCACACGCGCACCTTCTTGGGGACAAGGGATTTCTTGGCAGCTCCTTTCTTGACGTGCTGGCACCAGACGCGGCGGGTCTCGTCCTGGGTCCGTGCGCCTCGGGGCCAGGGCACCTTCTTGGGGAGGAGGTGGCGGAGGCACCTCCTGATCAGCGCCTCCTGCGCAGGACGGAGGGCGAGGCAGCGAGAGGGACGGCGCAGGGGAGCCCCCTGCGGCGCTGACGAGCTCGGTGATGCGAGCGAGCCACTCCTCATAGAGGTCGTCGATGGGACGGTAGTGCAGGAGCTCACGCGCCAGGAGCAATGCAGCGTGCGCGTCTGTGGGGACGCGACGGGTGTGGGAGGACGAACCAGCTAGAGTTAGTGACGGGGTGCCGGTCTGGCCTTCCCGCCGCACCGAAGGATGCAGCGACGAAGCCTGCTGCTCGTTTCCCGCCGGGCCGGTGGCGGCATTGGCGGCAGGCGACGGGGAACGACGGGGACACCCACCGACAGGAGCCGTCTGGGCGACGCAGGCAGCGAGAGCAGCCCGACGCTCGGCGCGAGCCCGACGAGCGTCAGCCATGGACACGACAGAAGATCAAACGCGAACAATGGAAGAAAGATTCCGGCGCACCCCTACCTGGCGTGCCAAATGTCGGATGTAGGATTCCATCAGACCCTTAAGGTTTGAACTCTGGGGTGCGCACGAAGATCTCTCCCCTACCGACCTACATCCGATCATCTCGTGAGATCTAGGCTAAAAACGATGAACAACACGAGGGACACAAGATTTATACTGGTTAGGGCCGCCGTTGTGGTGTAATACCCTACTCCAGTGTGTGGTGTGGTGGATTGCCTCAGGGGCTGATGATGAACAATATAAGGGAAGAACAGCCTCACGAGAGGTGTTCCATAGCTCGTCCAATGAACTGCTTGGGTGAGTTCGATCGCCTCTCTCTCTCTCTCTAATGAGCTCTCGATGAGTCCCCTCACTCCGGATCCCTCTCTACTGTGGTGGCTAGTCCTATTTATAGAGGCCCTGGGCCTCTTCCCAAATATTGAGCGGGAAGGGCGCCAACAACGGCAATTTTGAAGGGGAACATCTAGTACAAGTTATCCTGACTAAAGTTGGTCTTCGGCTGCCAAAAGCACTGGTGATGACGCCGTCTTGGGCTCCACGGTGACCTCCATCCTGCCGCTCTGCTGGTCTTGGTCTCGTTACACTGAAATGGCAACCTTTGCTTGATGTCTCAGTACTCCGCGCCTGCGCTTGCCCCCTTTGCACCAAAGAGGTAACAAGGACACTGCGCAGGCCGGCGCCCGCCTGGCGCCCACCTGGTCTCGATCGTCATGGCTTGCGTCATGAGCACCTCGCGAGGTACCCTGCCTTGATCTCTCCGCCTCCTCGCGAGCCTTCCTGGTGAGGTCGTTCCTGAGGAAGCCTTGTGCCGTCCGCCCCACGAGGCTTGGCCCCTCGCGAGGGTCTTGAGTCTTGTGCTGATGAAGATGGGCCGTACTGGGCCACCACTTGAGCCACATCGCAGGCCGCAGGCAGGCATGTCTGGGGACCCCTGTTCCCAGAACGCCGACAGCCGTGCCCCTTAATCTCGACTATCATTAGCTATCTCTCTTCAATGATTTTGAAATCCCCAGAGCCATCATCTCCTCCCACCAGGGCTCCGTTCAAACCCTATGCATCCCGTCATGCTACCTGAGCAAGCATACCATGCCCTGCATGGTGGACGCCTGGCTGAAATCCCCTGAATTCACAGAACTATAGCTGCTTGAGTTCTACTATTCCCCTGGAAATCACATACCACATACCGAACGCCATGAACTTGTGCCCTCAGCACCGATGTCCATCTCGTGGTTTTCCTCCTCTCTCCACACTGCCACCTTTGCGCTGTGCTACCTACCAGACAATCTGGTACTAAACCTTCGACTCCCATTTCCCAAGAAACTTTCATTTGTGCGGGTTCGTATATCGGAGGCCTCATTGCACAGCATCAGCCACTCCAGTTGCCCTACCCTGGAGTGCTTGGTGCTTGTTTTCACAGTTAGAATCGGTTGTGTCCAAATAAAGTCGCCTAACCTTGTAAGAATTGGAATTTATTTTGACGGAAGGCAGCTCATCATCCAAGATGCCCCTTCACTTCAAAGGTTGATCCTTGATTCTAGAGACCTTGGGTGTAATACATGATCTCTGTGCTCATTTCAATATGGTGTTTGGCTCCACAGTTCTTCAGGTACTTTATATTATCATGTACACTTGTAACCATAAGCTGCATTTTAAATTTCTGCGCATAAGTTATATATCATCTTGGAGTACACATTTTGTACTAATATTATGTTCTATGCTCAATGAAGAGTTTCTCCATGGATGGCCTATCAATGGTGCTGGATTCTGTCAAGATCTTATATATCCAAATGAATAGTTTTGATCTCAACAAGATTATTGGCTTGCTGCAATGCTTTCCATGTCTGGAGAAGTTGTATATAAAGGTGATAATTTCACGCACATTGGAAGCCCGCATATAGTGTACTACTCCCTCTGTACCTAAATACTTGTAGTTGGGGAACCGTTCAGCTGTTGCTCTTTCGACACTCTTTTTTTAGACCTTAACTATTTTCAATCTTCATGTCTATTTAGGCAACGGGTCGGGGTAAGAAAGTTATAACCAATCGGTGGATTCGTAAGCATCGGGATTTTCTCACTTCTCATGAGATTCGGTTGAAGACAATAACGCTAGAATGATATGTAGCCAACCGTGCAAACACTAGATTTGTCACATTCTTCCTCCTGAATGCGAGGTTACTATTGTCCATCAGGCTTAAGTTTATCAGTAGCATGGTTTTGACGGATGGGTATGTCGAAGAGCAAAAAAAGGAATTTCAGGTGGGCAAAAGAGCTTCTGAACGTGCCAGGCTTCTATTTACTACATATTGTGGTCATAATCCAGTAAATTTTACGACCCAGGATGTTCATTCTATGGACCTGACCGACCCATTTGACTGTGACTGCCAAAAACAGTGCTGGAGTTAGATGTTGTTGCCCTTTTCAACCTGGTTTTTTTAAACTTGATGAACAATTAACCCTCGTGCTTTTGTACAGTTTGTAAGCTGGAGTTAGATGTTCCTGCCCTTTTCAACTCGGCTGTGACTGTCATATTTTCTTTCAAACAAGGCAAATGGCTTGCCATTCGTTTAATTTAGAGTGAAATATTGTAACAAATCCCAACCAAGGGAAATAACATCACTCTCGCCGGCTGCTTGAGCTCACTGTGCATTACAGAAGCCAAGTGATTAGCCCCCACCAGCACCCACAAACTTATTTCGAACTAGCACATCAAATGGGCTGTAAATTTTCATAGGAAAGGCTGCATGACTATCGGATTTCGGGTTCCGGCAGACCCTTGAGGTTCGAACACTGGGGTGCGCGCGGAGATTTAACCCCCTGCCTGCCTGTTCCCCATCGAATCGCTTGGATCTAAACTACTAAATAGAACAACACAAGAGACACAAGATTTATACTGGTTCAGGCCACCATTGTGGTGTAATACCCTACTCTAGTGTGTGGTGTGGTGGATTGCCTCTTGGGCTGATGATGAACAATACAAGGAAGAACAACCTCGCGAGGGTCTGTTCTTGGCTGGTGCGACGAACTGCTAGGAGGAGTTCAATCGCTCTATCTACTGGTTTCTTGGTGAGGATCCAGATGCCCTACCCTGGGGGTGGCTAGTCCTATTTATAGGCAAAGGCCCTGGGCCTCTTCCCAAATATTGAGCGGGAAGGGCGCCAAAAATTGGCCATTTTGAAGGGGAACAACGGGTACACTTATCCTGACTAAAGTTGGTCCTCGCCTGCCAAAGGCTCTGGTGGTGACGCCTGCTTGGGCTCCACAATGACTTCTTCCCTGCCGTTGGGCTGGTCTTGGTCTTGTTGCACCGAAATGGATGCCTTTGCTTGATGCTCTCGCCTGCACTTGCTCCCTTTGCACCAAAGAGGAAAGGAGGACACTGCGCGGGCTGGCACCCGACTGGCGCCCCTGGTCGTCATGGCTTGCGTCATGGGCACCTCGCGAGGCACCCCGCCTTGAACTCTCCGCCTCCTCGCGAGCCCACCTAATGAGGCCGTGCCTGAGGAAGCTCCTTGTCGTCCGCCCCACGAGGCTTGGCCCCTCGCGAGGGTCTTGAGCTTGTGTTGATGAAGACGGGTTGTGTTGGGCCTCCTTTGAGCCACACCGCAGGCCGCAGGCAGGCAAGTCTGGGGACCCCCGTTCCCAGAACGCCGACAGTAGCCCCCAGGCCCACGGCGCGCCCGAACTTGGCTGAGCAGAGAGGCGAAAGGGCAAGTGTGAAGCGTCACGGGCCCTAACAGCCTGCGGCCTTGGGAGCCGCGTGGCGGTTGATTGGACGTGGGCGGCACTGTTCCCCCACGCCCCCTTATTTTATGCCTTGCTAGGTGGGCTCGCTGCCGCACATAGCCACTCCCCCTTCCTCTGCTCGAGCGCTCTCTGTCCTTTCTCCTCTCGAACTCCAGTTTCCATATCCAATCCAATCTCGAACCTTCCCCCCCTTTCTGCCGTCATGGCTCCGCCGAGGAAGGGAAGAGGGAAGAAGCCCATGCCGCCGCCTCGCTCATCGTCGTTGGCGGCCCCCGCTGTCGATCGGCCGGTCATAATCAATCAAGAAGGCCTGGGCAAGGTCAGCTCGGCCCTGGCCACCATCTTCAACGAGTGTGGGAGGACGACGGCCTGGCCCGCGTCTCGCTTCTCCATTGACAGGATTGCCATCGAGGTCTGGTACTTCGCCGACGCTCTATGGGCAGGACTGGTTCCCCCCTTTTCTGATTTCTTCAACGCCGTGCTTTCCCATTATCAGATCCATATGATGCATCTGGGTCCTGAATCCATCACCCTTCTCGCGGTTTTCGCTTTCGTTTGTGAGGCAATGATGGGCATTATTCCTTCGGTTGCCTTGCTGCGCCACTTCTTCTCTCTACGCCTTGCCGACCCCACCCAATGTTTGGGGTGCGTGAGCTTCGTCACTGCACCTGAGATAGCGGCTTCAGGGATTGACTTCAGTCTTCCTCCGCCCGCACCTGGGTTTCGCCAGCGGTGGCTGTATGTGGACGTAGGGGTTCCCAGCCCCCTTCTGACGGAGCCATCTTCGCCTGCTGTCCCCAACTCAGGCTGGGGCCAGGAGACGCTCGCGAGCCCCCGGCTCGCCTTTGTCTGGCGTCGCTTCGAGTTCCTGAGGGAGCTTGGCATGACAGCGCCCAAGGTGGTGGAGGAGTTCTTGCTACACCGTGTTGCCCCTCTCCAATGCCATTCTCATCGGATGTGGGCTTTCAGCGGCCGTGGGGATCGTATGCGGCTCCAGGAAGAGGACTTGACGCCTGAAGCACTAAGGAAGGTGCTCTTGGTCTTGACAGGGAATCCTTCCCCCGGTGGCATCCATCAAGGGGGGGCCTTGCTGTACCTCTGCTCGAATAGAGGTGACTTCGTGAATCAGATGCCCATCTTTGACGAATGGGGGCCGCGCTCTGCTGGCCTCCAGGGGCCTCGCGAGACCCCAGTGGTGGTGGTCGCCTTCGCAACCGGCCAGGGCGACTCTTCCTCAAGTGGCGGAGCAGGGAGGCATGAGCCTCTGGAGGCCGAGGATGCCCCCACCAAGGTGACAGCACTGGGCGGCGCTCATGAGGGAGCGGCCCCTGAGGCCCGTGCTGCCGTAGCTGAAGGTGGCGAGCGGCCGCCCGCAGTGCCTGCGGCTGAGGCCCCCGAGGCCCCAGCTGCCCTTCTTGGTGAGGCGACCGGCGGCGCGCATCAGGCGGATGCCCCCGACGCGGGTCGCCTCGGTGCTTCCTCTTCGTCGCAGGCTGACCCCTGCGCTCAACTCTTGGGTCGCTTCCGCATGGACTTTGAGGCCCTTCGGAAGAGAAGCGAGGCCTTGGGCGATGATTACCCTTGTCGCCTGCTGAAGCGTAGGAAGTACTTCGCCATCGAAGAGTAAGCCTTGTCCCTTCGCAGCTCCTGATTCTTCTATTGCCTTTCCTGATCCTTGCTCCGCAGGGCCCTTCCTTCTGAGCTCATGGAGGTGGATGAGGAGCCATCTGCCTCACCTCCGCCTTCTCCGCCGTCTTCGATCGTTCCGAGCAGCAGGGCCCTTGTGGTGAGGCCGGTTGGTGAGATGAACCATCCCGAGGCGCAACGCGGCCCTGTGCTCCCCGTGGCCTTCCTTCGCAAGCCTTCTCGTGGCATAGCCAGCCTGCCGTGGGCTTCCCGTCTGGTCGTGGACCGTGATCGGCTGGGTACTTCCGACGCTCTTCACTTGGAGATGGACTGGCTGTAGGTCGGGCCTCTAGCAGGGCGTGCCCGGTTATCTCAAGGGCGCCAGCCCCCAGCCCCCTACTCGGGAGGGGAGTGCTGATTCGTGCCCCACGGCGCTTGCTTGGGGCGGATGATGGTGTGGAAGACGTACTCGAGCGCGCCCGGGAGCGTCGCGCTCTTCGCCAAGGGTTCCTCCGGAGGGCGGCTGACGCGGTGAGCCTGCTTGGTGAGGAGCTCGCTGATGAGGACGCGCGCCTTGAGGCCGAGGGCCTGCGCCTGGTTGCAGAGAGGCGCGAGCTGGAGGCGGCTGCCGCCCTCGCGCACCGTCGGCGCGATCTCGATGATGAGGAGGCCAAGGCGTCGCTGGTGGCCTCTCGGGAGGCCCATTCCCGGGCTGTCAAAGAAGCTTGGGAAGCTGGCCGGCAGCAAGAGGCCACGGAGGAGCGGGCACGGGAACTCCTGGCCCGGTGCCGCTCACTGGAGGAGCAGGTGGAGCTGCGTGAGGCGGCCCTTGCGTCGATGAAGGTGGCCTCCGGCGACCCAGCGGAGCTCCAGAAGCGTGAGGAGGCGCTGACGCTGGAAGCCGCTGAACGTGCACGCGAGTACGAGTGCCTGGAGACGAGGGAGCGCTCGGTGACACGGGCGGAGGATGATGTCGCTGCGCGGGAAGCCTGTGTCTCGGAGGAGGTCGGACGTCGGGTGGCGACGGCGCGCCTGAACCTCGAGCGCGAGTTCAAGGAGAGGCTAGAGTTGGTCCGGACCAAGGCCGAAGGTAGGACCAACGTCCTCAGGACCATGCTAGAGGAAGCAACACGGCGGGCCGATGCTTTGCGGGTCGCACTTGAGGCGGTGCAGGGGGAGTCAACTACCTCCCATGCCGAGGTGCTTCTTCTTCGCCAACGGGTGGTCGAGGCCGAGGCCGTCGCCCGCCAGAATGCGGACGAGATGCGTCAGCGGCGGCTCTTGGAACATGAGCACACCCCCATGCTCACCATGCTTGGGAGAAGGCCAACACGGCCTTAGGTAACATTTGTGAGGCGGCCGTCGGTGAGCCACGCGCCATTAACTATGCTGGCAACCTTCAGTTCTTCACCGACATCGTGACGCAGCTGGAGGCGCGGTCGGTCTGGGCCAACAGGTTGGTGGAGGAGAGGAGCCGTGCCCTGCTCGGGCGCGCCTTTTCCTGCGTCTTCAGCCATCTCCGGAACATGGATCCTCACTTTGACTTTGACGCTGCCATCTCCCCAGTCCCCTAGGTCGTCCGGGACGACCTGGCGTATTGGGTGGAAGACAATGTAGACGCCCTGGTCAGAGCCTTCGCTTCAGATGACGATGGCGTGATCGTGGCCCCCGACGAGGGGTGGTGAACGGCTCTGACGCCGCCGGCGACAACGCGGAGGGCGATGGCGAAGCTAGCGACAGTTCGGGCGGCATTCCTGAGGATGCATTGGGGGATTTATCTGACTGATAGCGCATTGTTCCTGTTTCCTTATCCTGCATGAATAGAACTCAGGCTTTTTGTCCCGATGGTTGTAAGAGCATTTTTGGGAGGGGGTGCCCCTCATGTAAAACTTATGTTCAGCGTACTAGTGAATGCTACTTCACTCACATGCCCGCGCCAAGTGGTTGGCCATGTGACGAGACGGCTGGCTAGTTTACCTTTGTCCCGAGCGGGCCTCGAGATAACTTGTCAGAGGCCGTGGCGCCTCGCACGCCTCCTGATTGAATCTGTGGGATCTGCAGTGAAAAACCTCCTGAGAGGGTATGTTGGCGGCAGTCTCGGCTGCACGCAAGCCAGGCCAGACCCGGCTCGCGGGGGGCTCACGAGGGGAGGCAGCTGAGGCGAGGTCATAACCGAAACGCGAAAGATTGCTCGAACGAGACTAAGCACCCCTTCCCCAAACACACACAAATCTCAAATTCGAGTCCAGCTTAAATCCAGCGGGGGAAAGCAACAACCAAGAGAAAAGCAATAAAAGCAGAAAAAGGCCGCGTCCGGCACCTAGTCTAGTCTTGGACGTCTTCTCACCAGCACGGAGCTAAGTGCTGCCACTGGGCGTGGGAGGGAGCCCCAGGGCCTGAGGCCGGCACCCCTGAGACTCCGGGGCGTGTACAGCCCCACTCATTATTACATGAGAGTGTCACAGGGCGGCAAGCTTCACAGGCACTGGACTTCTTCACAGGTACCGGCCTTGCTTCATATCGCCTGACGAGGGCCCCGCCTTGCGCCACACTCTAGTGCCATCAACGACGACCGGAAACCAGGACACCGCTGATGGGGTAGAGCGGTCGCCAGCGGTTCCCCCGACGACCACGGGTCCTCCGCCAGGGGCAGGCCCTGAGGCACCTCCCCAGCGGAGGGCCTACCTCCTGGGAACGCCTTGCTCCGAACGCCGCGGTGGTGATGTCGGATCTCGGCCCCTCTCCTGCAGCCCCCGACGCCCTCCTCCTGAGGGGTAAGAGGCTGCGGGAGCGGGGCAGCTGCTCGCTGTGGCGACCTGCACCTCCTGCGACCCATGATTAGTGTATGCCAGCTCCTGAGGGATTAGTGGTACCCGATAATCGTCGCTTACAGCGTGGCCGGTGGGGCCGTCCCTGGGTTCCTGGAAGAGCTCAGCTTCTGGCACCTCGTCCCCCCAGCTCGGGCTGAGGAGTCAGCCCTTTTCGCCTTCACGCGGGTGCCCTTGATCCATCATGTGGGGTACGCACTCTTCTGGGGCCGTCGTCCCGAAGGCCGTGCCATAGGGCTCCGCGCGCCAAGCAGCTCTGCCTGATGCGCCTACCTGGGGGTGGTAGCGCGGCGGCCCACTAGGGCCGTGGGTCGCGACGAGTCCTTCTTCGCTAGCGGGGAGCGGAGTCAGTGCTGCCGCTGGTTCGGTGCCGACAGCTTCGCTGGTGTTGGAGTAGCCTTGGAGCCCGTGGGTGCGCGTGGGGCCCCCACGCGGGCCGCCCTGAGCCTGGGGCGGGAGCTGAGTGCAGAAGGGGTGAGCCCCCGAGGCGGCGAAGCCCAAGAGCTCCGCCACCCTCTCTAGCAGCACGTCGCGGCCGCCTTCCATCAGCCTGCACTGCAGCAGCTCTCGGGCCATCGTGAGCGCGGCCCTTGAGTTCGCCTGTTCCCGGCGGGTGTACGGCGTCGTGGCCGCGGCGTGGTTGGAGGCCCTTGCTGCCGACCGCGTCTGCCGCGATGTTAGAGCTGTCGAAGCCTGTCCGCGTCGCCCACGGCCCGCAGCGCCCTGCGGACCGCGAGCTGCCTGGGGCATGGGGTCGCCCGGGGCGAGCGGCTCTGCGCGGGCAGGCCAAGCCGCCCAGGGATCAGGGTTGCCCGCCTGGTCGCTGGACATGGTGATGACGATGCGACGGGACGCGAGGTGGCGGAAGGTGGATCCCAGCCCACCCCTACCTGGCGCGCCAAATGTCGGATTTCGGGTTCCGGCAGACCCTTGAGGTTCGAACACTGGGGTGCGCGCGGAGATTTAACCCCCTGCCTGCCTGTTCCTCGCCGAATCGCTTGGATCTAAACTACTAAATAGAACAACACAAGAGACACAAGATTTATACTGGTTCAGGCCACCATTGTGGTGTAATACCATACTCCAGTGTGTGGTGTGGTGGATTGCCTCTTGGGCTGATGATGAACAATATAAGGAAGAACAGCCTCGCGAGGGTCTATTCTTGGCTGGTGCGACGAACTGCTAGGAGGAGTTCAATCGCTCTATCTACTGGTTTCTTGGTGAGGATCCAGATGCCCTACCCTGGGGGTGGTGTGACGCCCGGGTAATTATGCTACAGTAATCCCCACTAATGTTGCCACGTCACCTCGGTTACTGTGGATAAACTCGCGTTAGTTCGAAACCGATTCGAATTCAAAATCAAAACAAAAGCAAAGATAAAAGGTTTCAAAACAAAGACTAAAAATGTTCGGGGGTTGTCTAAAATAGCTAACCTAATTATGGTGGGGTGCACTAATTTTGGTAAAATGCTTTGGCATTTTAAGTAAACTAAAAACAGAAAAGAGAAATAATAAAAGAAAAAGGAAAGACAAAAAAAGGGGGGAAGGGAAAACCCCTGGCCCATTCCCCCTCCCCACTTGGCCCCTCCCCCCTGGCCCATTCCCCCCCTGGCCCGGCCCAGCGCCGGTCGCTTATCCCCTCACCCCC
>NC_041385.1:227266829-227271865 GCF_002162155.2 Triticum dicoccoides
ACCCGTTTGGCCCTGGGCCAATGACATGGGGGCCCCACCCCCTAAAAAGAACGGTTTTTATTAAAACAAAAATAAAAATAAAATGAAAATGAATTAAAACTAATTAACTAATTAGTTAATTAATTAATTAATTAAGTATTTAATTAATCTAATTAATTCTGTTTAATTAACCCTAACCACTAATTAACCTAATTAACTAAGGTTAATTAACTTTGATTAGGCTAATTAAGTTAATAGAGTATGACGAACGGGACCCACATGTCAGGGTTGACTCAGTCAACCCCTGTTGACTGCTGACGTCAGCATGACATCATGCTGACGTCATTAATACATTTTTTCGAATTAATTAAATAAATAATTAAATTTCAGAAATTAATAAAATCTTTAGAAAATCATATCTTTTAATCCGTAACTCGGATTAAAATGTTTTCAACATGATAGTTGCTCGGAACGACGAGACGATTCCGGATACGCAGTCCGTTCGTCCGCCACACCCCTCTAACCTATCGAACCCGCAACTTTCCCCCTCCGGCTCCTCTGCCCGAAAACACGAAACACCGGGAATACTTTCTCGGATGATTTCCCCCCTTCACCGGTATCACCTACTACCGCGTTAGGGCACACCAAACACCGCGTATTGCCTTGTTATATTTTGTGATGCTTTGTTTGCTCTGTATTCATTATTTCTTCCCCCTCTTCTCTCCGGTAGACTACGAGACCGACGCTGATGCCACCGAGTACGACTACGTCACCGACGACCCCTCCTTGTCTGAGCAACCAGGCAAGCCCCCCCTTTGATCACCAGATATCGCCTACTCTTCTCTATACTGCTTGCATTAGAGTAGTGTAGCATGTTACTGCTTTCCGTTAATCCTATTCTGATGCATAGCCTGTCATTGCTGCTACAGTCATTGATACCTTACCCGCAATCCTAAATGCTTAGTATAGGATGCTAGTGTTCCATCAGTGGCCCTACACTCTTGTCCGTCTGCCATGCTATACTACTGGGCTGTGATCACTTCGGGAGGTGATCACGGGCATATACTATATACTTTACACTGTTACATTACCTGTGATACTGTTCGGAGTTGGGGGCTGAAAGGACAGGTGGCTCCATCCCGGTAGAGGTGGGCCTGGGTTCCCGACGGCCCTCGACTGTTACTTTGTGGCGGAGCGACAGGGCAGGTTGAGACCACCTAGGAGAGAGGTGGGCCTGGCCCTGATCGGCGTTCGCGGATACTTAACACGCTTAACGAGATCTTGGTATTTGATCTGAGTCGGCTACGAGCCTATACGCACTAACCATCTACGTGGGAGTAGTTATGGGTATCCCGACGTCGTGGTATCAGCCGAAGCACTTCAGACGTCAGCGACGGAGCGGCGCGCGCCGAATTGGACTGGAACGCCACTAGGCTAGGTCTGCTTTCGGCCGCGTACGCAACGTGCAGGTGTGCTATGGGCGATGGGCCCAGACCCCTGTGCGCTTAGGTTTAGACCGGCGTGCTGGCCTCTCTGTTGAGCCTAGGTGGGGCTGCGACGTGTTGATCTTCCGAGGCCGGGCATGACCCAGGAAAGTGTGTCCGGCCAAATGGGATCGAGCGTGTTGGGTTATGTGGTGCACCCCTGCAGGGAAGTTAATCTATTCGAATAGCCGTGATCTTCGGTAACAGGACGACTTGGAGTTGTACCTTGACCTTATGACAACTAGAACCGGATACTTAATAAAACACACCCTTCCAAGTGCCAGATACAACCGGTGGTCGCTCTACCTCAGGGATATGAGGAGGGGATCGCCGGGTAGGATTATGCTATGAGATGTTACTTGGAGATGCTACTTGGAGGACTTCGACCTACCCTCTTCTGCCTGTTGCAAGACGAAGGTGACCAGAAGCGTAGTCTTCGATAAGACTAGCTATCCCCCCTCTTATTCTGGCATTCTGCAGTTCAGTCCACTGATATGGCCCTTTACACATATACCCATGCATATGTAGTGTAGTTCCTTGCTTGCGAGTACTTTGGATGAGTACTCACGGTTGCTTCCTCCCCCTTTTTTCCCCTTTTCCTTCCTTTCTGGTTGTCGCAACCAGATGCTGGAGTCCAGGAGCCAGACGCCACCGTCGACGACGACCCCTACTACACTGGAGGTGCCTACTACTACGTGCTGCCCGCTGATGACGACCTGGAGTAGTTTAGGAGGATCCCAGGCAGGAGGCCTGCGCCTCTTTCGATCTGTATCTCAGTTTGTGCTAGCCTTCTTAAGGCAAACTTGTTTAACTTATGTCTGTACTCAGATATTGTTGCTTCCGCTGACTCGTCTATGATCGAGCACTTGTATTCGAGCCCTCGAGGCCCCTGGCTTGTATTATGATGCTTGTATGACTTATTTTATTTGTAGAGTTGTGTTGTGATATCTTCCCGTGAGTCCCTGATCTTGATCGTACACATTTGCGTGCATGATTAGTGTACGATTGAATCGGGGGCGTCACAAGTTGGTATCAGAGCCAACTGCCTGTAGGAATCCCCCTTTCCAACTCCTTGGCCGAAGTCGAGTCTAGTCGTTGAAAAACTTTTACTAACATGGCTGTGTGGCCCATGGGCCCACGTCGCCATCGGGAGGTATTAGGATCTTTTATTCCTTGACCTATACTCTGGGACTCTGACATCTCTTCTATTCGGGTTAAATGAATTTACTAAAACTCTAACATTAGGTTCTCGTAATTACTTTCTCCCGGAGAGCCTCTTCAGTCCAGATGATCGCTGGCTGCACCAGAATATTTTGAAGATACTCTCCGATGTTTCCCCGAGACTTTTGTGTCCTTCGCCGTTGCAATTCCATACCACCGATAAGTCCCTATGGAAAGCTACATACACTTGTCGTCCATAACTCCGTTCCCAATTGTTCTTGTTATTACAAGATACCTCGAAAATTCTCTCTATTTTTCCGAGAATACTTTGTGCCTACTGCCTTGCAGTTCATTATCTACATATACACCCCTACGGATAATTCTCGCACTTATCAGGTATCCGCTCATTCCCAGTTGTTCAGGTGTTTCGCCAAAGAATTCAAAATACCATTCGGTCTTCCAAAAATCCTGAGCAACCTATTGCTCCTGAAATTCTTGCTTGCTTGCATTATGGTTAATCCCATAAGTATAATAATCTTATTGGCAACCTTTGTCAATATCATTTTGAGTCCGTTGATTCAATAGGTTGCGAATGCTCACAATCCTCACTCAGATCA
The DNA here is from genome assembly GCF_002162155.2 of Triticum dicoccoides. Lineage (NCBI taxonomy): Eukaryota > Viridiplantae > Streptophyta > Magnoliopsida > Poales > Poaceae > Triticum > Triticum dicoccoides. Next base: position 227,270,071 of record NC_041385.1, read on the forward strand.
TAGAATTCATCCTTCCGGCTCAGATGTCATTTAAAACGTGAGCTGGTCCTCGGCCAATCAGATTGCCATCGATGGTACCCCTAAGTCTATCCAACTTGTCCGTCCTTGATCGGAGCGTTTGCTCCTGATCCCTTGATTTGGAAATCATAATTCCTTTGTTATTTAAACGTTGAATTATTCAGATGTTCTGTAAAACGATGCATTTGCATTCTTTCTTCCTCTGATTGGGTATCGATACTCACATCAGCTCCATTGTGGATCACCATATCCACTGTTGGATTATTATCCGACGATGTCCTTCATAATTAATCACCTTGTGAGTTCTATCTCCGATACATAATGCCTTTGGTAATTTGTATCCTCTCCTTTTGCCAACCATGCTCTGCTTTCGAGCTGGTAATATTTACTCTCAAAGCTTGTGGTATATGTTTCCACGATACCCTGACGGGTTGAACCTATGCCTTCCTTAAATTGTGTGACCTCGAAATTTATGCGGGTTATACCCTGCTGACGCTTTGTCAGATAACTTTTCAACACTACAACTTCGAAAAGGGGAGGTAAATGTAAGGTTATACATTGAAGAATGGGAGTCGACCTTGAACTTTGTGTTCATGCCCATGGACACGATGTAGAACTTATCATTAAAGCTTCTCTTAAATTAATTTTTCCCTTGGTATAAGTTCTTATATCTGGGATCCCGCCTTTTGCAATCGGGGTTTCGGCCATATGTTCTTCTTTGACCCCATTTCACGAGCAAGTTTAAGCACTTGTCTTCTGCAGAGCATTACCCTAGTCCAACCACTACTATGATCTGTCATCGAGTATTACCCCCTCTGGTATCTCGAGATTATCACGGAACTACATAATTTCTTATGGGTTCTTCTTCAAGTATTATTTGACTTTTGCTGCATCATCATTTGACTTGATGTTATCGCCGACCGACTACATCTGCATGAAATCTCTCGACAATTGTGTCGTGGTCATCATCAACCTTATGAGCTCTTCCAGGAATTCAATTGAATTCATAATGGGTAATACCATCCTTGCCCCTCGATGATTCCTGTTCTCATCGACCACCTTATTGCCTTCCGTTCAACACAACTTGTTCGTGTTTTGTGTAAACCTTGAGATCACTGCTACCCAGCAGTTGATCTTCCTTACCTCGGAAGTATTACCATCTCTTTTTGTCAAGAATGTGGTGAGAATTTCACCACCTCTTAATAATTCTTGATATCATAATACTTCTTGCCATCTTCGTTCATTCCTTGGTCCCCGTATTGTTTTCAACCGGAATACCGACAATGGAGCTATGACGTGTGAATTCAAAACTTCTAACAACCCTATTGCTTTGAAGTGAATGGGCGATAGTTCATTCTAAGTCCTTCGCTAATTGAATCACCATTCTAACATTGGTCGTGCAACCCAACCCGTACTTCGGGCGCACCCTTCAACCAGTGTTTAATTGTGTATGTTTTCCTCGAGCATACTTCCTTATATCATTTAATCTAACAAATGTTATCCCATTGTTCACTTAATGGTGGAAATCCATCTTTTGGGAATCTCGGTGAATTGCCGTTGAGTTCACCAGACACCTCCTTGTCCTCTCCTTGGTTTAATGGTGAACTATTGCTTCAGAAACCCGCTCCCATAGTTCATTTCCCGAGAAGCTTGCAATGCCATTTCAACGATTTGTGTTGCGCCTTTTCTTCTCAGACATCCTGAATCTCAGGTATCCTGACACCAATCGGATCTGAATCTCGGTCAGATATGATGGTTGGGACACCTTTCCAAGAGT
>NC_041385.1:227272226-227272777 GCF_002162155.2 Triticum dicoccoides
GGACCTATCAATATAGATTCCTTTTCAGCAAGGTTATCCATTCATCCATGAGGAAATTGTAAGACTTATTCTACAAGTTATTCCAGATGGATCCTTCGTGATTCCAAAGTCTGATCTTCACCTCAAGGCCATGTCAATGCTATCTCGAAGCATGTCTGCGATACTCTGATTTTCAACAAGAACATCCGAAGCCCAATGCTAAATGTTTCTTGCTCAATTATCCGAACACCGTTGTATGGGTAATGTCATGAAATTTCTCTCCCCTTACCTAAAGGGTTTTCTACATTATATCCTGTCATGGATATCATGCTCTGCTTATCCTTGGGAAGGATATACCCCCGAAATATGTGTTTAAACACATTTTTCCTTTCCATTGTTCTGTTTAACCTAATGATCACATTTTCCTTTCCATGGGTCTGTTTGACCCTTCTTGTGACCTATATAATCTAAGCAGTGATAATCCCCTGCTTAGGTAAGCACCTCGTTGTACCACTCTGTAAGTAAGACCCTATTACTATTGTTGATGACATTCCAGTAACCACCGATGGACG
>NC_041385.1:227276847-227291199 GCF_002162155.2 Triticum dicoccoides
CAACCAGATGCTGGAGTCCAGGAGCCAGACGCCACCGTCGACGACGACCCCTACTACACTGGAGGTGCCTACTACTACGTGCTGCCCGCTGATGACGACCTGGAGTAGTTTAGGAGGATCCCAGGCAGGAGGCCTGCGCCTCTTTCGATCTGTATCCCAGTTTGTGCTAGCCTTCTTAAGGCAAACTTGTTTAACTTATGTCTGTACTCAGATATTGTTGCTTCCGCTGACTCGTCTATGATCGAGCACTTGTATTCGAGCCCTCGAGGCCCCTGGCTTGTATTATGATGCTTGTATGACTTATTTTATTTGTAGAGTTGTGTTGTGATATCTTCCCGTGAGTCCCTGATCTTGATCGTACACATTTGCGTGCATGATTAGTGTACGATTGAATCGGGGGCGTCACAGGTGGCTAGTCCTATTTATAGGCAAAGGCCCTGGGCCTCTTCCCAAATATTGAGCGGGAAGGGCGCCAACAATTGGCCATTTTGAAGGGGAACAACGGGTACACTTATCCGGACTAAAGTTGGTCCTCGCCTGCCAAAGGCTCTGGTGGTGACGCCTGCTTGGGCTCCACAATGACTTCTTCCCTGCTGTTGGGCTGGTCTTGGTCTTGTTGCACCGAAATGGATGCCTTTGATTGATGCTCTCGCCTACGCTTGCTCCCTTTGCACCAAAGAGGAAAGGAGGACACTGTGCGGGCTGGCGCCCGACTGGCGCCCCTGGTCGTCATGGCTTGCATCATGGGCACCTTGCGAGGCACCCCGCCTTGAACTCTCCGCCTCCTCGCGAGCCCACCTGATGAGGCCGTGACTGAGGAAGCTCCTTGTCGTCCGCACCGCGAGGCTTGGCCCCTCGCGAGGGTCTTGAGCTTGTGTTGATGAAGATGGGCTGTGCTGGGCCTCCTTTGAGCCATGCCGCAGGCCGCAGGCAGGCAAGTCTGGGGACCCCCGTTCCCAGAACGCCGACAATGATCGTGACAGATTTGGATTCTGACATTTGGGACCCGCGAGGAAATAGCCTATCCAAGGTGGTGTCGACTTACTAGCCAGTCAACAAATGAATCTGCCTACCGGCCGTTGGATTGACATCCAACATCTGTCGTGCATCTTCTATCTCTTGTCTTCTTCTTCCTCTAGCCGCCCAAACCAAACCACCCCGTCGGCTCCGCCTGCTCCCGCCTCCCATGGCTGGCTGCACCTCTGCCGCCCTACCATACATACCCTTCAATGTTGGCCATTCCCTCCCTCTATTCCCCCACACGTCCTGTTATTCTCTGGCGACGTCAGCCCCAACACGCACCCGCACCCAAACCAGTCAACCCTCATACTCCCCTCCACCTGCGACTGGACCAGCGCATCTTCCATGGCTCCTGTTCGTTCCGTCCGAGGCCTCGCCGTCGTCCTCGGCCTTGCGGCCTTGGTTCGCTCGCCGTGCGCGGTGCGCTGCCCTCTTGCGTTGTCAACGTCATCAACAACCGAGAGGAACAAGGAGATGACTGTACATGGAGAGGATGACAGTAGGGACCCACCAACGTCATGGCAGTACGCAAGCAAGTGCCTCTATATTACAAGCCCAAAAATATGGTTCCTCCTAATGGTTGGACATCTGGGGCTCACGCCATTGTCAACATAGTCAATAAACGAGAGAATTACACTACGAGCGGCAGACACCAGGGACCCAGCAGGCCGCACAGTTTTTCTCGAGGAACAAGCAGTTGTTATTTATACTAGTTTTAGCGACAGATCAGGGTAACAACGGGGCTGTGTGGGGGCTGTGGCCCGTCTAGCCAGGGTTTTATTTATGTTTACCACATCATGAGCCCGGTTGTGTTTTTTTCTTGCTGAAAATGGCTAGCCCAGTTCTGTTTTTTTAAAGAAATACCCAAACAAGGCCTACTTGCTTTATCGGCCCTGCTGGTCTGCAAATCTTTCAAGACGAGGAGAGTTTCATTCGGCTTGCCCAGAAATGGGATGTACATTTTTAAAACACATCAAACCGGGAATTAGTTTCAATTTTTTTCATTACAAGATTTTAAATTCCATTGATTTTTATGCCTAGAAAATTATTTGGATTTTATATTTATATAAATTATTTTTCAAAATAGTTTGAATGTGAATCGATATTTCTGGATTAAAAACAGTTCAGACCACACCGAAATATGCAAATTTTGTATACTTTTTAACTGTGGCCACAATATGGGGTGTAATGCTAACAAAAAGAAGATGGGCTCCAGAAGAAATCTTAAGAATTAGCAAATGGGTTGTACATCATTAAAAATAATGGCAGATGGGTTGTATGTTGTTTTCCACAGATTTGAGGCTGACTTATGAGCCTACTACAGGTTGACGCATATGCTTTCATAAAAAAAAGGTTGACGCACATGCAACGCCCTATCAACTTAGTCAAGACACGAGAGTAGTGACTGTTGGATGTCCATCCAACGGCTGTCGTGCTTCTTCAATCTCTGCTCTTCATACTTCAGCCTCTCAAGCAAGCGCCGGCGGGACTGCCTGCTCCCTCCTCTCGCAGTTGGCTATGCTGCCACGCAGGCCTCACGTCCCCACCGTACTCCCATTGCTGGCCTAGCCATCCCTCTACTCACCCACACCTGCTGTTATTCTCCGGGGACGGCAGATGAACCAGTAAACCCTCGTGCTCCTCCGTGTGGGAAACAACTGTCGAGTATTCCCTGGCTCCATGTTGTTCCCTTCCTAGGCCTCGCCGTCGTCCACCGCCCTGGTGCTCTCGGCGCGGCCTGGTCAACGTGGTCAATGAGCGACATACATCGAAAGTGGACTGTACGTGGAGAGGCTTACAGCTGGGTCCACGGTCGCACGCAAGGAAATGCCTCCTTATTACGCGCAAAATAATGATTCATCCACCTGACAGCTAGGACCCACAGGAAGGGCCTCTATATTTCACGAAAAAACATTCCCCCCGCTGACAGGTCGGACCCACCAACTATATCTTCACACGCAAGGAAGTGCCTCCTTATTACGCCCAAAAAAAATGAATACCCCCTGCTAGCTGGGACCCACCATATTGTTGGTGAAAGGGAATTTCCCTACTTTATGTTTTGGATGATGATGACAACCCTTTGTGGGTCTAATCTTGTGCTAAATGTTTCAGGTTCTCGATGCTTAGGCTTACATCGGATAGCTTTTCTCTCTCGTAGGAAAAGATCGAAGACGGAGTCCTCTACGCTTTTTATCTCTTTGGTCATAGGGAACCCGTACTATCAAGAGGGAATCCACATTGGAAAGAGTAGGGGGAATCCGTTCACGTACACCTCCATCACCCCTCTCTTTTCTTCCTCAGGTGTGAGAGAGAGTGTCTCCCTTTTCATCTGACTGCCTGTTGTGCTTTCCCAGCGGCTGTACCGGTCGCCCGAGCGGTTGTACCACTGGCTCTTGGCGCCTTCCTGTCTTGATCGAGCGATGGTACTGCTACCTCCGGGCGGTGGTACTGCCACCAGGCTCAGCAAAGACCTGCGGTGGTGGTTCCAACCATGCACCTCCCAAGTACCGGTCAAGCCTCTGTTTTGATGCGGTTCTCGGGCGGTGGTGACCCGGTTGGTCCGGTTGTTCCTCGTCAACCGGTACCACCGGTGGTTTGAGCGGTTCTTCCGCTCTGATCTTAGCCGCCCAAGCGCTCAAGGCCATGCGGTTGCACCGGTCCAGCACCGCCCAACTACCGCCCTCAAGGGTGACTCCTTTCTGTTTCAGTGTGGTAGTTGAGCGGTGGCTGGGCGGTTGGTCCGGTTATTCTCTAAAACCGGTACTACCGCCTGGTGGCCCGGTTGTACCGCCTGGTAGGGTTCTGCCGATACACTATGAGTCCCGGTTGTACCGGGACAAGGAGAGGTTGTACGGCTGCAGTGCTAAAAACGCAGTAACGGTTGGATTTATTAGGGTTTCTATATAAGGTGGTTCTTCCACCTACCACTTTCACCTCTTACCTCTCTCACTCCACCATTGATGCTCTCAAGCTCTCTTTGCTCGATCTCTCTCTAGCCACTCAAACTTGTTGATTTGCTAGGGATTGAAGGAGGAGACCTATATCTACACTTCCACCAAAGGATATTTGCTTCCCCCATACTTTCTTGTGTGGATTTTATTACTCTTGGGTGTTTGAGCGCCCTAGACGATTGAGGTCACCTCGGAGCCATATTCCATTATGGTGAAGCTTCGTGGTTTCATTGGGAGCCTCCAATTAAGTTGTGGAGAGAGCCCCAACCTTGTTTGTAAAGGTCCGGTCGCCGCCTTCAAGGACACCAATAGTGGAATCACGGCATCTCGCATTGTGTGAGGGCGTGAGGAGAATACGGTGGCCCTAGTGGCTTCTTGGGAAGCATTATGCCTCCACACCGCTCTAACGGAGACGTACTTCCCCTCAAAAGGAAGGAACTTCGGTAACACATCCTCGTCCCCACCGGCTCCACTCTTGGTTATCTCGTGCCTTTACTTTTGCAAGCTTACTTGTGTTGTATCCCTTGCTTGCTTGTGTGCTTGTTGTTGTTGCATCATATAGGTTGTTCACTTAGTTGCATATCTAGACAACCTACTTTGATGCAAAGTTTAATTTGGTAAAGAAAAGCTAAAAATTGTTAGTTGCCTATTCACCCCCCCTCTAGTCAACTATATCAATCCTTTCAATTGGTATCAGAGCCTCGTCTCTCTATTAAGGACTACCGTCCGAAGAGTATGGTTGACACCGTAGACCATGGGGAGGAGGAGCAGTCTGGTGTGAATCCAATCTCGTCTACGGGTGATGGGGAAACCATGGTGTCCCATGAGGAATTCAATGTGGCCTTGGACGCATTGAAAACCTCCATGACAACCATGGTAGAAAGCATGTTTAATAAATTCTTAGAAGGACTTAAACTACCCACCTCGCCGTTGAAAGTGGGGGATCCCACTAACAAGGTGACGGATGCTAACTCCGACAAGGGAGAAGCTAATAGTGAGAAGGGTCCTTCTACTAGTGGTAGAAATGGCACCGGCATCTTTGCCCATGTGGAACCTCCAACTTATGGAGGATCGATTCCCTCTACTCATTTAAATCATGCTAGTCCTCCTCCTAAGATTGTGAAAAATGAGGATTTTGATTCGTGGGTGTATCGCTTCAAGCGTCATTTAAATCATGTGAACACTAATCTTTGGAGAATCATTGAAGAAGGTTTCTATCCACATGACCGAAGCAACTTCACCCCGAGAGAAGTGGTGGATAATCAATTTAATGAGAGTGCTCTCTTCATCATCCAAGATGCAATTCTTCCTGAAGATCTCCCTTATCTTCGACCCCATGCCATGGCCAAAGATGCATGGCAATGCGTTGTGTCTCTATCGAGGAAGTGCTAGCATTCAACGCTCCAACTATGAAGTGGTGCAAGATGAAGCCGATGAGTTTGCAATGAAAGAAGATGAAGAACCTCGTGAGCTCTTTTGAAGAGTGACCAAACTCGCTGTCTCACTCCGAGATCATGGGAGCAAGGACACGGATGACAATTGGATCAAGCGCAAGTTCCTCAAGGCCATGATGCCCTACAACAAGGCCATGTCCTCCATCATTCGTCAAAGACCGGACTTCCACTCCATGACCACAAGTGAAGTGTTGGATGAGTTCGTTGCAATGAGCATCTTGGAGAAGACCGCCGACAATGCGGTGCTCCATTCTCAAAGGGCAAAGAAGCCCAACCTTGCCTTGAAGGCCAAGGTTATTGTGGAAGAAGAGGAAGAAGAGGAGGATGAGGAGAGCAACCCCAAAGACACGAAATATGATTATCATGAGCACATGGCTCTTGCTTCAAGACAATTTTGGAGCAAGAAGAATTCAAGACCCAACTTCAACAAGAATAACTCAAGTGGCTTCAAGGGCAAGCAACGAGTTAGAACTTGTTTCAACTGTGGCAATGTGAGCCATTTCGTTGTGGATTGTCCTTACGAGAAGCGGGAACACAATGGTGGCAAGTTCATCCGAAAAGACAAAGCCAAGTCCTTCCCCAACAAGAACAACTTCACCAAGAAGACTCCTACTCGTGGGTTGGTGGTTCAAGAATAATACCATGAGGATGACGATGATGATGAAAATGGAGAAGCAATGGCCATGGTCTCCGTTGCCATTGCTACCACTCCCCGGGTCTCTCTCTTTGATTCACCCAACGAGAACATCACCGCCAAGTGCCTCATGGCTAAAGCCTCTAACAAGGTAACCCCCAACATCAAAACCACCATCATTACTAATCCCTCTTTGGAGGGTTGCATTGATGAACATGAGGGGTCTAATGAGGATGTGAATGAATTTGAGTCATTTATGAGTAAGCTCAAGGGCAAATCCAAGAAGCACTTTGTTGCTCTCTTGTAACAACTTGGTGAAGCCAATGACATGATCGAGACTCATGAAGAAACCATCTCTAAGATGGAAGGTCATAGTCGTGACTATGCCGATGAGATATCGGATCTCTCTAATGCTCTTGAAGAAGAGCGTGGGGATCGTTTGACTCTTGAGGAGTCATACAACGATGACCATGCTAAGTTAAAGAAAGATCTTGATCATGCTCTTGTCATGTCTCGTGTGCTAACTTCCGAGAAGGCTAAACTTGGGATTGATCATGCTAGACTCAAGGAGGAGTTTGATGTACTTGACAAGGCCCACAAGGTCTTGAAGGGTGCTCACGCTAACCTCAAGGAGTCTCATGCTCAACTCCAAGTTAAGCTAACCAAGGAAAAGGCCACCTTTCCTCATATGGTATTAATTGATAATGCATATGCTACTAACCCGTGTTGTGAGCATGTGCATCTTGTGGAGGAGAATGCCAAGTTGAAGGATCAACTTGAGAAAGGTCTTGTGACATGCATTCAAGGTGAGAAGAGCCTCAACGACCTTTTGAGCAATCGAAAGGAAGTTGTGGCCAAGAAGGGAATTGGGTTTGCACCCAAGTCCAAGAATAAGAAGAAGAACGACAAGACCAAACGACCTCCTCCTCTCAAGAATACTTTTGTGAAAGAGGGAGAGGGTGCTCCTAAGGATAAGAATGAAAATGTGAAGGGTGTTGATGTCGAAAAGGGCAAAACCATCTCCTCCAACAAAGCCGGCGACTTTAACCCGTCATATGTGCTGTTCCGTGCAAGTGATGGGCATGTTTATGCTAAATTTGTTGGTTCTCCTTATGAGTACATTGAATGGTCTATTTGGGTTCCTAAGACCCTTGTTACTAACATCAAAGGACCCATTACTAAATGGGTACCTAAAACCAAGCATTGATCTCTTGTAGGTGTTTGCTTCCGGTGGGGGATCATGGTTGCTCGATAGTGGAGCAACAAATCATATGACCGGGAGCAAGGACTTGTTGGTGGACGTGCAAAAGATTCCATCTATGCCCACCAATGTCGAGTGAGGTGATGCCTCACATTCTAAGGTATTTGGTCTTGGCAAGGTTGTCATTTCTCATGATCTAACGATCGAGAAAGTCATGCTTGTTGAGTCCCTCGCATACAATTTACTTTTTGTTCGTCAACTTGCACTCATGGGTTTTGCCACTTTCTTTGACGTTGATACCGTGGCCCTCTTGTGGAGCAAGACTCTTAAAGTAGCCTTTTTTGGGCATGTCGAGAATGGTCTCTATGTGATTAACTTTTCGGAGCGACCCACTAAGACCGCGACATGCCTAATGGCTAAAGTTGATGTGGGATGGCTTTGGCATCGCCGTTTAGCCCACGTCAATATGAGATCTTTGCAAAGTCTTCTCAAGGGGGATCATGTCCGTGGACTAACAAATGTTAGTTTTGCCAAAGATCGTGCTTGCAGTGCTTGTATTGAAGGAAAGATTCATGAGAAGGCTCACCCTCCCACGACCATCATCTACTCGAAGAGACCCTTGGAGCTCCTTCACATGGATCTCTTTGGGCCCCCATCTTTTGATAGTCTTGGAGGTAGAAAGTATTGCTTGGTGATTGTGGATGATTATTCAAGATACACTTGGGTATACTTCTTCAAGAGGAAGAGTGAGACTCAACAAACCATCATCGACTTTGCAAATGAAGCTCAACGTCAACATGATGCAAAGATCTTGACAATAAGAAGTGACAACGGCACCGAGTTCAAGAACTACACCTTGGATGAGTTCCTTAGTGATGAGGGGATCAAGCATCAATATGCTGCACCATATACCCCTCAATAAAATGGTGTCGCGGAGAGGAAGAACTGGACGATGATGGATGCGGCAAGGACCATGATGGCGGAGTTCAAGTCTCCATACAAATTTTGGGTCGAAGCCATCAACACAGTGTGTCATGCATCCAATCGGCTCTATCTCTGCAAAGGCTTGAACAAGACTCCTTATGAAATACTCACCGGTAACAAGCCCAATCTCAAGTACTTCCGGGTGTTCGGGTGTAAGTGTTTCATTCTCAAGAAAGGTGTTCGTTTGTCTAAATTTGAGGCTAGATCTTATGAGGGCATATTTGTTGGTTATGCTACAAACTCTCATGCTTACCGTGTTCTCAACAAGTCCACCGGACTCATTGAGGAGACGTGTAACGTGGAGTTTGACGAAAATAACGGCTCCCAAGTGGAGCAAAGTGGTACTTGGGATGTAGGTGATGAAATTCCTCCCCAAGCCATAAGAAGAATGGGTATTGGTCATATTATACCCATTGAGGAACCCCTTGTGGCCGAAGGAGAAGGACAATGCTCCACTCAAGTGGAGCCATCACCTCCCCAAGACCCACACGCTTCCGAAGAACAAAGTGAAGGCCCTCAACCTCGTGAACAAGACCAAGGACAAGATCAACCTCAAGATGGTGGTGAATCACCAAATGACGTCCAAGGTCAAGTTCTCCCCCTCAAGCAAGTTCAAGATCAAGAGCAAACTCAAGATTTTGAACAAGCTCAAGACGACGCTCAAGATAATCAAGTTAATCCTCCTCCTTCCACATCCGAGGAGTAATTAGAGCGTCGTGCCGCGAAGATTGCTTCCAAGCTCACCACCAAAGGTCATCTCATGGAGAATGTGGTTGGAAGCCTAAGAAAGGGGGTAAGCACTCATAGACAATTAGCAAACTATTGTGAGCATCACGCGTTTGTCTCTTGTGTTGAACCCCAAAAGGTCTATGAGGCGCTCGAAGACCCGGATTGGCTCAATGCCATGCATGAAGAACTCAATAACTTCGAGTACAACAAGGTGTGGAGATTGGTGCCAAGGCCGTCTGGGAACCACAACGTCATTGGAACCAAGTGGATATTCAAGAACAAGCAAGATGCTCATGGGAACATCATTCGCAACAAGGCAAGATTGGTAGCACAAGGCTACTCCCAAGTCGAGGGTATCGACTACGGTGAAACCTTTGCTCCCGTTGCTTGCCTTGAATCCATACATTTGTTGATTGCTTATGCTTCCCATCACAACTTTAAGTTGCAACAAATGGATGTGAAAAGTGCTTTTCTTAATGGTCCTATTAATGAGTTGGTCTATGTCAAGCAACCCCCCAGGTTCGAGGATCCCTACTTCTCGGATCATGTGTATCAAATCGATAAGGCACTCTATGGCCTTAAACAAGCCCCATGTGTGTGGTATGACCACTTTACCGAGTTGTTACAAGATCGTGGATTTGAGGTGGGGCAAATCGATCCCACTCTTTTTACTAAGAAGGTCAAAGGGGAGTTGTTTGTATGCCAACTATATGTTGATGATATTATCTTTGGTTCCCCTAACAAAGCTTTCAATGAGGAATTTGCCTCTCTCATGACCTCCAAGTTCAAGATGTCTTCGATGGGAGAGTTGAAGTTCTTCCTTGGTTTTGATATCAAACAAAGAAGAGATGGTACCTTCATCAACCAAGCCAAATACACTCAAGACATGCTAAAAAGATTCAAGCTAAGTGATGTCTAGCTGGCTTCTACTCCAATGCCTACCAAGTGCCAACTTGACATTGATCCCAATGGTAAAGCGGTGGATCAAAAGGTATATCACTCCATGATTGGCTCCTTGCTTTACCTTTGTGCATCTAGACCGGATATCATGTTGAGTGTGGGAATATGTGCACGGTTTCAAGCCGCACCGAAGGAAAGCCACTATGTGGCGTTCAAGCGAATCTTTCGATATTTGGCTCATACCCCAAACTTTGGCTTATGGTACCCAAGAGGAGAAAACTTCAAGCTTGAAGGATATATGGATTCCGATTGGGCGGGAGACAAAGTTGATAGGAAGTCCACTTCCGGAGGGTGCCAATTTCTTGGTTGCTCTTTGGTGAGTTGGTCTTCCAAGAAGCAAAGTTGTGTGTCTCTCTCGTCCACCGAAGCGGAATATGTGGCGGTCGGTAGTTGTTGTGCACAACTCTTATGGATGAGGCAAACTTTAAAGGAGTACGGTGTCATTTGTGACAAAGTGCCTCTTTGGTGTGATAATGAAAGTGCCATCAAGATTTCTCTCAACCCGGTGCAACATTTCAAGACGAAGCATATTGAGATTTGGTATCACTTCATCCGGGATCACATTGGGTGAGGGGAGATCGAGCTCAAGTATGTGAACACTCATGATAACCTTGCAGATATTTTCACGAAGCCCTTGGATGAAGCAAGATTTCGCGAGTTAAGGCATGAGCTAAATATCATTGATTCAAGCAATGTTGCTTGAACCCTTGCACACCCCACCATCCTCAACTTGTTGTCTTGTTTAGCTGTAGGCATGGACATAGGGGGAGTGTTCTCTCAATGAACTCTTTGTCACGCCCAAGATGCGACCCTATCCTAAAGGAACTCGAAGGTCCCACCAAGGATAGAAGCGCATCTTGAAGACGCTTTTGCAAGGTGGATATCATTACATCAACGTTACATAATAGATAGGGATACATACATAAGGCATACAATGCCACATGAATACAACATCATATTACATAAGAGAAACATCCGACTACGGATGAAACACAAACAGAAGCTCAAACGACATCCACCCTGCTAGCCCAGGCTGCCGACCTGGAACCTATCCCCTGATCGAAGAAGAAGCAGAAGAAGAACTCCAAACAAGCAAACATTGCTCTCGTGTCAAGATCATCGCAAAACCTGTACCTGCAACTGTTGTTGTAGTAATCTGTGAGCCACGAGGACTCAGCAATCCCATTACCATGGGTATCAAGACTAGCAAAGCTTAATGGGAAAGGAAGGGGTAAAGTGGTGAGGTTGCAGCAGCGACTAAGCATGATATGGTGGCTAACATACGTGAATAAGAGCGAGAAGAGAAGCAAAGGAACGGTCATCAACTAGTAATGATCAAGAGGTGATCCTGAGCTCCTACTTACGTCAATCATAACACAGAAACCGTGTTCACTTCCCGGACTCCGCCGAGAAGAGACCATCACGGCTACACACGCGGTTGATGCGTTTTAATTCGGATCAGGTGTCAAGTTATCTACAACCGGACATTAACAAATTCCCATCTGCCACATAACCGCGGGCACGGCTCTCGAAAGTTTATACCCTGCAGGGGTGTCCCAACTTAGCCCATGATAAGCTCTCGCGATCAACGAAGGATATTCCTTCTCCCAGGAAGACCCGATCAGTCTCGAAATCCTGGTTTACAAGACATTTCGACAATGGTAAAACAAGACCAGCAAAGCCGCCCGATGCGCCGACAATCCCGATAGGAGCTGCACATATCTCGTTCTCAGGGCAACACCGGATAAGTCAAGCTATGAGTAAAACCAGACTTCGAGTTTCCCCGAGGTGGCCCCGCAGGCTGCTCAGTTCGGACCAACACTTAGACAAGCACTGGCCCGGGGGGGCTAAAATAAAGATGACCCTTGGGTTAATTACTCCCAAAGGAAAGGTAGGTGGTGGTGAGGCAAATGGTAAAACCGAGGTTGGGCCTTGCTGGACAAGTTTTATTCAAAGCGACCTGTCAAGGGGGTCCCATAAATCACCCGACCGCGTTAGGAACGCAAAAATCCGGGAACATAACACCGGTATGACGGAAACTAGGGCGGCAAGAGTGGAACAAAACACTAGGCATAAGGCCGAGCCTTCCACCCTTTACCAAATATATAGATGCATTAATAAATATAAGAGATAGTGTGATATCCCAACCATAAACCGGTCCACCATGGGGCAATCTTCAACTTCACCTGCAACTAGCAACACTATAAGAGGGGCTGAGCAAAGCGGTAACATAGCCAAACAACTGTTTGCTAGGAAGGGTGTCAAAGGTTAGAGGTTCATGGCAATTTGGGAGGCTTGAAGAGCAAATGATAGGTAACGCAGCATAGCGATAGATCAAAGCAACTAGCATAGCAATGATAGTAGTGAGATCCAGGGTAGCGGTCATCTTGCCTGAAATCCCGCAAGGAAGAAGAATGAGTCCATGAAGAAGATGAAGCCACGAAGACGAACCAAGCGTAGACGAACGAATCCTCACGATCGCAACGAAACGGGAACTATCGAGAAGAAGCACACAACATGGTAAACACACCACACATGACAAGACATGATGCACAACAAGCATGATGCATGAGAAAGCTAGATGAGGCTACTCATGGCAAGAGATGATGCAAACAAGAACAACACATCAAGGCAAGTTTAAATGAGGCCGGAAACAACATATAACAATTCCGGTAAGTCCTCATATGCATATTTCGAAATTGGTCCAGAACTGAACAAACCTTATGTTCAAGTAGTTAAACAGCAAGTTAAGATGCACCAAGATGATCTACACGAAATTCTAGTCAAGTTGCATATAAAGTTCATTAGATTCGGAGCTACGGCCTAGAAGATATGAGCAAAACAAGTTAAGCATGGCATCGATGCAAAATGCATCCAAACATCAAGCAAACACCTCAAAACAAGGATGCAACATGGTAATATGAACCTACATGCAAAATCAAGCAAGTTTCATATAAAGCACACTCAAAACGGAGCAACAGTTCAACACATACACTCTATACAAGTCATAGCAACAATCTGTCCAAAACAGCAACTAGGCATCTTGCAAGCATCAAAACAACAAGCTACAGCACCCCAACATAATAACAGAAGGCATGGGCATGAAGTACAGGTAAAGCATGACAAAACATGAACACTGAGCTATCTCCAGAAATCAATAGATCATGCTCAAAAAGACATGGTAAGATTGCAAATAATAACAGTTTCAGGCTTAGCAGGAATAACATCAGGTTGCAATGTTTAGAGCTATCAAACAACATGTTACAGGAACTTATCATGGCAAACAAAGACATGTCATGATACTACTAAATGCATAGAACAAGATTCCCTTACTGACCATTAGCCAAAAAGGATCAGAAGATATGATGGCACCCATGTAAACATGGAAAGTTATATTACAGATTCATACATGGCAGGAACAACAATAAGTAGGCATGTTGGTGAGCTTGAACCACTCACCACAGAGCAATACATGGCATGGCAAGGCAACCAACAGTAAGAAGACATGTTTATTAAGCTAAGCATGGCAAGAACAAGTTCATAGGGTGCATGGATCACTAACAATAAGCATGGAAGCAACTGACTTAATGTTAACGGGCTGACAGCAACATTATTTAGCAACTTTGGAGCAAGATTACAACAAGCTACAGAAAGCTATAAATGCAACCAGGGGCATGAATGGATAGAGCAAGACATGTATAACAAAACATCCTTAGTGAACATCTCCAAAATAATGCACGAAATGACTTGTAGCAGCAGGTTAACATAGCAACAAAATATAACAGAATCTGTCAGGAAATCAGCAACAGCAAGTACCCTACTTAACAAGCTCGATGCACTCAGCACACAACTCACAAAAATACATGGATGGCACCACTAGAAAGATGGCATGGCATAGCTCAAAACACATGTAGACATCAACCTCATAGGATGCACACATCAATCATGGCAAAAATAACAAATGAGCAAGTTATAACAGTTTCAGCAGATTAACAGCAACATGCACTCTTCCAACAGCATTTCGGGCATCAAGATGAGCTTAAATGAAAATGATGCAATGAGATGAAATGAAGTACTCGTCGAGGCGAACAATTTGACATATTACACGCACAAAACGGAGCTACGGATGCAGAGATACGATGCGATGAACATGGCATGATAATGTTAAAAATCTGGGACTTAGAGAGATTTGGACCTCGGGGAGAAAATCAACAAGGCCGGGGATCTCGCCGGAGAGATCCGCCGGAGTTGACGGGGACGATGTCGGGGAGGCGGATCCGGGCCGGATCTCACCGGATCCGGCCGGATCCCGGCGAGGGGAGGCGGAGGAGGCGACGGGGCGGCTCGGGGTCGCGGCGCGGCAGAGCGCGGGGCTGGGGGAGCAACGGGGCACGCCGGCGAGGTGCTCGCGGGCGCGCG
>NC_041385.1:227291513-227305631 GCF_002162155.2 Triticum dicoccoides
GGAGCGGGCCTGCCCTGGGCCCCGCGGGCCGGCGGCGCGAGGACGGCGGCGGGACAGGTGGCGGCGTCCGATTGGGCGCGGGGGTGGCGCGGACATGTCCGGCGGCGGGGTGGATGCGTCCGGCGGCGCGAGAGGAAGAAGGCTAGGGTTTGCACCGGGATTTTCGAAGGGGGAGGTGTTTATATAGGTAGAGGGAGCTAGGAGAGTCCAAATGAGGAGCGGTTTTCGGCCACGCGATCGTGATCGAACGACCGAGGGCATGGAGGGGAGTTTGCTGGGTTTTGGGCCACTTTGGAAGGGGTGTTGGGCTGCAAACAAAAGAGGCCTTTGCGGTTACCCGGTTAACCGTTGGAGTATCAAACGACCTCCAAATGGCACGAAACTTGACAGGCGGTCTACCGGTGTTATACCAAGGCCGCTTGGCAAACCTCGGGCCATTCCGATAAAGTTTAACACACGCACATGAAAAGAGGCAAAAGGGGGACGCCGGAGGGCATAGGAGTGCCGGATTGCAAAACGGACAACACGGAAAATGCTCGGATGCAAGAGATGAACACGTATGCCAAATGAGATGCACATGATGACATGGAAAAGTGCAACACGCAAGCAAATGACATGGCAATGATGGCGAATAACTGGCGGACACCTGGCGCTTCGGATCCGGGGCGTTACACTCTTCCTCCCCCCATTATGCATAAATTGAGCCTCTCCTTCACATTTGCCATTCTTGATGGTACTTGTGTTTCAAAGAAGAGTTTTGGTAATGGGCCCAAGGATAATTCTTCGTGGTGCCATACCAATTGACTCAAACATAGGTGGCTCCGGCCACCGCCCTCTCTTGAGAGAGGTTGGAGTTTGCTCTGAGTTCTTGTGTTGTTTTCTTTTCGGTTTGTTCTTTGCCCTAGGTGTTGGATTCTCCAAGGTTGTTGTTTCTCTTGGTTTGTTCTTTTTGACCTTGGTTTGGGCATTGGTGGCCGCGCGGTACAACTGGGGTCATGGGCGGTTCTACCGTTGGTACCTGGTTGTGTTGTCCCAGTAGGTTTCCATTCGGTGCTTGGGCAGTTTAACCGCTCAACCTCATGGTTACCATCATCCAGTACTACCGGTTGATTCCGGGCGGTACTACCGGTGCCTTTCAGGCAACGAAAGTACTGCCCGCAACCACCAGTCTGTACCTGACTTGCGGTACAACCGATCCTCGGAGCGGTTCTACCGCTGCGTGTCTATGGGCCTATTTATATCCGACGGGGTGAAGTTTTTTTTCCCCTTCGTCCATGTTCTTCGTTTCTTCTCCCTAGCCGCCGGCCACCACTGCCCCTGCCCCGGAGTGCGTCTCGCGCTTCGGATCCGTGGGCTCTCCGTGGATTCTCTTCGTGGAGGCCTCCCGATCTCCTCCCATGGATGGTGGTAATGCCCCTTGTTCTAGGGTTCTTCCTTTGTCTAGGGCATTACTTGACCTTCCGAGATTAGTGTTTGAACTATTGGTTGGGAGAGATCGTTGCTTTCCATCTGTCTAGTTTGCAGTGCCTAGAAATCAGAATATTACTTGTGTGATTCGTATATCTTGGTTAGATCTATCTCCCCCTGGTAGTGCCACTATCAGCGGTTCTACCGCCTATACGGGCGGTACAACAGGTGGAGCGGTACTACCGGTGGGAGATCCGGTACAACCGGAATATACTAACCACACAGCACTGTTCTGTCTTCTCTGCTGTTGCAATTTTTTTAGTGTGTGCTTTCCTCTCATCCTTGCTGGATTTTGTGTGTTTTCTTCGTGTGTGTGTTCAGGTGGCTCTAGTTCTCGCTCTGCTCCTCGCAAGACCAAGAAGAGGGATCGAAGGACCTTGCGCCCGGCTGTGTCTGCTGACGAAGAAGAGGTTGTGATTCCCACCAAGCCCACTCACCGTGAAAAGTCTGCCGCTGCAAAGCAATGTGTGGTAATGCCGTTGCACCATTGGAAAGCCAAGGATTGGGAAGCCTTCCGCTCAAAGAATCCTTATGAGGTTCCCATAGCTCCTCGTTGGACCACCGTTCAGTTTCAGAATGAGATGCAAGTGCGGATTGTTCATGAACTCTTTGAGCACAACAAGAACAGATATGCCAAGCAGTGGACCATCAATCTTGACCATTGGAGGAACAACCTAGAGTATTTTGGTGAGGCTTTGGCTCTCTGCGAGGAGTTTGATCTTGTCAAGCTCATGTCAGTCAACTGTGACTTTGATGTTCAACTCATCCATCAGTTTTATGCCACCGTTCACTTTGGAGAAGATGACGCGCGCACCCTCACTTTCATGTGTCATGATGAGCTCTTTCAAATTCCTTGGAGGACTTTTTGCAATGCTATTGGGTATGATGATACCGGTTTGGAAGGAAGGGGTGGCATTCGCCCCCATGACCATCCCGACTCCATGCCTAAGGAGAAGCTTGCCCCTTTGTACATTCGGGGCCGTGGTATTATTGGAGAATCTAAGGATTTGGTGAAGGTCTATGACATCATGCATCGCGTGTTTCGCAATGTGCTTCTGCCCAAGGTGGGGAATCAAGATGAAATCCATGGCTATCTTGTTGACTTGATGGTTTCAATGAAGACCAAGGTGGGCTCTGGGGAAACGTTTGATGTGTCCAATTGGCTGTGGCACGAGATGTACAACATGGTCATCTACAGGAAGGTCCCCATTTATGCTCCTTTTGTCATGTGTTTTCTGAACTCAGTGTGGGAGGTTTGCCGTCCTAGAGAGCCTCTCTCCTCTCCAGCTAACACTGTTCATGAAGTCAAGCTCCTTAAGAAGAAGAAGCACGCCGAGCCTCGTTTACCTGCCAATGCTCCTGAGGATGTCTATGCCACTTCTGACGATGAGGACTTTGAGATGGAGCCAGGGGACAAGCCCTCATGGGTGGACAAGCTTGCTGCCAAGGTGAAGAAGACTTTCTGCCTTCAGTCTGACATCCAGAAGAGGATGTATGAGGCACATGTCAATGAGAAGCTTGCCCGGCGTCGCCAAATTGCAATGATGAAGCACCTCAACATGCCGGTTCAGAGTGGCTCTGAGAAGAGCATCACACCGGAGGAGCGTTGGATATTTTCCCACAGCACATGGACTGATGATGATGAAGCGCCCCCTCAGCCCTCCACCTCCTTTGTTGCCACTGATGATATCAGGGAGGACTCAGTCGGGACGGTGATGAAGAGTCTGATGATGATGCAGATCCAGATGCTACCGAGGAGTCAGAGGAGGACGACTGAGCTCTGGGGCGCTAGCTTCACTCTTTTCCTTTTTGGCGTCTTGATACCAAAGGGGGGGGAGTGTTATAGGTCTCGGGAGTTGCATGGGTTTTTCCGTGTTTTTCTGTGTGCATGTTGAACTTTGTTAGTGGTCTCCAGTTGAACTTTGTTCGTTTCTCGGCTTGCTTTGTGTGAGACTTGTGCTACTCCTGTTATCTTATTTTCAGTATGTTGGTTATTGTTGGTATTATTGCTCTCTATCCATTATATGGTCTACCTTCATATTATGTGCTTATAGTGGCGAGTCTATAAAATCTAGGGGGAGTCTCGCCCTTAAAGTGAGAGAGTGTTATAGGACTCGGGAGTTGCATGGGTTTTTGCGTGTTTTTCCGTGTGCGTGTTGAACTTTGTTACTGGTCTCCAGTTGAACTTTGTTCGTTTCTCGGGTTGCTTTGTGTGAGACTTGTGCTACTCCTGTTATCTTATTTTCAGTATGTTGGTTATTTTTGGTATTATTGCTCTCTATCCATTATACTGTCTACCTTCATATTATGTGCTTATAGTGGCGAGTCTATAAAATCTAGGGGGAGTCTCGCCCTTAAAGTGTGCCCATGCTCTCTAACAGCTAGTTCAAATTGGGGCACACATCTAGGGGGAGCTCCGACTAGATTCTATAGACTTCTCTCTTGCAATTCGTGTTGTGGTCATCATCCAGCAAAAAGGGGGAGATTGAAAGGGCATTTCCCTAATTTATGTTTTGGATGATGATGACAACCCTTTGTGGGTCTAATCTTGTGCTAAATGTTTTAGGTTCTCGATGCTTAGGCTTACATCGGATAGCTTTTCTCTCTCATAGGAAAAGATCGAAGACGGAGTCCTCTACGCTTTTTATCTCTTGTGTCACACCCGGGTAATTAAGCTACAGTAACCCTCTGGTCATGATGCCACGTCACCTCGATTACTGTTGATAATCTCGGGTCAGTTCGAAACCCAGTTCAACTTTTAAATTTAAAACAAAGGCAAACAATAAAAGTTTTCAAATATTAAAACTGAATTGTTCTCGTTGTGACAAATAATGCATAAGTAAGAAAGGTGGAGAAACCAACATCTTTAAAAGTGTTTGAGTGTCTTAAAATAAATAAAATAGTAGCAAAAGAATTAATTGAATGCCTTTTATAATTAATAAAATGTTAAACTATTTTTTTATTGGAGGTTTAAACTTTTGTGGTAGAGGTATAATTAGTGATACAAATTTAGGCACACCTGTTGTGGTTTATAAAACTAAATAAAATAAAATAGTAAAAGAACAAAAACAGAAAACGAGACAAATAAAAAAAATAAAGAAATGGGGCAAGCCACCACCTCTACCTGGGCCAAATGGCCCATCTGGCCATCTAGGCCAACCAGGCCAGCGGCCGGCCCACCCTCGCTTCCCCTTATCCCCCCGTAGCCCTAACCCACCAACCGCAGCACCTCCCACTTCCCCCCACGATCCCCACTTCTCCCTCTCCCCGCCTCGTTTCTGGATCGGGGGAGTGACCCCCCCTGGACCGTGCCGTCGCTTGCCGCCTCCAACTGGCGCGCCGCGCCTGAGCACTGCCGCCTCCGCGTCGCAGCATCGTCATCGGCCCGATGTCCCTGGAGCCAGCTCCACGCCGTCGCCGCCCGGACTGCCTCCCCGCCGTCCTCTACGTCGTCGCCTCCTCTCCTGCGCCGGCCGTCCTCGTCCTCCTCCTCGAGCACGCTGTCGTTCCCCTGCACCGCCCGTGAGCCTCGCACCTGTCCTCTCCCCCTCTGCTCCCGTCGCTGGATCTGACCGCGCCCGCCTCTTGCGCTTCGGCCCCACACTCACCGTGGCCGGGCCGCGCCCTGGCCACACCCCCGTGCACTACCGGTGCCGGTTTGTGCCCTACCGCTCCGTCCCACCATGACCTCGCGCAACCACCGCTCCCCGTTTACCGTTGTTCGCCCACACGCTCCTGTGCGCCCCCGCGCGCATGACTCGCGCAATCCGGTGGCGTCCTACTGCCTGGCCTCGCCTGCCGCCGCCCGCTCCACCCTGCTGCCACCACCACTGCTACCCTGCTCCGCTGTGCAGTCGCACCACCACGCTCCCGTCGGCTACCTCCCGCTCCGGACACTGGCGGCTGGCCTTGTCGCAGCCGCGGCCCCCTTGTTGGCCGCCGCCCGGGTCCGCCCCTTCCTGCCGCGCCCGACAAGGCGCCCGCAACCGTCGCCCGCGCCTTGTGCCCGCTATGGCCCCTGGCCAAATGACAAGTGGGGCCCGCCCCTGTGAAACGTTAAAAAAGGGAAATAAATAAATAAATTTAATTAGTTAACTTAATAAATACTGTTTAATCAACCTAATCACGTTATTGAACTAACTAGTTCTGTTTAGGTAAATTGAGTCAATGACAATCGGGCCCCACCGTCAGTTTGACCGGTCAACGATCAGAGTTGACCGCTGACGTCATGCTGACATCACGCTGATGCAATAAATGAATGTTTCAATTAAATGAATTTATTAATTCTAGAAATTAATTAAAATATTTGAAAATTATTATAAAATAATCCGTATCTCGGATGAAAATACTTTGTACATGAAAGTTGCTCACAACGACGAGACGAATCCGGATACGCAGCCCGTTCGTCTGCCACACATACCTAGCATAGCGAACCTGCAACTTTCCCCCTCTGGTTCATGTGTCCGAAAACGCGAAACACCGGGGATGCTTTCCCGGATGTTTCCCCCCTTCGTCGGTATCACCTACTACCGCGTTAGGGCGCACCTAGCACCGCGTATTGCCATGTTACGCTTTGTGATGCTTTGATTGCTTTGTTATTTATTGTGCTCCCCCTCCGTTACTTCTTTCCGGTAGACCCCGAGACTACCGGCGACCCTAGTTTGACTACGGAGTTGATGACTCGTCCTTCTTGCCAGAGCAACCAGGCAAGCCCCCCCCCTTGATCACCAGATATCGCCTATTCTTCTCTATACTGCTCGCATTAGAGTAGTGTAGCATGTTACTGTTCGGTTACTCCTATTCTGTTGCATAGCCTGTCATTGTTGCTACAGTCATTGATACCTTACCCGCAATCCTAAATGCTTAGTATAGGATGCTAGTTTATCATCATTGGCCCTACACTCTTGTCAGTCTGCCTTGCTATACTATCGGGCCGTGATCACTTGGGAGGTGATCACGGGTATATACTATACATACATACATACTATACAGATGGTGACTAAAGTCGGGTCAGCTCATTGAGTACCCGCAAGTGATTCTGATGTGGGGGCTGAAAGGATAGGTGGCTCCATCCCGGTAGAGGTGGGCCTGGGTTCCCGACGGCCCCCGACTGTTACTTTGTGGCAGAGCGACAGGGCAGGTTGAGACCGCCTAGGAGAGAGGTGGGCCTGGCCCTGTTCGGCGTTCGCGGATACTTAACACGCTTAACGAGATCTTGGTATTTGATCTGAGTCTGGCTACTGGCCTATACGCACTAACCAACTACGCGGGAACAGTTATGGGCACTCGACGTCGTGGTATCAGCCGAAGCACTTCGTGACGTTAGCGATTGAGCGGCGCACGCCAGATTGGAACGTAAGCCTGCTCTTGTATTAAGGGGGCTAGTTCTACTTCCGGCCGCGTACGCAACGTGCAGGTGTGCAATGGGCGATGGGCCCAGACCCGTGCACGCGTAGGATTTAGACCAGCGTGCTGACCTCTCTGTTGTGCCTAGGTGGGGCTGCGATGTGTTGATCTTCCGAGGCCGGGCATGACCCAGGAAAGTGTGTCCGGCCAAATGGGATCAAGTGTGTTGGGTTATGTGGTGCACCCCTGCAGGGAAGTTAATCTATTCGAATAGCCGTGATCTTAGGTAACAGGACGACTTGGAGTTGTTCCTTGACCTTATGACAACTAGAACCGGATACTTAATAAAACACACCCTTCCAAGTGCCAGATACAACCCGGTGATCGCTCTCTAATAGGGCGACGAGGAGGGGATCGCCGGGTAGGATTATGCTATGCGATGCTACTTGGAGGACTTCAATCTACTATCTTCTACATGCTGCAAGACGGAGGCTGCCAGAAGCATAGTCTTCGACAGGATTAGCTATCCCCCTCTTATTCTGGCATTCTGCAGTTCAGTCCATTGATATGGCCCTTTACACATATACCCATGCATATGTAGTGTAGCTCCTTGCTTGCGAGTACTTTGGATGAGTACTCACGGTTGCTTTCTCCCCCCTTTTCCCCCTTTCCTTTCTTTCTGGTTGTCACAACCAGATGCTGGAGTCCAGGAGCCAGACGCCACCATCGACGATGACTCCTACTACACCGGAGGTGCCTACTACTATGTGCAGCCCGCTGACGACGACAAGGAGTAGTTAGGAGGATCCCAGGCAGGAGGTCTGCGCCTCTTTCGATCTGTATCCCAGTTTGTGCTAGCCTTCTTAAGGCAAACTTGTTTAACTTATGTCTGTACTCAGATATTGTTGCTTCCGTTGACTCATCTATGATCGAGCACTTGTATTCGAGCCCTCGAGGCCCCTGGCTTGTATTATGATGCTTGTATGACTTATTTATGATTTTAGAGTTGTGTTGTGATATCTTCCCGTGAGTCCCTAATCTTGATCGTACACGTTTGCGTGCATGATTAGTGTACGATTGAATCGGGGGCGTCACAAGTTGGTATCAGAGCCGACTGCCTGTAGGAATCCCCCTTCCACACTCCTTGGACGAAGTCAAGTCTAGACGTTGCAAAAACTTTTACTAACATGGCTGTGTGTCTTATGGGCACACGTCACCATTGGGTGGTAGTAGGATATTTTATTCCTCGACCTATACTCTAGGACTCTGACATCTCTTCTATTCGGGTTAAACAATTTTACTAACTCGGACTTTAGGTTCTCGATAATACTTTCTCCCGGAGAGACCCTTATTACAGATGATCGTCTACTGCACCAGAAGGATCCGAAGATACTCTCCGATGTTCTCTTGAGACTTTATGGCATCGCTTTTGCAATTCCCCTCCATCGATAAACCCCTATGGATAACCACGTATACTCGCCATTCATACAATGCTTCCTAGTTGATCTTGTTATTACAAGATACATCGAAATTCTCTCTATTGTTTCACGAATACTTTGTGCCGACTGCCTTGCAGTTCTTTGCCACATGAATACCCCTACGGATAATTCCTCGCTCTTACCAAGTATCCGCTCATCCCTAGTTGTTCATGTGTTTCATAAAATTCTTCAAAATACTATCCGATCTTTCGAGAAGCCTCATTAGCCTATGGCTCTTGAAATGCTTGTCTGCCTGCATTTTGGTTAATTCCAAATGACTAGCAATATTCGTGGATGTCCTTGCCTTTATCATCTTGGGTCCCTTGATTCAATATGTTGTGAATGTTGCAATCCTTAATCAGATCCTAGAATTCATCATTTTGGCTCAGACGTCATTTTAAACATGAGCTGGATCTCGACCAATCAAATTGCCATCGATTGTACCCCTAAGCCTACTCAACTTATCCATCCTTGATCAGAGCGTTGCTTCTGATCCCCTGATTTGGAAATCATAATTCTTTTGCAATTGAACTTTGGATTAGTAAGATGTTTCTATAATCAGATCTCCTTGCATTGTTTCTTCCTCTGGTTGAGTACCGATGCTCACATCAGATCCCTTGAGGACCACCGGATCCTTTGTTGGGTTTTATCCGATAACGTCCTCCATATTCAATCACTTTGGAAGTTCTTTCTCCATTGGTAAATCCTATCCTCTGATTGACCAACCATGCTCTGCTTTCGAGCTTGTATTATGTACTCCGAAGTTTGTGGTATATGTTCCTAAGATGCCCTGATGGGTTGAACCTACGCCTTCCCTAATCTGTGTGAACCCGAAAGATTACACGGATCATACTTATCTGGTATTGCACCAGGTAAAAAAAAACTTTCAACAACTAATGTCATTTTCGAAATACGAGAGGTGAATGAAAGGTTATGCATTGAAGAAGTGGGAGTCGACCTTGAACTTTGTGTTCATGCCCATGGACATGATGTAGATCATATCATTAAAGCTTCTCTTAAATTAATTATTCCCTTGGTATAAGTTCTTATATCTGGGATTTGGCCTTTTGCAATCGTGGTTCCGACCATGATCTCCTTGAAATACCATTTCTCGTGCAATTTTAAGCACTTATCTTCTTTAGAGCAATACCCCAGTCCAAGCTCTACTTTGGACTGTTGTCGAGTATTACCCCCTGGTATCTCGAGATTATCTTGGAACTGCATAACTCCTTATGAGTTCTTCATCAAGTACTACAATCTCACTGATTACAATTTTTCATGGGCTCTGAGTTATTAAACACTCAAAGACATCGATAACTGAACCGAGTCCGCACTATGGTTCAACAACTCTTAGTAATCTTCTTTAAGTACGAGTTTGTACCCGATCACGTCATTCCTAGCCTTATCGGCTATATCATTATCGTGCAACTTTTTAACTGTACTATCAGGTCCTTTTCGAAGCACAATTTTCGATGATGAGCTAAGCTTACGTCGACTCTCCTCCTCATATCATTTCGCCTTGACCAACAAGCTTGATTCCGATTTTGTGTCGTATCCGTGGTTTTAATAACTTTTCGCTCCATCCTTCCTTTTGCTTGATGTCGTCGATGAGCGATTATATCTTCATGAAACCTCTCGACAAATGTGTTGTGATCATCATCAACATTTTGAGCTCTTCCAGGGTATCAAGAATTCATGATGAGAAATACCATCCTTTCCCTCGATGATTTGTCTTATCATCGACCACTTTATTGCCTTCCATTCAACACAAACTTGTCCGTGTTTTGTGTTCTACCTTGAGTTCCTTGCTATCCAGCATTTGTTTTTATTTACCTTGGAGTATTACCATCTTTTATGTCAAGGATGTTGTGAGGACCGCTCCACCTCTTAACGAATTCTTGGTATTGTGATACTTCTCACCCTCACCATTCTTTCTTGGTCCCCATGTTGATTCTAACCGGGATACCAGCACGTGAACCATGCTGCTTGGATTCTGTACTTCTAGCAACTCTATTGCTTTGAAGTTAATGGTCGACATTTCATTCTTAGACCATTGGTTATCGAATCACCATTCTAACATTGATCTTGCTACCTAAGCCCATATTTCGGGTGCACTTTCAACCAATGATTAATTGTGTATGTTTCCCTCGAGCATACAACATTAAATCATTTGAATTGACAAGTGTCATCTTCTTGTTCACATTATTGTGGAAATCCATCCGTTTGAAATTCTCGATGAATTGTCGCTGAGCTCATCAGCCACCTCCTCATCCCCTCCATGGTTTAATTATGAACTATTGTTTCAGGAACTCGCTTCCATAGTTCAATTCCAGAGAATATTACAATGTCATCTCGACAATTTGTGTTGCACCTTTTCTTCTTAGGTATCCTAAGTCTGAGGTATCATGACACCAATCGGATCTGAATCTCGGTCAGATATGATGGTTGGGACAACTTTCCAGGAGTTATGATGTTGGTCCTTTGATGGCCCGGTAATATGATGTCATGCCTAGCACACCTGGCCGGAGGCCCTATTGTTATAGATTCCTTTTCAGCAAGGTTATCCATTCTTCCATAAGGAAATTGTAAGACTTATTCTAAAAGTTATTCCTGATGGATCCTTTGTGTTTCCAGAGTCTGATCTTCACCTGATGACCATGTCAGTGCTATCTCGAAGCATGTATATGGTACTCCGATTTTCAACAAGAACATTTGAAGCCCAATGCTAAATGTTTCCTGCTCAATTATCCAAACACCGTTGTATGGGTAATGTCATGAGATTTCTCTCCCCTACTTAAGGAGTTTTCTACATTATATCCTGTCATGGATATCATGCACTGCTTGTCCTTGGGAAGGATATACCCTTGAATAATGTGTTTAAACACATTTTCCTTTCCATTGTTCTGTTTAATCTGATAATCGTATTTTCCTTTCCATTGGTTGGTTTAACGTTTCTCTTGTGATCTATATGATCTAAGCAGTAATATTCTCCGGCTTATGTAAAAACCTCGGTGTACAATTCTGTCAGCAAGACCCTGTTACTATTGTTGATGACATTCCGGTAACCACCGATGTACGAGAACTTTGCCTATTGGTCCGCCTCGTTTCAACGAGCAGGAAAATGGTTCTCTTCGTCCCTCGCCATTGGTACCGATGTTGTTGCCGACATAACTGACAGACTACCCTCTGACATGCCTTGCTTACATGATCGTGTAAGACGTCATTGCCTTCCTACTCTTAACCCACATGGTGGGCCCATAAACCACAGTTCCACAGGATCGAAACTTGACTCTCCTGTACAACTCTGGTTCTAATGGTTATTCCCCACGCTTGGCTTCGTATTTAATTCATGGGCCACCATCCTAGTGCTCTATTCTGGTATTAGACGCAATACTTACTCTCGCTACTCTGAACCCCTTTCTCACTCTGGTTCAGACTTCAAGCAACTATCTATCCGCTTGGAACCTCTTATTGTACTTTCGTACCTTACTCTCGATGTATTTTATATGTTCAACTCGAGAGATAATCTTTTGCTCATTCATGGGTTAACCCCAGATTGTTTTACCTCAAAAGCATTCTGTCATAACTGAGCTGCCCCTTATCCTTTCATAAGTACGATGGAGTTCCCGAAGAAAGGACGACAACTTTATCATGATGCATTGGAATAAAGAATTGAAGACATCAACGAAAGGGATTACTTCTTCGAGAAGATCCGTTAGAATATCGTAACTAGAACTTTCCACCTTACTCCCCTCTTAAATCTCGGGACAAGATTTCTTGTAGTGGAGGAGAATTGTGACGCCCGGGTAATTAAGCTACAGTAACCCTCTGGTCATGATGCCACGTCACCTCGATTACTGTTGATAATCTCGGGTCAGTTCGAAACCCAGTTCAACTTTCAAATTTAAAACAAAGGCAAACAATAAAAGTTTTCAAATATTAAAACCGAATTGTTCTCGTTGTGACAAATAATGCATAAGTAATAAAGGTGGAGAAACCAACATCTTTAAAAGTGTTTGTGTGTCTTAAAATAAATAAAACAGTAGCAAAAGAATTAACTGAACGCCTTTTATAATTAATAAAATGTTAAACTATTTTTTATTGGAGGTTTAAACTTTTGTGGTAGAGGTATAATTAGTGATACAAATTTAGGCACACCTGTTGTGGTTTATAAAACTAAATAAAATAAAATAGTAAAAGAACAAAAACAGAAAACGAGACAAATAAAAAAATAAAGAAATGGGGCAAGCCACCCACTCTACCTGGGCCAAATGGCCCATCTGGCCATCTAGGCCAACCAGGCCAGCGGCCGGCCCACCCTCGCTTCCCCTTATCCCCCCGTAACCCTAACCCACCAACCGCAGCACCTCCCACTTCCTCCCACGATCCCCACTTCTCCCTCTCCCCGCCCCGTTTCTGGATCGGGGGAGCGACCCCCCTGGACCGCGCCGTCGCTTGCCGCCTCCAACCGGCGCGCCGCGCCTAAGGACTGCCGGCTCCGCGTCGCAGCATCGTCATCGCCCGACGTCCCTGGAGCCATCTCGCCGCCGTCGCCGCCCGGACTGCCTCCCCGCCGTCCTCTACGTCGTCGCCTCCTCTCCTGCGCCGGCCATCCTCGTCCTCCTCCTCGAGCACGCTGTCGTTCCCCTGCACCGCCCGTGAGCCTCGCCCCTCTCCTCTCCCCCTCTGCTCCCGTCGCTGGATCTGACCGCGCCCGCCTCTTGCGCTTCGGCCCCACACTCACCGTGGCCGGGCCGCGCCCTGGCCACGCCCCCGCGCACTACCGGTGCCGGTTTGTGCCCTACCGCTCCGTCCCACCATGACCTCGCGCAACCACCGCGCCCCGTTTACCGCTGTTCGCCCACACGCTCCTGTGCGCCCCCGCGCGCATGACTCGCGCCATCTGGTGGCGCCCTGCTGCCTGGCCTCGCCTGCCGCCGCCCGCTCCACCCTGCTGCCACCACACTGCTACCCTGCTCCGCTGTGCAGTCGCGCCACCATGCTCCTGTCGGCTACCTCCCGCTCCGGCCACTGGCGGCTGGCCTTGTCGCGGCCGCGGCCCCCTCGTTGGCCGCCGCCCGGGTCCGCCCCTTCCTGCTGCGCCCGACAAGGCGCCTGCAACCGTCGCCCGCGCGCCTTGTGCCTGCTATGGCCCCCTGGCCAAATGAGAAGTGGGGCCCGCCCCTGTGAAATGTTAAAAAAGGAAATAAATAAATAAATTTAATTAGTTAACTTAATAAATACTATTTAATCAACCTAATCACGTTATTGAACTAACTAGTTCTGTTTAGGTAAATTGAGTCAATGACAATCGGGCCCCACCGTCAGTTTGACCGGTCAACGATCAGAGTTGACCGCTGACGTCATGCTGACATCACGCTGATGCAATAAATGAATGTTTCAATTAAATGAATTTAGTAATTCTAGAAATTAATTAAAATATTTGAAAATTATTATAAAATAATCCGTACCTCGGATGAAAATACTTTGTACATGAAAGTTGCTCAGAACGACGAGACAAATCCGGATACGCAGCCCGTTCGTCTGCCACACATACCTAGCATAGCGAACCTGCAACTTTCCCCCTCTGGTTCATGTGTCCGAAAACCTGAAACACCGGGGATGCTTTCCAGGATGTTTCCCCCCTTCGTCGGTATCACCTACTACCGCGTTAGGGCGCACCTAGCACCGCGTATTGCCATGTTACGCTTTGTGATGCTTTGATTGCTTTGTTATTTATTGTGCTCCCCCTCCGTTACTTCTTTCTGGTAGACCCCGAGACTGCCGGCGACCCTAGTTTGACTACGGAGTTGATGACTCGTCCTTC
>NC_041385.1:227305878-227318074 GCF_002162155.2 Triticum dicoccoides
CTATACTGCTCGCATTAGAGTAGTGTAGCATGTTACTGTTCGGTTACTCCTACTCTGTTGCATAGCCTGTCATTGTTGCTACAGTCATTGATACCTTACCCGCAATCCTAAATGCTTAGTATAGGATGCTAGTTTATCATCATTGGCCCTACACTCTTGTCAGTCTGCCTTGCTATACTATCGGGTCGTGATCACTTGGGAGGTGATCACGGGTATATACTATACATACATACATACTATACAGATGGTGACTAAAGTCAGGTCAGCTCGTTGAGTACCCGCAAGTGATTCTGATGTGGGGGCTGAAAGGACAGATGGCTCCATCCCGGTAGAGGTGGGCCTGGGTTCCCGACGGCCCCCGACTGTTACTTTGTGGCGGAGCGACAAGGCAGGTTGAGACCGCCTAGGAGAGAGGTGGGCCTGGCCCTGTTCGGCGTTCGCGGATACTTAACACGCTTAACGAGATCTTGGTATTTGATCTGAGTCTGGCTACTGGCCTATACTCACTAACCAACTACGCGGGAACAGTTATGGGCACTCGACGTTGTGGTATCAGCCGAAGCACTTCGTGACGTCAGCGACTGAGCGGCGCGCGCCGGATTGGAACGTAAGCCTGCTCTTGTATTAAGGGGGCTAGTTCTGCTTCCGGCCGCGTACGCAACGTGCAGGTGTGCAATGGGCGATGGGCCCAGACCCCTGCGCGCGTAGGATTTAGACCGGCGTGCTGACCTCTCTGTTGTGCCTAGGTGGGGCTGCGACGTGTTGATCTTCCGAGGCCGGGCATGACCCAGGAAAGTGTGTCCGGCCAAATGGGATCAAGCGTGTTGGGTTATGTGGTGCACCCCTGCAGGGAAGTTAATCTATTCGAATAGCCGTGATCTTCGGTAACAGGACGACTTGGAGTTGTACCTTGACCTTATGACAACTAGAACCGGATACTTAATAAAACACACCCTTCCAAGTGCCAGATACAACCCGGTGATCGCTCTTTAACAGGGTGACGAGGAGGGGATCGCCGGGTAGGATTATGCTATGCGATGCTACTTGGAGGACTTCAATCTACTCTCTTCTACATGCTGCAAGACGGAGGCTGCCAGAAGCGTAGTCTTCGACAGGATTAGCTATCCCCCTCTTATTCTAGCATTCTGCAGTTCAGTCCACTGATATGGCCCTTGCTTGTGAGTACTTTGGATGAGTACTCACGGTTGCTTTCTCCCCCCTTTTCCCCCTTTCCTTTCTTTCTGGTTGTCACAACCAGATGCTGGAGTCCAGGAGCCAGATGCCACCATCGATGATGACTCCTACTACACCGGAGGTGCCTACTACTACGTGCAGCCCGCTGACGATGACCAGGAGTAGTTAGGAGGATCCCAGGCAGGAGGCATGCGCCTCTTTCGATCTGTATCCCAGTTTGTGCTAGCCTTCTTAAGGCAAACTTGTTTAACTTATGTCTGTACTCAGATATTGTTGCTTCCGCTGACTCTTCTTTGATCGAGCACTTGTATTCGAGCCCTCGAGGCCCCTAGCTTGTATTATGATGCTTGTATGACTTATTTATGATTTTAGAGTTGTGTTGTGATATCTTCCCGTGAGTCCCTGATCTTGATCGTACACGTTTGCGTGCATGATTAGTGTACGATTGAATCGGGGGCGTCACACTTTGGTCGTACGGAACCCGTACTATCAAGAGGGAATCCACATTGGAAAGAGTAGGGGGAATCTGTTCACGTACACCTCCATCACCCCTCTCTTGTCTTCTTCAGGTGTGAGAGAGAGCGTCTCCCTTTTCATCTAACTGTCTGATGTGCTTTCCCAGCAGTTGTACCGCTCGCCTGAGCGGTTGTACCGCTGGATCTTGGCGCCTTCCTGTCTTGATCGAGCGGTGGTACCGCCACCAGGCTCAGCAAAGACCTGCGGCATTGGTTCCGACCATGCACCGCCCAAGTACCAGTCAAGCCTCTGTTTTGATGTGGTTCTCGAGCGGTGGTGACCCGGTAGGTCCGGTTGTTCCTCGTCAACCGGTACCACCGGTGGTTCGAGCGGTTCTTCCGCTCTGATCTTAGCCGCCCAAGCGCTCAAGGCCATGCAGTTGCACCGGTCCAGCACCGCCCAACTACCGCCCTTAGGGGTGACTCCTTTCTGTTTCAGTGCGGTAGTTGAGCGGTGGCTGGGCGGTTGGTCCGGTTATTCTCTAAAACCGGTACTACCGCCTGGTGGCCCAGTTGTACCGCCTGGTAGGGTTCTGCTGATACACTGTGAGTCCCGGTTGTACCGCTGCAGTGCTGAAAATGTAGTAACGGTTGGATTTATTAGGGTTGCTATATAAGGTGGTTCTTCCACCTACCACTTTCACCTCTTACCTCTCTCACTCCACCATTGATGCTCTCAAGCTCTCTTTGCTCGATCTCTCTCTCTAGCCACTCAAGCTTGTTGATTTGCTAGGGATTGAAGGAGGAGACCTAGATCTACACTTCCACCAAAGGATATTTGCTTCCCCCATACTTTCTTGTGTGGATTTTATTACTCTTGGGTGTTTGAGCGCCCTAGACGGTTGAGGTCACCTCGGAGCCATATTCCATTGTGGTGAAGCTTCGTGGTTTCGTTGGGAGCCTCCAATTAAGTTGTGGAGAGAGCCCCAACCTTGTTTGTAAAGGTCTGGTCGCCGCCTTCAAGGGCACCAATAGTGGAATCACGGCATCTCGCATTGTGTGAGGGCGTGAGGAGAATACGGTGGCCCTAGTGGCTTCTTGGGGAGCATTGTGCCTCCACACCGCTCTAACGGAGACGTACTTCCCCTCAAAAGGAAGGAACTTCGGTAACACATCCTCGTCCCCACCGGCTCCACTCTTGGTTATCTCGTGCCTTTACTTTTGCAAGCTTACTTGTGTTGTATCCCTTGCTTGCTTGTGTGCTTGTTGTTGTTGCATCATATAGGTTGTTCACTTAGTTGCATATCTAGACAACCTACTTTGATGCAAAGTTTAATTTGGTAAAGAAAAGCTAAAAATTGTTAGTTGCCTATTCACCCCCCCCCCTCTAGTCAACTATATCGATCCTTTCAGTTGGGCTGACTTGTGGGCCTACTAAGTTGACGGGGATGGAGGGCTTTGTCAACTTAGTCAATACTCAAGTGACCGTATGATGTCCATCCAACGGCCATAGTGCTTCTTTATCCTCTGGTCTTCTTGCTCCAGCCGCCCAAAGCAGCACCGGTCGTGCCGCCTGCTCCTGCCTCCCGTGGCCGGCTGTGCTGCCGCGGAGGCCTCACCGCCCCCATACTACTCCTACCACTGGCCAGGCCATCCCTCCACTTACCCACACCCCCTATTATTCTGCAGCGACGGCAGCCTGCTACGTCTTGAGCTTGCATTGGTTTTCCTTGAAGAGGAAAGGGTGATGCAGCAATAGGAGGCTCCTCATAAGTCCCACACACCTACACAAACAAACAAAGAACTCGCAACCAACGCAATAAAGGGGTTGTCAATCCCTTCACGGCCAGTTGCGAAAGTGAGATCTGATAGAGATAGTATGATAAGATAAATATATTTTTTGTATTTTATAATATAGATGCAAACAGTAAAGATGCAAATAAAAGTAGATTGAAAGCTTATATGATAAAAGATAGACCCAGGGGCCATAGGTTTCACTAGTGCTTGTCTCAAGATAGCATAAGTATTACGGTGGGTGAACAATTTACTATTGAGCAATTGATGGAAAAATGAATAATTATGAGATTATCTAGGCATGATCATGTATATAGGCATCATGTCCGCAACAAGTAGACCGACTCCTGCCTGCATCTACTACTATTACTCCACACATCGACCGCTATCCAGCATGCATCTAGAGTATTAAGTTCATAAGAACAGAGTAACGCATTAAGAAAGATGACATGATGTAGAGGGATAAACTCAAGCAATATGATATAAACCCCATCTTGTTATCCTCGATGGCAACAATACAATACGTGCCTTGCAACCCCTATTGTCACTGGGTAAGGTCACCGCAAGATTGAACCCAAAGCTAAGCACTTATCCCATTGCAAGAAAGATCAATCTAGTAGGCCAAACCAAACTGATAATTCGAAGAGACTTGCAAAGATAACTCAATCATACATAAAAGAATACAGAGGAGATTCAAATATTTCTCATAGATAAACTTGATCATAAACCCACAATTCACCGGATCTCGACAAACACACCGCAAAAAGAGTTTACATCGAATAGATCTCCACAAGAGAGGGGGAGAACATGGTATTGAGATCCAAAAAGAGAGAAGAAGCCATCTAGCTAATAACTATGGACCCGAAGGTCTATGGTAAACTACTCACAACTCATTGGAGGGGCTATGGTGTTGATGTAGAAGCCCTCCGTGATCGATTCCTCCTCCGGCGGAGTGCCGGCGAAGGCTCCAAGATGGGATCTCACGGATATATAAGGTTACGGCGGTGGAAATTGTTTTTCATTGCCTCCCTGGATGTTTTCGGGGTATGTAGGTATATATAGAAGGAAGAAGTACGTCGGTGGCTGCTCGTGGGGCCCAGGAGACAAGGGGCGCGCCCTCCTATCTCCTGGCCGCCTCGATTGCTTCTTGAGTTGCACTCCAAGTCCTCTGGATCACGTTCATTCGAAAAATCACGCTCCCGAAGGTTTCATTCCGTTTGGACTCCGTTTGATATTCCTTTTCTTCAAAATACTGAAATAGGCAAAAAACAGCAATACGGGCTGGGCCTCCGGTTAGTAGGTTAGTCCCAAAAATGATATAAATATGTAAAATAAAGCCCATAAACATCCAAAAGGGGTAATATAATAGCATGGAACAATCAAAAATTATAGATACATTGGAGACGTATCAAGCATCCCCAAGCTTAATTCCTGCTCGTCCTCGAGTAGGTAAATGATAAAAACAGAATTTTTGATGTGGAATGCTACCTAGCATAATTCTCAATGTAATTTTCTTTATTGTGGCATGATTGTTCAGATCCAAATGATTCAAAATAAAATTTCATATTGATAAAAGAAATAGTAATACTTCAAGCATACTAATCAAAGCAATCATGTCTTCTCAAAATAACATGGCTAAAGAAAGTTCATCCCTACAAAATCATATAGTTAAGCTATGCTTCATTTTCGTCACACAAAGATGTTCCCAAATTCTACACCCCCGATGACAAGCCAAGCAATTGTTTCGTACTTAAATAATCTCAAACTTTTTCAACCTTCACGCAATACATGAGCGTGAGCCATGGATATAGCAGTATGGGTGGAATAGAATATGATGATGCGGATTGTGTGGAGAAGACAAAAAAGGGTAATGTCTCACATTGACGAGGATAATCAATGGGCTATGGAGATGCCCATCAATTGATGTCAACATGAGGAGTAGGGATTGCCATGCAACGGATGCACTAGAGCTATGAATGCTCAACAAGAGAAAACTAGTGGGTGTGCATCCAACTTGCTTGCTCACGAAGACCTAGGGCATTTGAGGAAGCCCATTATAGGAATATACAAGCCAAGTTCTATAATGAAAAATATCCACTAGTATATGTAAGTGACAACATATGAGACTCACTATATGAAAAACATGGTGCTACTTTGAAGCACAATATATGAGACTCACTACATGAAGAATAAGGTGCTACTTTGAAGCACAAGTGTGGAAAAAGAGATAGTAGCATTGCCCCTTTTATTTATTTATTTTATTTCTTTTTATTTTTTTCTTTGGCCCCTTTTTTTCTTTTGGCCTATCTTCTTTTTTTTATTTTTTTTTGGGCAATGCTCTAATAATGATGATCATCACACTTTCATTGATTACAACATATGAATTACAACTCGAAACTAGAACAAGATATGACTCTATATGAATGCCTCCGGCGGTGTATCGGGATGGTGCAATGAATCAAGAGTGACATGTATGAAAAATTATGCATGGTGGCTTTGCCACAAATACGATGTCAACTACATGATCATGCAATGGCAATATGACAAAAGTAATGTATGTCATGACGATGATGAATGGAACGGTGGAAAGTTGCATGGCAATATATCTTGGAATGGCTATGGAAATGCCATAATAGGTAGGTATGGTGGATGTTTTGAGGAAGATATAAGGAGGTTTATGTGTGATAGAGCGTATCATATCACGGGGTTTGGATGCACCGGCGAAGTTTGCACCAACTCTCAAGGTGAGAATGGGCAATGCACGGTACCGAAGAGGCTAGCAATGGTGGAAAGGTAAAAGTGTGTATAATCCATGGACTCAACATTAGTCAAAAGAACTCATATACTTATTGCAAAAATTTAGAAGTCAGCAAAAATCAAGCACTACGCGCATGCTCCTAGAAGGATAGACTGGTAGGAAAAGACCATCGCTCGTCCCCGACCGCCACTCATAAGGATGCACAAGCCAGGTACACTTCATGTTTCGAATTTGTTACACAACTTTAACCTTACGTGCATGCTATGGGACTTTCTAACTTCAACACAAGCATTCTTTAAATTCATAATCACCCAACTAGCATGACTTTAATATCACTACCTCCATATTTCAAAACAATTATCAAGTATCAAATTGATCATAGCATCCAATTCACTTCCTATGATAGTTTTTATTATACCCAACTTGGATGCCTACCATTCTAGGACCAATTTATAACCATAACAAATACCATGCTGTTCTAAAAGACTCTCAAAATAATATAAGTGAAGCATTAGAGACTAGCAATTTCTACAAAATTAAGCCACCGCCGTGCTCTAAAAGATATAAGTGAAGCACTAGAGCAAAAACTATCAAGCTCAAAAGATATAAGTGAAGTACATAGAGTATTCTAATAAATTTCAATCAAGTGGGATTCTACCAAAAGGTGTCTACAGTAAGGATGATTGTGGTAAACTAAAAAGCAAATACTAATATAATACACGACGCTCCAAGCAAAACACATATCATGTGGTGAATAAAAATATAGCTTCAAGTAAAGTTACCAATGAACGAAAACGAAAGAGGGGATGCCTTCCTGGGGCATCCCCAAGCTTAGGCTTTTGGCTATTCTTGAATATCTTGGGGTGCCATGGGCATCCCCAAGCTTAGGCTTTTGCCACTCCTTATTCCATAGTCCATCAAATCTTTACCCAAAACTTGAAAACTTCACAACACAAAACTCAACATGAAATCCCATAAGCTCCGTTAGTGAAAGAAAACAAAACCACCACATAATGTACTGTAATGAACTCATTCTTTATTTATTGGTGTTAAACCTACTTTATTCCAAGTTCTCTATGGTTCATACCACTTAATAAGCCATAGATGCATCAAAATAAGCAAACAACACACGAAAAACAGAATCTGTCAAAAACAGAACAGTCTGTAGCAATCTGTAACTAACGCAAACTTTCTGGAACTCTAAAAATCCTACCAAAATAGGAAATCCTGGACAATTTGTCTATTGATCAGCAGCAAAAAGAATCAACGCAAAAGGACGTTTCTGTGATTTAACAAAACTAATTTTGTGCATGCAAAGTTTCTGTTTTTCAGCAGAATCAAATCAACTATCATCATAGGTTATCCTATAGGTTCTACTTGGCACAAACACTAATTAAAACATAAAAACACATCTAAACAGAAAGTAGATGCAAAATTTATTACTAAACAGAAACAAAAACAAAAAACACAAATAAAATTGAGTTGCCTCCCAACTAGCGGTATCGTTTAACACCCCTAGCTAGGCATTGAGATTTCAATGATGCTCACATGAAAGACAAGAATTGAAGCACAAAGAGAGCATCATAAAACACGTGACAAACACATCTAAGTCCAACATACTTCCTATGCATAGGCATCTTATAGGTAAACAAATTATCATGGCAAGCAAAAACTAGCATATGCAAGGAATCATAATAATTACATGTGGGATCAAAAGCAAATTCAGCAAAATAGCTATCACATAAAAAAAATTCAACACGATCCACATGCATGCAAAGTTGACACTCTTCCAAAATAGTGGGATTATCATTAACTAAGGTCATGACCTCTCCAAGCCCACTTTTGATAATATTGCAAACACTATTATCAATCTCACATTCATCATGGGGGTTAAATCAACAAAAGAAGAATCACCCCAATCATGATCATTGCAACAAGTAGTAGACATAGCAAAACTAGCATCCCCAAGCTTAGGGTTTTGCATATTATTAGCACAATTGACATCAAGAGAATTTATAGTAAAATCATTGCAATCATGCTTTTCATCAAAGGAACTATCAAGTATGGGTGCAATAGCAACGATCTCATGTTTAATATAAGGAATTATAGCAAATTCGTCTTCAAAAATATTGGCATCATGGCCACAAGAATAGCAAGCATCATGTTCATCAATGGATATTTTAATCAAATCATCGGAATCACAATTATCTAAAGATTCATGCATATGATTATTTTATTTAGAAGCAACGGTCATTCTTTCAACAAATTCTTTGACATAGACATTATGAGCATAGTTTTCATAGCAATATTCAAGTATGTCCAAGTTTTCAGATTCGTAAAGAGTAATATCATACTTTTCAATCAAGGAAGCAACTTCATAAGAACCCTTAAACGCAACAAATTCTTCAGTTTGTTCGATATCATAGTAACTATAAACACCCTTTGCATAGGAAGATAAGATTTCATTTTCATTAAACTCACATGGGTAGGGAAGGTGTTTTTTAGGGTTCTTAGAGCAACAAGTAATATCACAAATTTCACAAAGATTCCAAGCAAAACACATCAAACAGTTTATTTGATCCCATAAGAGTACCCCTTTTGTGACACACGATGACGCACAAAATGAGCATGCTCATCTAAAGATTTCCCATCAACTATACTATTTGGGGTTTCAGCACGAGCGCATAAGGATCAAAGATGATCCAAGTAGAACACTTTAAGTGAATCCATATCAATAGATTTTTAGCAAGCAAAGATGCTAGCAAATAGAAGGCACAAGCAAACATAAGATCAAACGGAAGAAGGGCGAATAAAACGGCAAGGGTGAAGTGGGGGAGAGGAAAAGGAGAGGCAAATGGCAAATAATGTAAATGTGAGGGAGATGAGTTTGTGATGGGTACTTGGTATGTCTTGACTTGAGCGAAGACCTCCCCGGCAACGGTGCCAGAAATCCTTCTTGCTACGTCTTGAGCTTGCGTTGGTTTTCCTTGAAGAGGAAAGGGTGATGCAGCAATAGTAGCGTAAGTATTTCCCTCAGTTTTTTAGAACCAAGGTATCAATCCAGTAGGAGGCTCCTCAGAAGTCCCACGCACCTACACAAACAAACAAAGAACTCGCAACCAACGCAATAAAGGGGTTGTCAATCCCTTCACGGCCAGTTGCAAAAGTGAGATCTGATAGAGATAGTATGATAAGATAAATATATTTTTGGTATTTTATAATATAGATGCAAACAGTAAAGATGCAAATAAAAGTAGATTGAAAGCTTATATGATAAAAGATAGACCCAGGGTCCATAGGTTTCACTAGTGGCTTCTCTCAAGATAGCATAAGTATTACGGTGGGTGAACAAATTATTGTCGAGCAATTGATAGAAAAGCGAATAATTATGAGATTATCTAGGAATGATCATGTATATAGGCATCACGTCCGCAACAAGTAGACCGACTCCTACCTGCGTCTACTACTATTACTCCACACGTCGACCGCTATCCAGCATGCATCTAGATTATTAAGTTCATAAGAACAGAGTAATGCCTTAAGAAAGATGACATGATGTAGAGGGATAAACTCAAGCAATATGATATAAACCCCATCTTTTTATCCTCGATGGCAACAATACAATACATGCCTTGCAACCCTTTCTGTCACTGGGTAAGGACAACGCAAGATTGAACCCAAAGCTAAGCACTTCTCCCATGACAAGAAAGATCAATCTAGTAGGCCAAACCAAACTGATAATTCGAAGAGACTTGCAAAGATAACTCAATCATACATAAAAGAATTCAAAGAAGATTCAAATATTTCTCATAGATAAACTTGATCATAAACCCACAATTCATCGGATCTCGACAAACACACCGCAAAAAGAGTTTACATCGAATAGATCTCCACAAGAGAGGGGGAGAACATGGTATTGAGATCCAAAAAAAGAGAATAAGCCATCTAGCTAATAACTATGGACCTGAAGGTCACTGGTAAACTACTCACAACTCATCGGAGGGGCTATGGTGTTGATATAGAAGCCCTCCGTGGTTGATT
The DNA here is from genome assembly GCF_002162155.2 of Triticum dicoccoides. NCBI lineage: Eukaryota > Viridiplantae > Streptophyta > Magnoliopsida > Poales > Poaceae > Triticum > Triticum dicoccoides. The sequence continues at coordinate 227,316,121 of NC_041385.1, forward strand.
CCCCCTCCGACGGAGCGCCGGCGAAGGCTCGAAGATGGGATCTCGCGGATACAGAAGGTTACGGCGGTGGAAATTGTTTTTCGTTGGCTCCCTGGATGTTTTCGGGGTACGTAGGTATATAAAGGAGGAAGAAGTACGTCGGTGGCCGCTCGTGGGGCCCAGGAGACAGGGGCGCGCCCAGGAGGGGTGGGCGCGCCCTCCTATCTCCTGGCCGCCTCGATTGCTTCTTGACTTGCACTCCAAGTCCTCTGGATCACGTTCGTTCCAAAAATCACACTCCCAAAGGTTTCATTCCGTTTGGACTCCGTTTGATATTCCTTTTCTTCAAAATACTGAAATAGGAAAAAAAACAGGAATACGGGCTGGGCCTCTGGCTAGTAGGTTAGTCCCAAAAATGATATAAATATGCAAAATAAAGCCCATAAACATCCAAAATGGGTAATATAATAGCATGGAACAATCAAAAATTATAGATACGTTGGAGACGTATCACAGCCTCACACCGCAGCCAAACGAGTGAACCCTCATACTCCTCTACGCGTGGGCATCCATTGCCGCGTCTTCCCCGGCTCCGTGTCTTCCCCTTCCTAGGCCTCGCCATCGTCCACCGCTATGGTGCTCTCGGCGCGGCGTGGTTAACGTGGTCAAGGAACGATTTCCATCGGACGTGGACTGTACGTGGAGAGGCTGACAGCTGGGTCCACGGCCGTAGCAAGGAAGTGCCTCCTTATTATGCGGAAAATAATGACTCCTCCACCTGACAGCTGGGACCCACCGGACGGGCCACTATATTTAGTGAAAAAACGTTTCCCCCCTGACTGCTAGGACCCACCTGCTACATCTTCGCATGCAAGGAAGTGTGTCAAAAAAAATGATTCGCCCCCCTGACTGCTGGGACCCACGAGCTACATCTTCGCACGCAAGGAAGTGCGCCCGGGAAAAAAAACCATTCACCCCCTTGACTGCTGGGACCCACCATCTACATCTTCGCACGCAAGGAAGTGCCTGACAGTCGGGACCCACCTGGTCAAAGCGTACGTGTATGTACATACTGGTCGATGTAGAGGCGCGCACGTGTCTTAGTAGAGGCGCGCACGTAGCATGTACACATACGTACAACGGCCAGGGTGCAAGAAAGTAAATACGGCCACACACGTACATACGGGCGGGGTCTCGAATGCCTACTCGCGCATACGTACGGCCAGGGCTCGTGTACATGGCTAGGTCGGAACGGAGAAATTGCGTCGGCGTCGTGTTCATGTTGAGGCAACGGAATGCGTCGTGTTCATCGGGAGGCAACGGAATGCGTCGTGTTCATCGGTAGGCAATAGAACGCGTGGGAGCCAACCGGCTTTGACGGAATAGGCGATGGAAACGAGGCATGGCGTACCGCAGAACAGAGGAAACGACCTTGTGTTCGATCGGCCACGTTCGAAACGGGATCCTGTTCATCGGGAGGGGTCTGGCGTACCGCAAAACGGAGGAAACGGACTTGTGTTGGACCTCCTACGGTCGAAACGAGGTCCTGCTGATCGGGAGGGGTGTGGCGTACCGCAAAACGGACGAAACGGATTTGTGTTGGAGCGCTACGGTCGAAACGGGGGTCCTGTTCATCGGGAGGGGTGTGGCGTACCGCAAGTCGGGACTCCACGGGATACTATTCATCTCCACCGTCGACCTCCTCTAGCCTCCACGGGCTACTGTTCATCCACCATCGACCTACTCCAGCCTCCACCTGCGACTGTTCATCCAGCCTCCACCGCGCGCTACTTCACCGGCTACTGTTCAACCACCCCTCCACGGGCTACTGTTTATCCACCCCTTCACCGTCTACTGTTCATCCAGCCCTCCACGGGGTCGTCCTGTTCATCCAGCCCTCCACGGGGTCCTGTTCATCCAGCCCTAACCGGCTCGGTCGATTAGGGTCCTGTTCATCCAGAGGCAACGCCACGGG
>NC_041385.1:227318528-227352484 GCF_002162155.2 Triticum dicoccoides
CAACGCTCACTGTTCATCCAGAGGCAGCATCGATCGGCTTCAGTTAGCAGCAGTAGCGAAGGAATCACTTGATCGGGTTTAGTTAACAGCCATCGATCGCTCGCTCGGGTTTAGTAACGCGTAGCCTGCAGTGCAATTGCTCGGGTTTAGTTAGAGCCCAACGCCTCACTTGGGTTCAGTTAGAGCCAACATCTCGCACATGCGCGCGTACGTGTATGAGAGAAACGTGCATCGCTCGGCCCCCGACCACCCACCGTAACCGAGAACTCACCGAAATTTTCCTCGCCCTCGCTTCTACCATGGTTTTTTCCGTCATGGATGGCCCAAAGAATGTCATGCAGCTGCATCTCTGGCCCGCCCAGGATGAAAAGCCCATTTTCTGTCATGAGTTTTTGTAATAGAAGTAGGAGCCCACCACATCTATGATGATACCGGGTTTTGTCACAATTATCATCATAAAAGTGTCATAAGTATGACAGAAATTTTTTTCGTTCGGCCCAAAATGTCACGGATGTGTCTTTTTTTTGTAGTGTTAGTACATGTGTCAATACATAGACAAAACATAGTGTCCCTAGTATGCCTCTACTTGACTAGCTCGTTAATCAAAGATGGTTATGTTTCCTAACCATAGACATGTGTTGTCATTTGATGAACGGGATCACATCATTAGGAGAATGATGTGATGGACATATGACCCATCCGTTAGCTTAGCATTATGATCATTACAGTTTCATTTCTACTGCTTTCTTCATGGCTTATACACGTTGAAAGGATCGAGATGGACCTAGAGGGGGGTGAATAGGTACAATTACAAATTTTAATTATTACTTAGCAATTTTAGGCAATAATGCGGAATATGAAGGTGAGCCTAACAATTGCAAGTGAGTACTAAGTACTAAGCAAGTAAACACAAGCACATAAGTAAGCAAGCACAATATGATGTAAGTAAGTGCAACGAGACAAGTAACCACAAGTAGAGAGTTAGGGTTAGGAATAACCGCAACTCCGGAAGACGAGGATGTATGCCGATGTTCACTTCCTTGGAGGGAAGCTAGTCACCGTTAGAGAGGTGGATGTTACCACGAAGGCACACCAACGCCACGAAGGCTCACCCTATTCTCCCTTTGAGACAATACCACGAAGGCGTTTCTCAACCACTAATGGTAGACCTTGGGGTAGTCTCCAAACCCTCACAAACTTTCCGGGGGTAATCACAATGGTTGATTCCTCACCGAAAGACTCCTACCGCCTAGGAGTCTCCAACCTCCAAGAGTAACAAGATCCGAGGGGAAACACTCAAGACTTGCTCAAACCACGATTTGCTTAGGTCACAAGAAGGAGAGGGAGAAGATTCTTCTTTTGATTGGAACAACTCTTCGAAACTCTCAAGAATCAAGCCGGGATCTAGGATTTAGTGTATGAGCAAGAGAGGGGAAGCACTGGTGTTCTTGAGGCGTGTTTGTCTGAAGTGTTCAACCTTATCTCGAAGAGGTAAGGGGCTATTTATACCATGTCCAGAATTGAGCCTTTTGGACAAAAGTTGACCAGCCCGGATGATTTGGGACACCACTCGGATGATCTGGACATTGTCCGGATTAATCTGGGTGAAGGCCCAGATGCAGATGGTAGCAGCAGAGCTGCAAGTAGCCTGGATAGACCGGAGGCCACCCCGGATGATCCGGACATGCCCTGGATGATCCGGATGCCTGGCCAGACGATCCGGCTACAACATCTGGGTTCTATGAAAAACAGGGCACGGTTATCAGGATGATCCGGAACACGATTCGGACGATCCGGGGCATAGCCCGGATGATCCGGAAGAACGTCTGGATGATCCGGCTTCATCCACACCATTCTGTGATGGAAAACACCTATTATCTGGATGATCTGGAGCAAGGTCCGACTGATCTGGGTGAAGCCCGGATGATCTGGGTAGCCGTCCGGATGATCCGGCTAGGAGAAGTGGTAGGTTTTGGCTAAGGGGTTTTGCTAGGGATTTTGGTCTATTGTGAAAAATTGTTTGTGAGATAAAAATGTGAGCAAGTCTTGAACCTACACCTCGGATCCCATCTTAATAGTGCGGGATTCCTATTACTCAAGAAATATAAAAGAGCACAATACTTCATCTTTGTTTGCACCTTTCCTCATTGATAATTTGCTTGAGTAAAATCTCATATGATGTGATCATGATGCTCATTAGTAAAAACCAGAGGACTGACGGCCTGTGTATATACTTAACAGACAAGGTTAGTCCCCTATATGTAGATTTGTCATAAATATCAAAAATATTCTTTAAGAGTAAGATTGCACTTTCAATCTCCCCCTTTTTTGGTAGTTGATGACAAACTACATATAACACTCAAAAAGTGAAATGTGATGCGAATAATTCTAGGAGAGTAGTCCGGTATGTGTTTTAGGAAGAGCTCCGCCTTAATGTATGCATAGGGATGTGTTTTAAGGAGAGCTCCCCCTTAATGTATGCATGGAATAAGGTGATAAAAATACAAAATCATGCACATATGGAGTGGTGCCCTCATTCGGAATATAGTGTAGGCATATACCATTAAAATCAACATAAGCAATGATAATCAACGAATGAAGACAACATACTTAAGCACTTGCATGGTGACATAGACTCATAACTCATAAACTCGTACAAGGTATCATAACACATGACCAAAGTACCATTACAATAATCATAACACATCACCAAAGTACCATAGTACCATTACAATAATAATAATGAGTCCACTTAACTAGAGCTCTAAGCATACCGGACACACACTCATACTCCTCCTAAGAATTACATCTCCCCCTTGACAGCAAGTACCGAAAAAGGGGAAGACAATCGAGAAAGTAGGAGGATCACGCAGCATCCTCATCATCATCATCATCACAATCACTCAGATCAGCAGGTGCAAGGAAGAACTCGGGAAAATCAGTGGCAGAAGGAAAGTCGACCTCTAGAAGAGGAAGACGAGCAGGAATAGGCTCATCAGGCTCGACAGGACTGCTAGGACGTGCACGAAGTCGAGCCCTAAGAGCATTTGCCTCAGAGATGCGGCGAACCTCCTCGGTAGCAATGTGAGTAGCAGTGTAGCGGCAGGTGTCAAAGATGGCTTTATGGGACTTCCCAATAAAGCGAGCAAGGCGGTCAAACGGCTTGACAAAAGGTTTGGTGTGGTGAGAAGAGCTCTCACCACACGACGGAGCAGGAGCCTTGCCCCTAGAAGTGTCATCATGCAGAGTCCACATGGAGTGAATGTTGGTCTTGTTGATGGGGCAAGTGAAGACAGAGTCAATGACGGTCTGAATGAAAGGAGCATGTGGAAGAGTACGAACCTTCAGACAACTAGCCATGCGAATCTCATGCCAAAGGAAATCTGCCATGTCAATGGGACGAGTGGGATTCTTCCGTGAGTGGTACATCAAGTCAATGTTGTAGGCCCGAACCATCCCACGATCCCTTTTCTTGGGAGCAATGGAGTTGAGGATACACTGAAAAAGCCACCGGTATTTGAGACGGAAGATACTGATATCATTAAGCTCCTTGCTTTGCTGCACTATGGATAGCTAAGTGGTAGGCATGGTGAGACAACTACAAGCACTGATGGGCATAGCCTCAAACTTGGGATTCACCTCATGGATCTGAAAAAGAGCAACCTCAGATCCAGGCATGCCCAAGGCAGCAGCAAACTCCTCAAAAGAGACAGTGAACTGAGAATGGTGAGTCATCCAAGTGATAGAACGATCCGAATGGAAGAAACACGTGGCATAGAATTGCCAAATGGCAGCCTCATTCCAATCACAATGGAGAGTCATAGCACGACGCAGCCCCATGCCCTCAATCTTCTCTAACACACCATCAAACTTGGTTGGATTTTTCTCAATGTAATCCAAGTTCACATAATGCTGAGGAGAGAACCCTAGATGAGCAATGACGGATTGATAGATGTCCTGTTGAACCAAGGTGCAAAACCAAGGATCGGTTGCATTGGCCGGGGCGGCAAATTGATTGACTTCACTCCTTAAAGCAGCATACTCGGAGGGGTCCATGGACTGATAGCTGATAGTACAACGGCCACGGTTGGTGGGGTTGGCCATCGACAAAATGAGACCAGTAGGTGCGGCATACTGCAAGCTTGAGGCAGAAACCGCTTTCTTCTTATTGGCTTTGGTCATGGGGCGAACTGGCACGAGCTCTTCCTCTTGGAGATCGTCCTCATAGTCAGGGTCGTCCTGCCGAGCATAGGATGGACGAGCACGACCCGGCGCTTTCTTGAGTGGACGAGCAACTTCCTCGGAGTCCGTTGATGCTTGGCGACGTGGTTCTGTGCACACACATTGGAACGAAAGAAAAAAAAGAAAAAGGAGGCCAACTAGATGAGCAACTGACCCTAGATGAGTAATAGGGGAAAACGAGGAGAGAAGCAGATGAGATACCACGAGAGGGACCCGAGGAGGTTGACTTGAAGCTCTGGCCAGTACCACCACGGTCGACCACCATGGCGGAGTTGAGGACAGAGGCCGAGATGGGAGAGGATCCAATCGGCCCCGGGGAAAACGACGCGAGGAGGGAGTAGATCGAGGCGACGACAGCCCATGAGGTCGAGATCCACCCAGTTGGCCGGCTGGACTGGCGGGGCGATCCCACGAGCAGCCACCGGCAACGGGGGCGAGAGGATGAGGTCGAGGGAAAAAGCAGGGGAATAACCCCCTGTGCCCCACACGGCCCGATATGTTACTAGGCAGGGCGAAGACCCACCCGGATGTCCGGAAGTAGCCCCGGATGATCCAGGCAGGGCCAAATGACCGGGAATGGGTCCGGATATCCGAGCAGACAGGGGAGCACAGCCCGGACGTCCGGATGTAGATCCGGATGATCCGGCCAGCCAGAATGCTGATGAGGTGATGACGTTATATGTATATTTTTATAGAGAGATATATATAAGTAGCTTTAGTCACAACAATATCTCAAACCCATATAAACAACTAAAAAGAGTTATAGGCTAAGTCACCATGTATAAGTATACATAACTTGGGAGACCAAAAAATTGAACTTTTGGACCCATGATTGTTACTCCATCATTTTAAAGTACTATGGACACAAAATAAGTTTCATAGTGACTTTGAGAGTGTTGGTTCTATTTATGCATTATATAGGGTGAGAGTACTCATGAATTGAATGTCTCCCCCTAAGAATATGCCTACATCAAGACAAGACATTATGAAAATGCATGCATGGGTACTAGATTTCACATAATGTTGTCAAGCTCCAAGATACCAAGTTCATGCCTAAGTTGACAAAACCTTGCTTCATCCAATGGCTTGGTGAAAATATCTGCAAGTTGCATATATGTGCCAACATGAGCAATGTCAATATCACCCTTCTCCACATGATCTCTCAAGAGGTGGTACCTAATGTTAATGTGCTTGGTGCGGGTGTGATCTTTGGGATTCTCAGCAATATTGATGGCACTTTCATTATCACATAGAAGAGGCACATGTCTATAGGTGATACCGTAATCCTTCAAAGTTTGCCTCATCCATAGTAATTGAGTTGCACAACTGGTGGTACCAATGTATTCAGCTTCGACGGTGGAGAGGGCAACACAATTCTGTTTCTTCGAGGACCAACTTACCAAGGAGCGTCCAAGAAATTGACATGCACCGGAGGTGGACTTACGATCCACTTTGTCTCTAGCCCAATCCACATCCGTGTACCCAATGAGATCAAACTTAGCATCCTTGGGGTACCATAGACCCAACTTTGGGGTGTGAACAAGGTATCTAAGAATATGCTTAACCGCCTTATGATGACTTTCCCTAGGGGAAGCTTGAAATCTAGCACACATGCATACACTAAACATGATGTCTGGTCTAGATGCACAAAGATAAAGTAATGAACCAGTCATAGAACGGTATTTAGATGGGTCGAAAGGGATACCGTTGGTGTCTTCAGTGAGTACAATTTTGGTTGGCATGGGTGTCTTACATGGGCTAGCATCAGACATGCCAAATTTTGCTAGGATATCCTTGAGGTATTTTGCTTGAGACACGAATATTCCTTCTTGAAATTGTTGAATTTGAAACCCGAGGAAGAACTTCAAATCTGCATTGAGTGACATTTCAAAATTCTTGGTCATTGAAGCCGCAAACTTCTTGCACAAATGAATGTTAGGAGAACCAAAAATGATATCATCTACATATATTTGGCATAAGATCACCTTTGTCCCTCTTAGTAAAAAGAGTGGGATCGATCACCCCTCTCACAAAACCATCATCGAGTAAAAACTTCTTAAGATGATCATACCAAGCACGAGGTCCTTGTTTGAGGCCATACAAAGCCTTATGAAGTTTATACGCATAATCTTTGTGATCGGGATCAACGAACCCAGGTGGTTGTGATACATATACTACTTCTTGTAGGGGACGTTAAGGAAAGCACTCTTCACATCCATTTGATGTAATGTAAAACCATTGAAAGCAGCATAAGCAAGTAAGATGCGAATGGATTCAAGACGGGCAATAGGGGCAAAGGTCTCACCAAAGTCAAAACCTTCAACTTGTGAGTACCCTTGTGCCACTAACCTTGCCTTGTTTCGGATGATTACACCATTCTCATCTTGCTTGTTCTTGAAAGTCCACTTGGTTCCAATGACGTTGTGTTCCGTAGTTGGCCTCTTGACTAATGACCATACTTGATTGATACCAATTGAAAGGATCGATATGGACCTAGAGGGGGGGTGAATAGGTACAATTACAATTTTTAATTATTACTTAGCAATTTTAGGCAATAATGCAGAATATGAAGGTGAGCCTAACAATTGCAAGTGAGTACTAAGTACTAAGCAAGTAACACAAGCACATAAGTAAGCAAGCACAATATGATGTAAGCAAGTGCAACGAGGCAAGTAACCACAAGTAGAGAGTTAGGGTTAGGAATAACCGCAACTCCGAGAGAAGAGGATGTATGCCGATGTTCACTTCCTTGGAGGGAAGCTAGTCACCGTTAAAGAGGTGGATGTTACCATGAAGGCACACCAACGCCACGAAGGCTCACCCTATTCTCCCTTTGAGACAACACCACGAAGGCGTTTCTCAACCACTAGTGGTAGACCTTGGGGTGGTCTCCAAACCCTCACAAACTTTCCGGGGGTAATCACAATGGTTGATTCCTCACCGAAAGACTCCTACCGCCTAGGAGTCTCCAACCTCCAAGAGTAACAAGATCCGAGGGGAAAGACCCAAGACTTGCTCAAACGATGATTTGCTTTGGTCACAAGAAGGATAGGGAGAAGATCTTTCTTTTGATTGGAACAACTCTTCGAAACTCTCAAGAATCAAGCCGGGATCTAGGATTTAGTGTATGAGCAAGAGAGGGGAAGCACGGGTGTTCTTGAGGCGTGTTTGTCTGAAGTGTTCAACCTTATCTCGAAGAGGTAAGGGGCTATTTATACCATGTCCAGAATTGAGCCGTTTGGACAAAAGTTGACCAGCCCGGATGATCTGGGACACCACCCGGATGATCTGGACATTGTCCGGATCAATCTGGCTAAAGGTCCGGATGCAGATGGTAGCAGCAGAGCTGCGAGCAGCCCGGACAGACCGGAGGCCACCCTAGATGATCCGGACATGCCCCGGATGATCCGGATGCCTGGCCGGATGATCCGGCTACAACATCTAGATTCTGTGAAAAATAGGGCACGGTTATCCGGATGATCCGGAACAGGATCTGTATGATCCGGGGCATAGCCCGGATGATCCGGAAGAACGTCCGGATGATCTGGCTCACACCGTTCTGTGATGGAAAACGCCTATTATCCGGATAATCCGGAGCAAAGACTGGCTGATCCGGGTGAAGCCCGGATGATCTGGGTAGCCGTCCGGATGATCCAGCTAGGAGAAATGGTAGGTTTTGGCTAAGGGGTTTTGCTAGGGATTTTGGTCTATTGTGAAAAATTGTTTGTGAGACAAAAATGTGATCAAGTCTTGAACCTACACCTCGGATCCCCTCTTAATAGTGCGGGATTCCTATTACTCAAGAAATATAAAAGAGCACAATACTTCATCTTTGTTTGCTCCTTTCCTCATTGATAATTTGCTTGAGTAAAATCTCATATGATGTGATCATGATGCTCATTATTAAAAACCAGAGGACTGACGGCCTATGTATATACTTAGCAAACAAGGTTAGTCCCATATATGTAGATTTGTCATCAATATCAAAAATATTCTTTAAGAGCAAGATTGCACTTTCACACGTTCCTCAAACTATGAGATTATGCAACTCCCGAATACCGGAGGAACACCTTGTGTGCTATCAAACATCACAACGTAAATGGGTGATTATAAATATGCTCTACAGGTGTCTTCGAAGGTGTTTGTTGGGTTGTCACTACGTGTTTCAGAGAGGTATCTCTGGGCCCTCTCGGTAATGCTCATCACTATAAGCCTTGCAAGCAATGTGACTAATGAGTTAGTTGCGGGATTAAGTATTACGAAACAAGTAAAGACACTTGCTGGTAACGAGATTGAACTAGGTATGATGATACCGACGATCGAATCTCTGGCAAGTAACAACCGATGACAAAGGGAACAACGTATGTTGTTATGCGGTTTGACCGATAAAGATCTTCGTAGAATATGTAGGAGCCAATATGAGCATCCAGGTTCCGCTATCGGTTATTGATCGGAGATGTGTCTCGGTCTTGTCTACATAGTTATCAAACCCATAGGGACCGCACGCTTAACGTTCAATGACGATATGTGTTATGTGTTATGAGTTTTTGATGACCGAAGTTTGTTCGGAGTCCCGGATGAGATCACGGACGTGACGAGGAGTCTCGAAGTGGTCGAGACATAAAGATTGATATATTGGACCATATTATTTGGATAGCAGAAGTGTTCCGGATAGTTTCGGATAAAAAGGAGTGTCGGAGGGGTTACCGGAACCTCTCGGGGGAACTAATGGGCCACATGGGACTTAGTGGAGAGAGGGGAGGGCCGTAGGAGGGCTGACCAAGCGCTCCCCCCCTTGAGTCCGAATTGGACAAGGGAAGGGGGGCGGCGCCCCCCTTTCCTACTCCCTCTCCCTCTCCTTTCCTTCCCCTTCTCTTCCTTGGAGGGGAATCCTACTAGGACTAGGAAGTCCTAGTAGGACTCCTCCTCTTGGAGCGCGCCATCGGGTCGGCCGACCTCCCCCTCCCTCCTTTATATACGGGGGCAAGGGGGCACCCTAGAACACACAAGTTTCTCTTAACCATGTGCGGTGCCCCCCCTCCACAGTTACACACCTCGATAATACCATCGTAGTGCTTAGGCGAAGCCCTGCACCGGTAACATCATCATCACTGTCGCCATGCCGTCGTGCTGACGGAACTGACCCTCGTCCTCAACCTAATCAAGAGCACGAGGGACGTCATCGAGCTGAATGTGTGCTGAACGTGGAGGTGTTGTACGTTCGGTACTTGATCGGTTGGATCGGGAAGAAGTTCGACTAAATCAACCGCGTTACTAAACGCTTCCGCTTTCGGTCTATGAGTGTACGTGGACACACTCTCCCCTCTCGTTGCTATGCATCACTTAGATAGATCTTGCGTGATCGTAGGATTTTTTTTTTAAATTACCGCGTTCCCCAACATTAACGTGATCCATTCGTCCAAAGATTGATACTCTTCATTAACATGATCATTTCATTAAAAGATTGATACTCTTCATAATTAATGTGATTCCGCGTCGAACGCTCGATGATACTCTCCACAAATTAATGTCTGGTTAATTAACATGCGTAATTAAGTGCATGCCTAGTTAACTAATTGCAACTGTGGATCACCCACATACAAGAGATAAATCGACCGACTTTTAGTCATGAATGGTCGGACCTCCTATATGACGCATTTTGCGTCATACAGCAGCTCGACGCATAGGGGCGACGCGCTACTGGGCCGACCCAATCTGTTTCCTGTCGCATGACACAAAAATGGTTATAAATAAAACAATAGAGTGTGACGGGATTTGATCCCACGTCCTCACAAAACTGACAACGAGCCCCTCGCCACTACACCAGACAACAACAGCTGACCACAAAGGTGCAAAACATTATAAGACCACACAGAAAGCGTTGAGATTTCGGAAACATTTCTTAAAAATAGTGAGCAGTTTTGAAATGCTGCAATTTCATTATATTCCTTTTTTTATAAGTGAAGATTTTTTGAAATCCCACTTTAAAAATTAAACACAAACAAATCCTGCAAATCCCGAACAATTTTCCAAAGCGCGAATAATTTTTCAAAAATTTAACCATTTATGAGAAAACGAACAAATTACGAAAAAATGTGAACCTTTTTTCAAATTTCTGAATATTTCCTGGGATCACGAACAGATTTTAAGTTCTGAACAAAAATGGAAAACATGAACATTTTTTAAGTTCAGAACAAAAAAGTTAAAACGGAACATTTTTAATGCAAACAAAATTTGTATTGTATGATTTTTTGGAACTGCGAACAACATTTGAAACATGGGAACATTTATTGTAAATTGCGAACAAAATGATGAAACCGCGGACATTCTTTTAAACATGAACATTTTTCTGAAATGGTTCACAAATTTTGAAAAAGAAAATATTTTTTGAAATTACTGAACATATTTTGGACATGAACCTTTTTATGAAATTGTGAACAAATTTGAAAATAGGAACATTTTTTTGAAATTCTTTAACTTCTTCGAAACACGAATTCTTTTCATAACTATGAACAAAATTTTAAAATGAGAACATTTTTTGAATTTCAAACAATTTTTTAGAACGAGAATTGTTTTTGAACTTCCTGAAGATTGTTTCAAACATGAACATTTTTTAAAAAAATGTGAACAAAAATTGAAGACGAGATCATTTTTTTTAAATTTCGTTTTTTTAATTTCTGAACAGAAAAAACAGGAAAAAGGAAAATACAAAAAAGGAAAGAAAAACAGAAAGAATAAAAAAAGAAAAAACATAAACAAAAAAGTAAAAATAAAAATAAAGTAAAGAAAACCCGGTTCAGGAACCTTCTAGAAGGTTTCCAAAACCGATAAAAACCGGCTGGTAATCTCTGGAAGGTTCCTAAAACCGTAAGCGCTGTTACACGTTCACGAGCCTGTGCGAAAGATCGATAGTTTGCCGCAATATGCGTCAAATAGGATATTTGATGAATGGTTGCGCGCGAAACTAACAAAACAAAAACGACTACCCTTTATAGTATTTTTTTTTTTGAGACATGACTACCCTTTATAGTAGAGATAATAGCCCTCAAAGAGTGCGGGTGGGCTAAACTATCTCGGGCTTCCAACGTTTTTGGTCAATGGCGGGACATTTAGCCTTCTATACGTTATATATAGTAGTGGTTTTGTCTAGTTTCTTTATTTCGAAAAATGTTCTCAACATTTTAAAAATAATAATGTAATTTTTTACATAGGTTTACGATTTTTGATTTTTTGTGTATTTTAAAAATGTCTACAAATTTTAAAAACATTTAAAAAATTAAGGAAATCACCATGAATTTTAGAATTATTCAGAAATTTTAAAAATGCGCACATGATTTTAAAAAATATAACAAAAACATAAAAAAAATATCCACGCCCTGTATGAAAATCGAGAAAGAAAAACCGGCAGAACAAAAACAAGGGAAAAACATGCGGTGTAAAAAAACAGTATGCCAACGACTAGGAGTTGGCCTGGCCCATCTTGCCTCGTGGGGTGCGCAAATTTGTAACCCTAACGAAAACAGATTTGTCTCAAGAAAAAATGAAAACGGATGCATACTTCATGTTTTGTAATAAGTTCATGACTTGCATGTTGATGAGTACGTGAACCGGTAGGAGCCATAGGATTGCCTTAATTTATTGTATGACCTACATGTCGATCATTAAACGTCATGTAATTGCTTTAATTTATCGCTATGAGTTAGCAATAGTTGTAGAAGGAACAGTTGGTGGAGACAACCACATGATGACACCTCAGAGATGATGGAGATCATAGTGTCATGCCGATGATGATGGAGGTCATGCCGGTGCTTTGGAGATGGAGATCAAAGCACAAGAAGATATTGACCATACCATGTCACATATTGATTGCATGTGATGTTTATCCTTTATGAGTCTTATTTTGGTTAGAACGACGATAGCATTATAAGATGACCCCTTCACTTAATATCAAGATAAAAGTGTTCTCCCTTAGTATGCATCCTTGCAAAAGTTCATCGTTTCGAAGCACCTCATGATGATCGGGTGTGATAGACTCTTCGTTCGCATACAATGTGTGTAAGCCACTTTTACACATGCAAAAATACATTGGTTAACTTGACAAGCCAAGCATGTGCAGACATGGGCTCAGAACACAGAGGACTGAAAGGTCGAACATGAGTCATATAGAAGATATGATCAACATAGAGATGTTCACCATTGAAACTACCCCATCTCAAGTGATGATCAGACTTGGGTTAGTGAATTTGGAACATGTATCACTTAACAACTTGAGGGATGTTGATTTAACTGAGAGTTCATTAGTAGTTTGATTAGTTGAACTAATTATCATGAACATAATCCAAAATATCTTTGCAAATATGTTGTAGATCAATGCCTCGCGTTGTAGCTCCCCCTGAATTTCAATGTGTTCCTAGAGAAAGAAAACTAAAATATGATGGAAGCAACTATGCGGTCTGGGTCCGTAATCTGAGAATTATCCTCACTGCTGCACAGAAGGCTTATGTCCTTGATGCACAGCTAGGTGTGCCACCCGCTCCCTCAACTTTGGATGTTGTGAACATTTGGCGGGCGAGGTGTGATGACTACTCGATAGTTCAGTGTGCCATGCTTTACGGCTTAGAAATAGGCTCCAAAAGCGTTTTGAGCACCACGGGGCATGTGAGATGTTTCAGGAGCTGAAAATTGGTATTTCAGGCTCACGCCGTGTGGAGAGGTATGATGCCTCGGACAAGTTCTTTAGCTGTAAGATGGAGGAGAACAACTCTGTTGGTGAGCATGTACTCAAAATGTCTGGGGTACTTCAACCACTTGAATCAGTTGGGAGTTAATCTTCCAAATGAAGTAGCGATTGACAAGGTTCTTCAGTCACTGCCAGCAAGCTACACGAGTCTCATGATGAACTATACCATGCAAGGGATGGAGAAGACGATCCCTGAGTTTTTTCGCAATGCTTAAAGCTGCAAAAGTAGAAATCAAGAAAGATCATCAAGTTTTGATGGTAAAAAATACCACCAGTTTCAAGAAGGGCAAGGGAAAGAAGGGAAAATTCAAGAAGAATGGCAAGCCAATTGCCGCTCCCATGAAGAAATCCAAGGCTGGACTCAAACTTGATACTGGGTGCTTCTATTGCAAGGGGAATGCCCACTGGAAGCGGAACACCCTAAGTACTTCGCAGACAAGAAGGCTGGCAATGTCAACAAAGCTGTAATAAAAAATACGAAGAGAAGTGAGAAAAAAAGTCTTTTCTATACAACAAAAACGCACTTGTGCCAATGCCATAAGAAACCCAACACCTCATATATAAAAAAGGCACTTATGCCAAAGGGTTTGTTGCTACCATGATGCATGCGTAGCTACCACCATGCATAGGAAATTGCCTCTCTTTGGTATCGGAAATAATTTGCTACCCATGATGGTAGCTACACACGGCCCCATTTTTATCTCTAATTACTTTGGTAAATATTTTGGACTATGAAAAATAACTCTATAATGAAAATATCGTGACTTTGGACCAACCAAGCAAGCAAACATGCAATTATGCCAAAAAGGCAAGAAAAAAGACCGAGAGAAGTGATAAAAGGCCCTTTCTACACAATGAAAAGACACTTGTGTCAAAAAGGTAATAAAAAATACGAAGAGAAGTGAGAAAAAAAGTCTTTTCTATACAACAAAAACGCACTTGTGCCAATGCCATAAGAAACCCAACACCTCATATATAAAAAAGGCACTTATGCCAAAGGGTTTGTTGCTACCATCATGCATGCGTAGCTACCACCATGCATAGGAAATTACCTCTCTATTTGATATACATGTTATTGATGTGTACCTTACTAGTGCTCGTAGCAGCACATGGGTATTTGATACTGGTTCGGTTGCTAATATTTGTAACTCGAAACAAGAGGTGCGGAGTAAATGGAGACTAGCTAAGGACAAGGTGACAATGCGCGTTGGAAATGGCTCCAAGGTTGATGTGATCACCATAGGCATGCTCCCTCTACGTCTACCTTCAGGATTAGTTTTAAACCTCAATGATTGTTATTTGCTGCCCCCGTTGAGCATGAACATTATATCTGGATCTTGTTTACTGTGAGATGGTTATTCATTTAAATCAGAGAATAATGTTGTTCTATTTATATGAATAATATCTTTTATGGTCATGCACCTAATGTGAATAGTTTATTCTTGTTGAATCTCGATCGTAGTGATACACATGTTCATAATATTGATGCCAAAATATTTACCAAAATAATTAGAGATAAAAATGGGGCCGTGTGTAGCTACCATCATGGGTAGCAAATTATTTCCGATGAAAATATCGTGACTTTGGACCAACTAGGCAAGCAAACATGCAATTATGCCAAAAAAAGGCAAGAAAAAAGACCGAAAGAAGTGATAAAAGGCCCTTTCTACACAACAAAAAGACACTTGTGTCAAAAAGGTAATTAAAAAATACGAAGAGAAGTGAGAAAAAAAGTCTTTTCTAGACAACAAAAACGCACTTGTGCCAATGCCATAAGAAACCCAACACCTCATATATAAAAAAGACACTTATGCCAAAGGGTTTGTTGCTACCATGATGCGTGCGTAGCTACCACCATGCATAGGAAATCGCCTCTCATATTTTCATTATAGAGTTATTTTTCATAGTCCAAAATATTTACCAAAATAATTAGAGATAAAAATGGGGCCGTGTGTAGCTACCATCATGGGTAGCAGATTATTTCCGTTAGTTTTAAACCTCAATAATTGTTATTTGGTGCCCCCGTTGAGCATGAACATTATATCTGGATCTTGTTTATTGTGAGACGATTACTCATTTAAATCAGAGAATAATGTTGTTCTATTTATATGAATAATATCTTTTATGGTCATGCACCTAATGTGAATAGTTTATTCTTGTTGAATCTCGATCGAAGTGATACACATGTTCATAATATTGATGCCAAAAGATGCAAAGTGAATGGTGATAGCACCACATACTCGTGGCACTACCGCTTAGGTCATATTGGTGTAAAGCGCATGAATAAACTCCATACTGATGGACTTTTGGAATCACTTAAATTTTAATCATCGGATACATGCAAACCATGCTTCATGGGAAAGGTGACTAAAAACCCAGTTATCCAGCACAATGGAGCGGGCAAGTGACTTGTTGGAAATAATACATACCGATGTATGTATAGCTGGCCAAACGGGCCGGCTCGGCCCGGCACGGCACGGCCCATCCTAATCGTGCCTGGCACGGCCCGGCCCGCCTAGGCACGATTATTATACGGGCCGTGCCGTGCCAGCCCGCGTGCTGTAGCCTGCAGCCCAGGCACGGCCCGTATGCTAATCGGGCCGGCCCACCGGCACGCCAGGCCCACTAATCTACCTCCTATTTTGCGCATTGAGCGTTTTTTAGCCTATTTTTACCTGTTGGCCCATATTAGAATACATAAAAAAATATTAAAAAGTTAATCGGGCCGTGCCGTGCCGGCCCGCATGCTCGCCCTTCAGGCCCAGGCACGGCCCATGGCGTGCCGCGTGCCGGGCCCGGCCCGTTTAGCACGTGCCGTGCCGTGCCAGGCCCGTGCCGTGCCGGCCGTGCTACCGGGCCGGCCCAACTATCCCGGCCCGTTTGGCCAGCTATAGATGTATGTGGTCCAGTGAGTGTTGAAGCATGCGGCGGGTATCGTTGTTTCCTGACCTTCATAGATGATTTTAAGTAGACATAGGTATATTTACTTATTGAAAGACAAGTTTGAAACATTTGAAAAGTTCAGGGAGTTTCAGAGTGAAGTAGAGAATCATCACAACAAGAAGATAAAATTTCTACGATCTGATCATGGAGGTGGATCTGACTTATGATTTTGATATGCATTTAATACAATGTGGAATTGTTTCACAACCCACGCCACCCAGAACACCATAGCATAATGATGTGTCCGAACATTGTAATAATACTCTATTTGATATGGTGCGTTCTATGATGTCTCTTACCGATTTGCCACTATCATTTTTGGGTTATGCATTAGAGACAACCACATTTAATTTAAATATGGCACCGTCTAAATCCTTTGAGACGACACTGTATGAGTTATGGTTTGACAAGAAACTTAAGTTGTCGTTTTTAAAGTTTGGGGATGCGACGCTTATGAGGCTTCAGCCTGATAAGCTCGAACACAAAGCAAAGAAGTGTGTCTTCATAGGATACCCTAAAGAGACCATTTGGTATACCTTGTATCACAGATTTGAGGGCAAGATCTTTGTTGCCAAGAATGGATTCTTTCTAGAGAAGGAGTTTCTCTCGAAAGAAGTGAGTGGGAGGAAAGTAGAGCTTGATGAGGTAATGATTGCTTGTATCTGTGTTGGTAATTCGCTGAAGAGGAGAGGATGATGCAGCATAGCAACGGTAAGTATTTCCCTCAGTGATGAAACCAAGGTTATCAATCTAGTAGGAGAACCAAGCAACACTATGTAAATAGCACCTACACAGAAACCACAAAAACTTGCAACCCAACGCGTAAGAGGGGTTGTCAATCCCTCCTCGGTATCGAGATAGATTAAATTGTATGAGATTGGATAAACAGATCTAGCAAAAACACACAAAAAATAAGTAAAGAAAAAGTGCGACAAGGTAGTTTTGGTTTTTGCATTAATAGATCTGAAAACAATATGATAAGAAATAGTCCCGGGGGCCGTAGATTTCACTAGAGGCTTCTCTCGAGAAAATAGCATATGGTGGGTAAACAAATTACTGTTGGGAAATTGATAGAAGAGAAAATAATTATGATGATATCCAAGACAAAGATCATGTATATAGGCATCACGTCCAAGATTAGTAGACCGACTCCTGCTTGCATCTACTACTATTACTCCACATATCAACCGCTATCCAACATGCATTTAGTGTTTTATGTTCATGGAAAAACGGAGTAATGCAATAAGAACGATGACATGATGTAGACAAGATCTATTCATGTAGGAATATACCCCATCTTTTTATCCTTAATGGCAATGATACATGTGTGTCATGTCTCCTTCTGTCACTGAGATTGAGCACCGCAAGATAGAACCCATCAAAAGCACCTCTTCCCATGGCAAGAAAAATCAATCTAGTTGGTCAAACCAAACCAAATTTTCGGAGAAGAAATATGAGGCTATAACAATCATTCATAAGAGAGTTCAACAAAGACTCAAATAATATTCATAGATAGATCTGATTATAAACTCGCAATTCATCGGATCCCAACAAACACACCACAAAAATTCATTACATCAAATAGATCTCCAAGAACATCGAGGAGAACATTGTATTGAAGATCAAAAAAGAGAGAAGAAGCCATCTAGCTACTGCCTACAGACCCGTAGGTCTATGGTGAACTACTCATGCATCATCGGAGGGGTAAGGGTGATGATGAAGAACCCCTCCGTGATCGTTGACCCCTCTGGTAGAGTGTCAAAGAAGGCCTCTAGATTGGATCTCATGGTTCTGGAACTTGCGGCGGCTGGAATTGTGTTTCATTGACTCCCCTAGGGGTTTTGGGATTTTAGAGTATTTATACAGCTGATAGTCGGTGGAGAAGCCTCCCGTAGGCCCCACTACCTACCAGGGCGCGCCTGGGGATCCTGGCGCACCCTGGTGCCTAGTGGGCCTCATGGGCCTCCTCTGGCGCACTTCCTTGGCCCACTGGGTGTCTTCTATCCAGAAAAAAATCTCCATAAAGTTTTGTGGCATTTGGACTTCGTTTGGTGTTGGTATTCCGCAAAGTAAAAAACAAGTAGAAAACAACAACTGGCACTGGGAACTATGTCAATAGGTTAGTCCTAAAAGATGATATAAACTTGCTAGTAAATGAGTATAAAACATCCAAGAATGATACTTTAAGAGCATGGAACAATAAAAAATTATAGATACGTTGGAGACGTATTAGCATCCCCAAGCTTAATTCATGCTTGTCCTCGAGTAGGTAAATGATAAAACATAATTTTTGATGTGAAATGCTACCCATCATATTTATCACATATTATTTTCTTTTGTAGCATGGACATTTGGACTTTAGACGATTCAAAGCAATAGTCTATAATTTGACACGAAGACTTCAAAACTCAAGCATATCAACAAACAACCATGTCTTTCAAAATATCAACACTAAAGAAAGCTATCACTACAAAAAAGACACATCTGTGACATTTCGGCCCGAACGAATTTTTTTCCTGTCATGCTTATGAGACTTCTATGACGATAATTGTGACAAAACCCTGTATCATCATAGATGTGGTGGGCTTTTCATCCTGGGCGGGCCGGAGACGCACCTGCATGACATTCTTTGGGCCGTCCATGACGGAAAAAATCGTGGTAGAAGCGAGGGCGAGGAAAATTTCAGGGAGTTCCCAGTTACGGTGGGTGGTCGGGGCCGAGCGATGCACGGAGGTTTGCATGTCTCTCTCGCACACGTACGCGCGTGTGTGCGAGGCGTTGGGCTCTAACTGAACCCGAGCAAGGCGTTCGCTTACTGAACCCGAGCGATTGCACTAGCTACGTTACTGAACCCGAGCAATTGATCCCTTTGGCTGTTAAATGAATCCGAGCGATTCCTACGCTACTGCTACTAACTAGGAAAAGAAGACAATGGTTTTAATCCAGAATGATAAGATTCTGACATAGAAATGCAGAATGTAAGGGATAACTCGGAATGCAAGATGATCATCCGTATGACATGGTAAGTACAGAAACTGCTACATTTATTCCATCGTCATACACACCATACACGGTTTAGTACAAGACCAAACGAGATACAACTACGGTGGAAGGAAGATTACATCTCATCGGAGGCATCCCAAGCTCCTATACATTATTTTTTTACACCTTCGGAATGTGGTACACACTAAGTCATATCCCACGAGTCACGCAGGACGGTGGATGATATAACTGTTACAATACTAGTGATGCTACCATCAGCTCAGACATTTCCGTAGTAATCTTCATAGAGATTACCCCCATGTCCTGGAAGCTGGACGTGATCATCTGGAAACAGTCGATCCTGTGGAGCCTGCGGTCCATAAGGACTCGGATGTGGCCTGGGTCCAACAAACGGCGGTAGACGAGGTCCACGAGGAGGAGTGATGCCCCCTACATCACGCCAATCCATACGATCCGGCAGACTGGACCGCACGGGGTACAGATCCTGCATATCCATATACCCTTCCTGCACCGCAGGTGCAAACCGGGACAAAGTGGCCCAGTGATCAGACCGGGAGTTGAAAAGCTCCAATTGCAAAGCACGATTTTCACGGTCCTTATCCTGAAGCATCTGTGCAGTAGTGCGGAGCAGCGAATCCTCATGAGAAGAGTCGGTGTAAATAGCTGTGAAGTAACCTTCTGCCCCAGGGAGTGACACTGGCATATAGCGGAAGTCAGTGTTCTGAAGCAAGGCAGTCCTAGACCGCATAATAGTCATCATCGAATAAGGAGCGTCCTCCACGGACATATCGATGGTAACCCCAAGTCCATATGAGCAATGGAGGGGTTCAGTGGATCCAGGATAGGAAGGGAATATCCTGACTGTGCAGAGGTATTGGCTTTGATTGAAATCTCTATACTGCTCCTCAATGGTGTACTCGGGATACCATCGGTACCCAGCGTCAATCATTACGCGGACCAACATAGCAGTATGTCTAGGTACATCGAGACACCGAGTCAGACGAACAACTTGATTCTGGGTGCGGGAGGCCATCTGAAACACGATGTAATGCAAGGCATTAGAATTTCTAGCATAAATTGGACAGCATAACGACTATAAATGCTCAAAAAAGATTTTGAGACACTTTGCAAAGGATTGCATAGACACTCAACAACATCATATCAAGGTTCTAGGTCCATCTTATCAACATAATGGGGTAGTAGAACTGAACTAGGCTTGTATCCATCAAACCGATAAGGTACTACTGATTAGTAACACGTGAACCTGGTAGAGAGAATAGATCCTAATCCTTAACCCCCGGTGGAAGAATAGACTGACTCAGATCAGAATGCCATGAGGTAAAGGAGTAAAAAGAGCCTTACGTTCCATCCCACAATGAATTCCCCTACATATAACTAAAGCATTTCTAGACTCAACATCAACCAGTTTGGCTTGGAGAAGCTACAGGCAGTCCGGCTCTGATGCCAACACTGTCAGGACCCTGACTCAATGCCACATCGATCTAGCATGTAACACCTCATATCACTTTGCGGCCTCACGCACGGTATTCCAACGGGTGTCGCCTTACCTTGCCTGGGACCATTTGCGCCTTTTGGAACACATATATGATAGTGTCGCTAGCATCCATATGACAAGGAGCCCGGGCTGACATGGCTAGTCGTGAACCCAAAGTGGCACTAACTTACAGGGACATGCATACATGACCCAGCACGAACGTGTCGGTCATCAGCGAGTGAAACCGGGCTGAAGCACTAGGCTAGCAGGACTCCGGTAAACCGGGCTGTAGCGGGCTAACAGGACTCCGGTAGTCATCGCGTGACATTTCCCCGTAGGGACAGACACATGAATGAAGAAGGACACATGCCGGCCAGCCTAAGTGTTCCGGAGCAGTAGCAAGCTACCATGGCTCAGTGGAAGCACTAGAAGACATTTCCCGGTAAGAGTGGCTACCAAGGATAAACAACTAGATAGTCAGATCCCACACATACCAAGCATTTCAATCATACACACAATATGCTCGATATGTGCAAATACAACATGGCATCACAACATGACTCTACAACTCAAGTACTTTATTTAAAGGCTCAGAGAGCCATACATATCTTGCACACAAGTACGGGTCACACGACCCAGCATTCAAGTCATACAAACATACAAGCCAACAACGGAAGTAACTTGTCTGAGTACAAACAACTAGGAAATAAAAGAGGCTTGAGAAAGCCTGACTATACTACACGGTCCATCGTGAGCACAAGATCACCACCTGGGCTTCAGCCTACTCGTCGACATCGACGTCAATGAAGAACCCATCAGAAGGGGTTGCAGCGTCTTCTGTAAAACGTAAATTAAGCAACATGAGTACAAAGGTACTCAGCAAGAATTACATCAGACCCTACATACATGCACATTATCAAGAAGGGTTGGTGGGGTTATTGCAGCAAGCTAGCTTTGACTCTTGGCTAAGCTATCTTACGAGACTCCAACTTGAAATGGTTTTGCGCACTCGAGTCCACTACACACCACTTCAATACACTACCGAGGATCCACCTCCATCATCCTACGGAAGAGCCATCCTCGGCACTCACGCTTATCTTGAGGCTTTTAGTAGTATCCATTAACTTTTCTATGAACTGTATAGGCAACCAAGTAGTCCTTTACCGTGGACTCGGCTATTCTATTAGATGATGTTAACCCTGCAGGGGTGTACTTCTTCATACATGTTTCCACCACTTAGCGTCTGCACACGACATGTGCTCGGCAGACTTCAAGCGAAAGCCGACATGGGTGTAGACCACGACCTACCTAAACACCTAAGTCTCTAGTCCAGGTTTATCGCCTATTCAGGTTCCATCCGCAGGGAGTCCGGCCGAGGTTTCCACATACGGCCCCAAACGATGTGTATAGTGTTCCGAGACACCTAACGGGTGCTCGGCATACCCGGCCACGTACCTACCGCATCACAGCCCACCCTGCGGGTCAGTGCTGCCCACGACCTCCGGTAAGCTACAAACACCAAAAACTACTTGCAACTCTTGGACAGAGGACTAGGGTGGATAAGAAGTCAAGCGAATCAATTAAGGATCCCAATATATGGTAGTAGCTAATTCTTAAATCACATATACAGATCTCGGTGCTTAAGGATGGTTCCATTGAAACAACCCACCGTGTACTCCTACATGGCCTCTCATCGATACCTTTACCAAATCGTGTTAAACACATCACTCTCATTACCGACATGATCATTTCACTCTAGCCCATCACCCAGATGAACCAGACCTGACACGACTCTAAGCATAGCAGGTATAGCAAGGTAGGAAACACATACACATGGCTCAATCAACTCCTACACATGCTAGTGGGTTTCATCTAGTTACTGTGGCAATGACATGTCATGCAGAGGAAATGGGTTCAACTACCATAGCACACAGCAGTTTGAAACGTGTTGTCTTAATGTAGTAAAAGAGAGGAGAGGCGATAACATGGGATTGTATCAATATGATCAAATGGTTGGTTGCTTTCCTTGCGGGTCCGTGGACTGGTAATGCTCCTCGTTCGGGTACTAACGATACTCCTCGGGGGCAGAACCTGCCACAGAGAGCACCGATATACAATCATCACCAACAATGTGCAACGATATGATGCATGCATGAGACATGGCAAAATGAGTGTATTGGGCTAATGCAACTAAGACCAAATGGGTTTGAACCATTTTGAATCAAAGATTCAAGTTCCAAGCTCATATATGGCCCTTAATAGTGTTTTATCATGTTCTGCACTAAACAGCAGGTTAACTTGCTTAGACATGCATGAAACTAGTACAAATGGATAGATTGGATTTTTCTGATCATTTTTCATATATGACACTTTGCATTTGGAGCTACAGATTAATTTCTATGAATTTTTGAAGTTTGTGGTATTTTCTGGAATTTCCTGTATAAGAATAATTCCAGTAATTGAACTATTGCATCAGCTTTGCGTCAGGGTGACGTCAGCAGTCAATGGGGACGGTCCAGGTCAAACCTGACCAGTGGGTCCCGCATGTCAGTGTCATTAGACTAACTAATTTTAGTTAGTACTAATCCTAGGTTAATTAGCAGGGCTGGGCCCCACCTATCATTGACCAAGGGGGAGGGTCAAACTGGGCCCACCTAGGGTCAAACACGGTCAGCGGGGTCAAACTCGTCGGTGTTTAGCCGCTGGCGAGGCCAAATGCGGTGGGGCAGTGCGGGTTTTGTGCTCCAGCGACCAAAAAGGCGGCGGAGGGCATCTACGTGTGGCTGGGAATGAGCCGCATCCAGTGGTTGGGATCAGGGTCGTCGGAAACAGCGCCGGCGAGGACCTTGGCGGCTGCCGGAGCTCGGGTGAGCTCGGGCTCGTCGCTAGGAGGCACGGCGAGGAGCGTGGAGTAGTGTTGCGGCCTCATGGGGGTGCGGTAGGGTTAACGGGCAGGGTGGCGAGGCCGTTGCATGGCTGGAGTCTCGTCGGCGGCGCATGCGGGTGAGGTTCATGCAGTCACTACGTTGCTCGAGAGAGGGAACGTAGAGAATGGGGAGGTAGCTAGGCTCACGGTGGTCATAGCGGAGCAGACGGCGAGGTCGGGGACGAGCTGCTGCGGCGGTGACGATGAAAGGGATCTCCGGCGACGGTCGGTTAAGACGGGGTCGGTGAAGGCGGTGCAGAGCGCGCGAGCGCTTAGGGCTCGGCTAGCTCAACGAAGCGGATGACGGCGGGGCTCGTGGACACGGTGGAGCGGCACGAGGACGACGGTGGGCGCGACTACGGCGGCGGTGCGGCGGCAGCTGCGTCAGCCATGGCGGGAGAGGGCGAGAGAGAGGACATGGGGAGAGTGAGGTGTCCAGGGGGTCGGGGCGGCGCCGAGGAGGCCCTTCGAGGCGTCGCGCTAGCGCGGGCGACGCAAGCAGGCAGGGAGGTGGCGTGGCGAGCTCGGCGGCGTCGCGGTGTCCCTCCTCTGCCTACTGGCATAGGTGGGTGGTGACTGGCATGGGCCAGGTGGGCCGGCCCAGCCAGGTAAGTGGCCTCTGGCCTTTCTCTCTCTCTCTCTTTTCATTTTACTTGTTTTTCTATTTTTCTGTAACTGTTGGGCTTTATTTAAAATACTAAAACGTTTCCATAAATCCTGAAAAGAATTGTGGGCTCTGTTGGGTATTCCTAACAACCCTCACTTAAATCCAGAATTATTTGGGCATTTGTATTATTTTATGGCATTTAAATGCCCAAATGCAAATAGGTAATGATTTAATCCAGTGACCTTAGGTGTCCTAGAAAAATGTGAACCAATTTTGGCAGAGGTACTGGACCGAGACAAAAATGATGGACATTTTAGAAGGGCATTTCAGGTTCATTGAAATTATTTTTAGTAAACCCTAGTTGGTTTCAGGGGGGCTGGGAGTTCTGTCATCCCCATTTCAAGTTTCTGATGAAGGATAGACATGATGCAACACTCTAATGCATGAACTAGCTAGGGTGTGACAACTCACCCCCACTCAGGAAAATCTCGTCCCGAGATTTAGGATCCTCCGAAAAGAAGGCGGGATACTCAAGTCGAAGACGATCCTCCCTTTCCCAAGTTGCTTCTTTCTCAGAATGGTGCGACCATTGAACCTTGAGAAATTTGATATTATGGTGTCGTGTGGTACGCTCGGCTTGATCAAGGATACAAACGGGGTATTCTCGATACGTGAGATTTTCTTAAAGATCAAGCGTTTCGTGGTCCACTCCACGGATAGGATCCGAGAAGCAACGCCTGAGCTGAGAAACGTGGAAGATATCATGGACTCTGGAGAGATGCGGAGGTAGTTCCAATTGGTAGGCAACTTCTCCTCGTTTGGCAAGAATGCGAAAGGGTCCAATGTAGCGAGGAGCCAATTTGCCTTTGATACCGAAGCGATGGGTTCCCTTCAGAGGAGTAACCCTAAGGTAAGCCTTCTCGTCAACCTCAAAAGTCATGGCCTTATGTTTTTGGTCATATTGGCTCTTTTGACGAGATTGGGTTGTTTTCAACTTTTCACGAACGATGCGAACTTGCTCTTCTGCCTCCTGGATCATATCCGGGCCAAAGAATTGTCTTTCCCTGGTTCTGACCAGTTAAGAGGCGTTCGACACCTTCGTCCATAGAGAACTTCAAAAGGGGCTTTACCCAAGCTAGTTTGATAGTTGTTGTTACAAGCAAATTCGGCAAATGGAAGGCATTTCTCCCAATCCATTCTGAATGAGATAACAGAAGCTCGAAGCATGTCTTCTAGAATCTGGTTAACACGTTCTACTTGACCACTTGATTGAGGGTGAAAGGCGGTGCTAAAGGAAAGACGGGTTCCCATAGCATTTTGGAAACTTTCCCAAAACCGAGAGGTGAAGAGACTTCCTCGATCTGAGTTGATTTCCAGTGGTACACCATGGAGGGACACTATTCGGGAGATATAAAAGTCTGCTAGCTGGCTAGCGGTTATACTCTCGCGAACAGGCAAGAAATGGGCCACTTTGGAAAGACGATCGATAACGACGAAGATAGCATTATTCCCTCTCTTGGTCCTGGGAAAACCGGTGATGAAATCCATACCAATTTTATCCCATTTCCATTAAGGAATAGCTAAGGGTTGAAGGGTGCCAGCAGGTCGTTGATGCTCTGCTTTTACGCGACGACAGACGTTGCAATTAGCAACAAATTGAGCAATGTCTCTCTTCATCCTAGTCCACCAGAACCTCTGGCGTAGGTCTAATACATCTTGGTACTACCGGGATGAATGGTGAGAGGAGACTCATGAGCTTCCTTAAGGATCAACGATCATAGTTACCACTTCTTGGGAACCACTAAGCGGTTTCCGAAGTACACGACACCTTGATCATTCATGGAGAAACATGCAGCAACTCCGCTAGCAATGTTCTCCTTGATCCGAGATATCCCCTTGTCATACCGCTGAGCGGTTATGATGTGATCCGTAAGGGTAGGTTTCGCCACCAAGGTGGAAAGGAATCCTTGAGGAACAATGTGAAGGTTAAGCTTCCGAAATTCCTCATGGAGAAGCGGTTGACTTTGTTGTAACATCAGATTGTTACAATAAGATTTACGACTTAGTGCGTCAGCCATGACATTGGCTTTTCCTGGGGTGTAAGTTATCCCTAAGTCGAAATCTGTGATCAACTAGACCCAACGTCTTTGCCTCAGATTCAAATTTGGTTGGGTGAATATATACTTCACACTTTGGTGATCGGTGAAGATTTCGCAATGATTACCGAGGAGGTAATGTCGCCAGGTTTTGAGTGCATGGACTACAGCTGCAAGCTCTAGATCATGTGTAGGATAATTTTCCTCATGTGGGTGCAATTGCCGTGAAGCATAAGCAATTATGTGACGATCTTGCGTGAGAATGCAACCTAATCCTTGTCGCGAGGCGTCGCAATAGATAACAAAGTCCTTGGAGAAGTCTGGTGGTACCAGTACGGGAGCAGATGTCAAGCGTCTTTTCAGTTCCTGAAAACTATGCTCGCACTGTGGGGTCCACTTGAACTTTCTATCTTTCTTGAGGAGTTCAGTTAGAGGTTTAGTAACTTTGGAGAAGTTCTCGACAAAGCGACGACAATAGCTCGCTAAGCCAAGGAAACTCCGAACTTGCTTGACCGATTCAGGTGGAGTCCAATTAAGCACGACTTGAACTCGCTCGGGATTGACAGCAATACCCTTACCAGATATTACATGGCCTAGATAGGTCACTTCTGGCAATGAAAATTCACATTTAGAAAATTTGGCATAAAGGCGATGCTCTCGAAGTTTCATCAACACTAGCCTTAGATGCTCGGCATGTTCTTCCTCATTCTTGGAGTAGATGAGTATATCATCGAGGTAAACCATGACGGATTTATCCAAATACTCCATGAAGATTGAGTTCATTAACCGAGAGAAAGTGGCTGGGGCATTGGTTAAACCGAAGGACATGACGGTGTACTCGTATTGGCCATAATGAGTAACAAAGGCCGTTTTGGGTTTGTCCCCGTTCTTGATTTTGATTTGATGGTAGCCCAACCTCAAATCCATCTTAGAAAAGACTGAGGATCCAGCGAGCTGATCATACAGATCGTTGATCCTGGGGAGAGGATACTTGTTCTTTATAGTGACCAGGTTAACGGGTCGATAATCTACAACCATCCGATCTGTACCATCCTTCTTCTTGACGAAGAGGATGGGACAAGCCCATGGAGATGAACTAGGACGGATGAAACCCTTTTTCAAGGACTCATCGAGTTGTTTCTTAAGCTCGGCTAGTTCTAGTGGTGCCATCTTATAGGGTCTCCTAGAGATTGGGACAGTTCCCGGAATAAGATCTATCACGAACTCGACATCTCGGTCAGGTGGAACACCTGGCAATTCTTCTGGAAAGACATCCGGAAAATCATGGACTATCGGAACGTCTTCGAGGTCTGGCAAAGGACTGACATTAAGAGAACATAGCTGTCGCTTAGCTACTCGGGTCAAGACATTGACTATCTTGCCCGATGGATGTGTAAGTTGAACAATCCTAGAGAAGCAATCAATCTTGGCATGATGGGCTGACATCCAGTCCATACCCAAGATGATATTAATATCCAAAGATTTGAGAGCTATTAACGATGCAAGGAAAACAAGTTTGTCGACCTGAATTTCATTCCCATGGCTTACTCTAGAGGTTTGCCATCTAGAACCAGGAGTAGAAATTTCCATGGTGGAAGGCATGTCACAGAATGCGGTGTTATGCAAACGAGCATAGTTTTCGGATATGAATGAATGAGATGTTCTAGTATTGAAAAGAACAGATGCCGGATGGCAGTTAACAAGGAGCGTACCGAGAACGACGTTAGGATCCTCCTGAGCCTCTTCAGCTGAGACACAGTTCACATGGCCACGTGCAGCGGTGGCCGGCTTGGTGTAGTACACCTTCCCTGTTGGCTTGCCACGGCCAATAGCCTTTCCAGACTGATTGGGGTTGGTCTGGGGACACTCTCGCATGTAGTGGCCCGGTTCTCCACACTTGAAACACGTCACAGAGCTGGTGCGTGGAGGAGCATTATTGGTTGGACCACCATAGGGCTTGGTTGGTGCATACTGCTAAGCTTGACGAGGCGCCTGATAGGATGGCCTCGGTGTGAACCTGGGTGGCAGAGCGGTGTTAGGCACCCACACCCGGTGCTTCTGAGGGCCAGAACCGGATGAGGAACCCATGTCACGGCCATGCTTGCGTGTTGCTTCGAAATCAATCTAACCTGTCTTAGCACTTATGGCCTTGTTCACAAGCTTCTGGAAGGAAGCGCATTCATGTAGACGGAGATCACGGCGAAGCTCGGGGCTAAGTCCCTTGCGGAACCTTGCCTGCTTCTTGGCATCGGTGGAAACTTCCTCAGTTGCATAGCGTGCTAGGTTACCGAACTCCCTGATGTATGCATCTACAGAGAGTCTACCTTGGATGAAAATGCAGTACTCCTCACGCTTATGATCCATAAGACCTTCCGGAATGTGATGTTCACGGAAAACCTCACTGAATTCTGCCCAAGTAGTGACCTGGCCAGCTGGGCGCATGGCCTCATAGTTCTCCCACCAGAGACTGGTGGGGCCTTCAAGATGATAGGCAGCAAAAGTGACCTTATCAGCCTCAGCTACGAGTGCAGAACTTAGCTTGTGGGTAATGCTGCAAAGCCAATCATTGGCGTCGAGGGGCTCGATGGAGTGATGGAAGGTGGGTGGATGAAACTTGATGAAATCACTGAGCGACACCAAGTTATTCCTCCGGTGCAGAGCTGTGTTCTGTTCGATGCATTCCAGTAAACGGTTAGTCTCCTGTTTGTTGCTCTCGGCCTCCAGCATGACCTCAGCCAGAGAAGGAGTATGAGGCATGTTCGCATCTCTAGCTCCACTGCCTTCAGCCTGCTTTGGGGGAGCAGGGTTGTTGCGGGTGTTGACCATCCTAGGAAAACAAGACAATGGTTTTAGTCCAGAATGATAAGATTCTGACATAGAAATGCAGAATGTAAGGGATAACTCGGAATGCAAGATGATCATCCGTATGACATGGTAAGTACAGAAACTGCTACATTTATTTCATCGTCATACACACCATACAAGGTTTAGTACAAGACCAAATGAGGTACAACTACGGTGAAAGGAAGATTACATCTCATCGGAGGCATCCCAAGCTCCTATACATTATTTTTCTAAACCTCCGGAATGTGGTACACACTAAGTCATATCCCACAAGTCACGCAGGACAGTGGATGATATAACTGTTACAATACTAGTGGTGCTACCATCAGCTCAGACATTTTTGTAGTAATCTTCATAGAGATTACCCCCATGTCCTGGAAGCTGGACGTCATCATCTGGAAACAGTCGATCCTGTGGAGCCTGCGGTCCATAAGGACTCGGATGTCGCCTGGGTCCAACAAATGGTGGCAGACGAGGTCCACGAGGAGGAGTGATGCCCCCTACATCATGCCAATCCATACGATCCGGCAGACTGGACCGCACGGGGTACAGATCCCGCATATCCATATACCCTGCCTGCACCGCAGGTGCAAACCGGGTCAAAGTGGCCCAGTGATCAGACCGGGAGTTGAAAAGCTCCAATCACAAAGCATGATTTTTGCGATCCTTATCCACAAGCATCTGTGCAGTAGTGCGGAGCAGTGAATCCTCATGAGAAGAGTCAGTGTAAATAGCTGTGAAGTAACCTTCTGCCCCAGGGAGTGACGTTGGCATATAGCGGAAGTCAGTGTTCCGAAGCAAGGCAGTCCTAGCCCGCATAATAGTCATCATCGAATAAGCAACATCCTGCACGGACATCTCGATGGTAACCCCAAGTCCATATGAGCAATGGAGGTGTTCAGTGGATCCAGGATAGGAAGGGAATATCCTGACTGTGCAGAGGTATTGGCTTTGATTGAAATCTCTATACTGCTCCTCAACGGTGTACTCGGGATACCATCGGTACCCAGCCTCGATCATTACACGGACCAACATAGTAGTATGGCCAGGTACATCGAGACACCGAGTCAGACGAACAACTTGATTCTGGGTGCGGGAGGCCATTGGAAACATGATGTAATGCAAGGCATTAGAATTTCTAGCAGAAATTGGACAGCATAACGACTGTAAATGCTCAAAAAAGATTTTGAGACACTTTGCAAAGGATTGCATAGACACTCAACAACATCATATCAAGGTTCTAGGTCCATCTTATCAACATAATGGGGTAGTAGAACTGAACTAGGCTTGTATCCATCAAACCTATAAGGTACTACTGATTAGTAACACGTGAACCTAATAGAGAGAAGAGATCCTAATCCTTAACCCCCGGTGGAAGAATAGACTGACTCAGATCAGAATGCCATGAGGTAAAGGATTAAAAAGAGCCTTACGTTCCATCCCACAATCAATTCCCCTACATATAAATAAAGCATTTCTAGACTCAACATCGACCAGTTTGGCTTGGAGAACCTACACGTAGTCCGGCTCTGATGCCAACGCTGTCAGGACCCCGACTCAATGCCACATCGATCTAGCATGTAACACTTCATATCACTTTATGGCCTCACGCATGGTATTCCCACGGGTGTCGCCTTACCTTGCCCGGGACCGTTTGCGCCTTTTGGCACACGTATATGATAGTGTCGCTAGCATCCATAAGACGAGGAGCCCGGGCTGACATGGCTAGTCGTGAACCCAAAGTGGCACTAACTTATAGGGACTGGCATACATGACCCAGCAACAAACGTGTCGGTCATCAGCGAGTGAAACCGGGCTGAAGCACTGGGCTAGCAGGACTCCGATAAACTGGGCTATAGCGGGCTAACAGGACTCCGGTAGTCATCGCGTGACATTTCCCCGTAGGGACAGACACAGGAACGAAGAAGGACACATGCCGGCCAGCCTAAGTGTTCCGGAGTAGTAGCAAGCTACCATGGCCCAGTGGAAGCACTAGGAGAAATTTCCTGGTAAGAGAGGCTACCAAGGATAAACAACTAGATAGTCAAATCCCACACATACCAAGCATTTCAATCATACACACAATATGCTCGATATGTGCAAATACAACATGGCATCACAACATGACTCTACAACTCAAGTACTTTATTTAAAGGCTAAGAGAGCCATACATATCATACACACAAGTACGGGTCACACGACCCAGCATTCAAGTCATACAAACATACAAGCCAACAGCGGAAGTAACTTGTCTGAGTACAGACAACTAGGAAATAAAAGAGGCTTGAGAAAGCCTGACTATACTACACGGTCCATCGTGAGCTCAGGATCACCACCTGGGCTTCAGCCTACTCGTCGACATCGACGTCTATGAAGAACCCATCAGAAGGGGTTGCAGCGTCTTCTGTAAAATGTAAATTAAGCAACATGAGTACAAAGGTACTCAGCAAGACCTACATCAGACCCTACATACATGCACATTATCAAGAAGGGTTGGTGGGGTTATTGCAGCAAGCTAGCTTTGACTCTTGGCTAAGCTATCTTACAAGACTCCAACTTGGAATGGTTTTGCGCACTCGAGTCCACTACACACCACTTCAATACACTACCGAGGATCCACCTCCGTCATCCTATGGAAGAGCCATCCTCGGCACTCACGCTTATCTTGAGGCTTTTAGTAGTATCCATTAACTTGTCTATGAACTATATAGGCAACCAAGTAGTCCTTTACCATGGACCCGGCTATTCGAATAGATGATCCTAACCCTGCAGGGGTGTACTTCTTCATACATATTTCCACCACTTAGCGTCTGCACACGACATGTGCTCGGCAGACTTCAAGCGAAAGCCGACGTGGGTGTAGACCACGACCTACCTAAACACCTAAGTCTCTAGTCCAGGTTTATCGCCTATTCAGGTTCCATTCGCAGGGAGTCCGGTCGAGGTTTCCACATACGGCCCCGAACGATGTGTACAGGGTTCCGAGACACATAACGGGTGCCCGGCATACCCGGCCACGTACCTACCGCATCACAGCCCACCCCGCGGGTCAGCGCTGCCCACGGCCTCCAGTAAGCTACAAACACCAGAAACTACTTGCAACTCCTGGACAGAGGACTAGGGTGGATAAGAAGTCGAGCGAGTCAATTAAGGATCCCAATGTATGGTAGTAGCTGATTCTTAAATCACATATACAGATCTCGGTGCTTAAGGACGGTTCCAATGAAACAACCCACCATGTACTCCTACATGGCCTCTCATCGACACCTTTACCAAATCATGTTCAACACATCACTTTCATTACCGACATGATCATTTCACTCTAGCCCATCACCCAGATGAACCAGACCTGACACGACTCTAAGCATAGCAGGCATAGCAAGGTAGGAAACACATACACATGGCTCAATCAACTCCTACACATGCTAGTGGGTTTCATCTAGTTACTGTGGCAATGACAGGTCATGCAGAGGAAATGGGTTCAACTACCATAGCACACAGCAGTTTGAAACGGGCTGTCATAATGCAGTAAAAGAGAGCAGAGGCAAGAACATGGGATTGTATCGATATGATCCAATTGTTGGTTGCTTGCCTTGCGGGTCTGTGGACTGGTAATGCTCCTCGTTTGGGTACTCACGATACTCCTCGGGGGCAGAACCTGCCGCAGAGAGCACCGATATACAATCATCACCAACAATGTGGAACAATATGATGCATACATGAGACATGGCAAAATGAGTGTACTGGGCTAATGCAACTGAGACCAGATGGGTTTGAACCATTTTGAATCAAAGATTCAAGTTCCAAGCTCATATATGGCCCTTAATAGTGCTTTATCATGTTCTGCTCTAAACAGCAGGTTAACTTGCTTAGACATGCATGAAACTAGTACAGATGGATAGATTGGATTTTTTTTGATCATTTTTCATATATAACACTTTGCATTTGGAGCTACAGATTAATTTCTATGAATTTTTGACGTTTGTGGTATTTTCTGGAGTTTCCTGTATAAGAATAATTCCAGTAATTGCATTATTGCGTCAGCTTTGCGTCAAGGTGACATCAGCAGTGAACGGGGATGGTCCAGGTCAAATCTGACCAGTGGGTCCCGCGTGTCAATGTCATTAGACTAACTAATTTTAGTTAGTACTAATCTTAGGTTAATTAGCATGGCTGGGCCCCACCTGTCATTGACCCGGGGGGTCAAACTGGGCCCACCTAGGGTCAAACACGGTCAGCGGGGTCAAACTCGCCGGCGTTTAGCCGCCGGCGAGGCCAAACGCGGCGGGGCAGTGCGGGTTTTGTGCTCCCGCGACCAAAAAGACGGCGGAGGGCATGTACGTGCGGCTGGGGACGAGCCGTATCCAGTGGTGGTGGTTTGGCTCGGGGTCGCCGGAAATGGCGCCGGCGATGACCTTGGCGGCTGCCGGAGCTCGGGTGATCTCGGGCTCGTCGCTAGGAGGCACGACGAGGAGCATGGAGTAGTGCTGCGACCTCTTGGGGGTGCGGTAGGGTTAACGGGCAGGGTGGCGAGGCCGTTGCGTGGCCGGAGTCTCGTCGGCGACGAGCTCGGCGGCGGCGCATGCGGGTGAGCTTCTTGCAGTCGCTACGGTGCTCAAGAGAGGGAACGGAGAGGATGGGGAGGTAGCTAGGCTCACGGTGGTCACAGCGGAGCAGACGGCGAGGTCGGGGACGAGCTGCTACGGCGGTGACGGCGAAAGGGATCTCCGGCGATGGTCCGTTAAGACGGGGTCAGTGAAAGTGGTGCATAGCGTGTGAGCGCTCGGGGCTCGGCTAGCTCGACGAAGCGGCCGACGGCGGGGCTCGTGGACACGGTGGAGTGGCGCGAGGACGACGGTGGGCGCGGCTATGGCGGCGGTGCGGCGGCAGCTGCGTCGGCCATGGCGGGAGAGGGCGAGAGAGAGGACAGGGGGAGAGTGAGGTGTCTAGGGGGTCGGGGCGGTGCCGAGAAGGCCCTTCGAGGCATCGCGCTGGCGTGGGCGATGCAGGCAGGCAGGGAGGTGGCATGGCGAGCTCGACGGCGTCGCGGTGTCCCTCCT
>NC_041385.1:227352633-227375024 GCF_002162155.2 Triticum dicoccoides
TCTTCATTTTACTTGTTTTTCTATTTTTCTGTAACTGTTGGGCTTTATTTCAAATACTAAAACGTTTCCATAAATCCTGAAAATAGTTGTGGGCTCTGTTGGGATTATTCCTAACAGCTCTCACTTAAATCCAAAATTATTTGGGCATTTGAATTATTTTATAGCATTTAAATGCCCAAATGCAAATAGGTAATGATTTAATCCAGTGACCTTAGGTGTCCTAGAAAAATGTGAACCAATTTTGGCAGAGGTACTGGACCAAGACAAAAATGATGGACATTTTAGAAGGATATTTCAGATTCATTGAAATTATTTTTAGTAAACCCTAGTTGGTTTCAGGGGGGCTGGGGGTTCTGTCATCCCCATTTCAAGTTTTTGATGAAGGATAGACATGATGCAACACTCTAATGCATGAACTAGCTAGGGTGTGACAATTTTTTGGGACTAACCTATTGACCCAGTGCCCAACGCCAGTTGCTGTTTTTTGCTTGCTTTTTACATCATAGGAAATCAATATCAAACGGAGTCCAAACACCGCATAACTTTTTGGAGATTTTTTATGGACCAGAGGAAAGCTAGTGGGCCAAGGAAGCACCTGGGGGGCTGCTCGAGGGGAGCAGCACCCACCAGGGCGCGTCAGGAGGCCTAGGCGCCCTGGTGGGTGCTGCCCACCTCGGGCGCCCTCTGAACCGCCTCTTCGCCCTATAAATTCTAAAATATTCCAAAATCCTTCGGGGTAGCCCTAGATCAAAAGTTCCGCCGCCGCAAGGCCTCTGTATCCACGAGATCCAATCTAGACCCCATTTCGGCACCCTACCGGAGGGGGAATCATCACAGGTGGCCATTTTCATCATCCCAACGTCCACCACCATGAGGAGGGAGTAGTCCACCCTCGGGGCTGAGGGTTTGTACCAGTAGCTATGTGTTTAATATCTCTCTTTCGTGTTCTTGAGATGTCACGATCTTGATGTATCGCAGGCTTTGTTAATATAGTCGGATCATATGGTGTTTTCCCCTCTCTATCTTGTTGTGATGAATTGAGTTTTTCCCTTTGAGATTTCATTGTTATCGGATTGAATACTTTTATGGATTTGAGAACACTTGATATATGTCTTGCAATTGAATACTCGTGGTGACAATGGGGTATCGTATTGATTCACTTGATATATGTTTTGGCACTGAACTCGTGGATTCCCGAGGTGACATTGGGGTAATCTATGCATATGGGTTGATGCACGTTCTTGTCTTTGTTTATCTGGTAGAAATCTTGGGGCACTCTTTGAAGTTCTTTGTGTTGGATTGATTATTATGAACATGAATTTGCTTTGGTGTTATTTTAGTACGAACTCTAGGATAGATCGAATGGAAAGAATAGCTTTATGTTATTTTAGTACGAACACTTGAATAGATCGAATGGAAAGAATAACTTTGAGGTGGTTTCGTACCCTACAAACGATTTATTCTTATGTTCTCCGCTAGATAGGAACTTTGGAGTGATTCTTCATCGCACGTTTAGGGATGGTTATATGATCCAACTATGTTAGCATTGTTGAGAGATTGCACTAGTGAAAGTATGCACCCTAGGCCTCATTTTCCATCATTGCAATACCGTTTTTGTGCCCGTTTACTATTTTTTACCTTGCTGTTTTTATTTATTCAGATTATAAAAATATATTTCTACCATCCATATTACACTTTTATCACCATCTCTTCGCCGAACTAGTGCACCTATACAATTTGCCATTGTATTGGGTGTGTTGGGGACACAAGAGATTTCTTGTATTTGGTTGCAGGGTCGTTTGAGAGAGACCATATTCATCCTACACCTCTCACGGATTGATAAACCTTAGGTCATCCACTTGAGGGAAAATTGCTACTGTCCTAAAGAAGTCTGCGCTTGGAGGCCCAACCCGTGTCTATAAGAATAAATTTGCATAGTAGACATCAAGCTCTTTTCTGGCGCCGTTGCCGGGGAGGTGAGTGCTTGAAGGTACATCTTTAGATCTTGCAATCGAATCTTTTAGTTTCTTTTTTTATTATTAGTTTGGTTTATAAAAGAAAACTACATAAAAAATGGAATTGAGGTTGCATCATATTATTGATCATCTTTATAATATATTTCATGAAAATAATGGTTCGGAAAATTGTGCTCAGTTGTTAGAAGAAGAAGTCAATAAAATGTTTGGCACAAAATATTTGAATGATGAGCAGGATTGCAATGTTGTTAGTATGAATTCTTTGAATATCCATGATGCTAATGATATGCAAAGCCATAAGCTTGGGGATGATATATTTGATGAATATGATATTTTTAGTCCCCCAAGTTTTGATGAGATAAATTATTATGATGATAGCATGCCTCCTATTTATGATGATTATGGTGATGACATGTATGCTATAAAGAATAATGATAACCATGAAACTTGTCATCATGATTTTAATTTTCACTCTCATGATAGTTATTTTGTTGAGTTTGCTCCCACTACTATTGATGAGAATAAATTTGCTTATGTGGAGAGTAATAAAATTTCTATGCTCGTGGATCATGAAAAGAATGCTTTATGTGATGGTTATATTGTTGAATTCATTCATGATACTACTGAAAATTACTATG
This sequence comes from Triticum dicoccoides, assembly GCF_002162155.2. NCBI lineage: Eukaryota > Viridiplantae > Streptophyta > Magnoliopsida > Poales > Poaceae > Triticum > Triticum dicoccoides. The sequence goes on from NC_041385.1 coordinate 227,355,248, forward strand.
AGAGAGGAACATTTTCTTGTAGGAATCTCAATAATATGAAGTTTCCTCTCTATGTGTTGAAAGTTTTGAAGTTATGCTTGTTTTGCCTTCCTATGCTAGTTGATTCTTGTTCCCATGAATTATTTGCTCACAAAATCCCTATGCATTGGAAGTGGGTTAGGCTTAAATGTGCTTGCCATGTGATTCATGATGCTCTTTTTCATGTTTCAATTCTTATCTTTTATGTGAGCATCATTGAAATCATCATGCCTAGCTAAAAGGCATTAAAGAAAAGTGCTTGTTGGGAGACAACCCAACACTTTTATCTACTGTTTTTGTGTGTTCACATGATTAGGATACTGTATAAATCATTTTTTATTGTCTTTGTTTCAATAAAGTGCCAAGTAAAGCCTTTGGGATCATGTTGGGTGATAGTTGATTTGATCTTAATGAAAAACAGAAACTTTTGCGCTCATGAAAATAACTCTCATTTTAACAGAAGAGTGCTTTGGAGTTGATTCTTTTTGCAGAAAATTAATATACAAATTTCTCACGTGGTCCAATTTTTTTCATAATTTTTGGAGTAGCAGAAGTATGGTTTGAGTACAGATTACTACAGACTGTTCTATTTTGTGCAGTTTCTGTTTTCAATGTATAGTTTGTTTGTTTCCTAGTTTATATGGCTTACATTGCTCAATATAAATTGTAGAATGATATGCTACAGTAGGAATTGTGTGAAAATAATTATGAATCTTGTCTTTGACAGTACCAAAAGTGAAATGGTTTGCTCTTTATCATACTAACCTATCTCAGGAAGTTCCATTAGTTTTGTGTGGTTGAAGTTTTCAAGTTTTGGATGAGATGTCGATATGAGGGGAATAATGAGTGACAAGATCCTAAGCTTGGGGATGCCCAAGGCACCCCAAGGTAATACTCAAGAAAGAACCAAGCAACTAAGCTTGGGGATGCCCCGGAAGGCATCCCCTCTTTCGTCTCCAACATTATTGGTAACTTCACTTAGAGCTATGTTTTCATTCGTCACATGATATGTGTTTTGCTTGGAGCGTCAATTTATTTTGTTAGGACTTGATTTCTGTTATTTATAATAATGTTTTGCATCTTTTATTTCAATAAAAGTGGCAATGATAGCCTTTGCCATGCTTATTTTGCAAGTCTACATGTTGCTGTTTCAAAACAGAAAGTTTATCGATGTTGCAACAATTCCCTAGAAAAGTCAAAATATGATAAATTGTTGAAACTTTTTGAAAAATAAGATCTGATAAATTTTCTAAATTTTGGTATTTTTCTAATAATTTTTGGAGTTAGGGAAGTATGATGAATCTTGCATTCTTTACAGACTATACTATTTCGGCAGATTGTTGTTGCATTGTTTGCACACGTTTGCTTGTTCGATGATTCTATTTGAGGATAGGACCATTAAATATACAGAGGCATTTATTATGCAATGTTGAATAATAATTTTAGTGATTTGCTATAGTAGAGAATGATAAGGTTATTGCATTGGTTTATACTAACTTATCTCACGAGTTCTTGTTGAGTTTTGTGTGGATGAAGTTTTTGAGATTTAGGGAAAACGTGATATGAGAGGAACTAAGGAGACACAAAAGCTCAAGCTTGGGGATGCCCAAGGCATCCCAAGTTAATATTCCAAGAAGTCTCGAGCATCTAAGCTTGGGGATGCCCTGGTAGGCATCCCACCTTTCTTCTTCAACAATTATCGGTTAGTATCGGTTGAGCCTAAGTTCTTGCTTCTTCACATGAGTTGTGCTATTCTTGGAATGTCATTTTATTTTCATTTTGCTTGTTGCTTTAATAAAAATACTTAAACCTGAAAGTTTTTAAATAAAATAGAGTCCTCAATTAGTTGCTAGTGAGGCTAGGTAAGCGACATTCACATCCCGTCAACGAAGCTCTTTTCTATAGAATTGCTCTAGTGCTTGATACGTCTCCAATGTATCTATAATTTTTGATTATTCCATGCTGTTTTATTATCAATCTCGGATGTTTTAGAATCATTATATAGTCATTTTATATCATTTTTTGGTACTAACCTATTGACATAGTGCCAAGTGCCAGTTGCTATTTTCTGCATGTTTTATACATCGCGGGAAATCAAGATCAGATGGAGTCCAAATGCCACACCAATTTACGATGGTTTTTTATGGGCCAGAAGGAACACAACGGGCCCTGGTTGCACCTGGGGGGAGTCCCGAGGAGGGGACAACCCACCAGGGCGCGCCAGCAGGCCCAGGCACGCCCTGTTGCCTTGTCGTCTCCTCGTTCGTCGACTGGTCTCCTCTCGAAGCTTCTAGGATCTCTTATGTCCAGAAAAAATTGTCAAAAGTTTCGTAGCATTTGGACTCCATTTGGTACCGATTTTCTGGAAAACCAAAATAAACAGAAAACAGCAACTGGAGAAGGCACTGGTTTAATAGGTTAGTCCCCAAAAATAATATAAAATAGCATAGAAATGCATATAAAGTATCCAATATTGATAATCTAATAGCATGAAACAATAAAAAATTATAGATACATTGGAGACGTATCAACGACGGTGTGGTGGTGGTGTGGTGGCAGCGGAACACCAGCAGGGCTTCGCCAAGCGCTACGCGGAGGAGGAGGAGTAACGAGAGGGATAGGCGCCATGGGGTGGAAGCATGGCTGCCCACTGCGCTTCCCCACCTTTATATTGGCGTGGGGGGATGGTTTCTTGCCCTCCAAGCCCCTAGGGTCGTTGGAAAAGGGGGGGAGGAAGGAAATCCCTCCTTTACTTCCCCACCGATCACTATCCCCTTTTTAGGGATCTTGATCTTATTCCTTCGGGATATGATCTTATTCCATTTAGGGGGGATCTTGGTGCTCCTAAACCAGGGGTGTGGGGCTTTGCCCCACTACCCACGTCCATGTGGGTCCCCCATGTAGGTGGGCTCCACTCCAGAACCTTCTAGAACCTTACTGGTACAATACCAAAAAATCCCAAACATTTTTTCGAAACCCTGATTATGACTTCCCATATATAAATCTTTACCTCCAGGCCAATTCGGAGCTCCTCGGATCCCATCTGAGACTCAAAAAACATTCGGTCTTGCCATTACTAATATCCCAATACTACCCTACCGTTACCAAATGTCAAGTGTGTGATCCTATGTGTTCGAGAACATGCAGACATGACCGAGACACATCTCCGGTCAATAATCAATAGTGGGACCTCGATGCCCATATTGACTCTCACATATTCAATGAAGATCTTTATCGATTTGAACCACGATGTCGAGGATTCAGTTAATATCGTATACAATTCCCTTTGTCCGTGATATGTTACTTGCGTGAGATTCGATCGTCGGTATCTCCATACCTTGTTCAATCTCGTTACCGGCAAGTCCCTTACTCATTCTGTAATACAAGATCTCCGTGACTAACTCATTAGTTTGCACCTTTATGATAACCCAGTTACGAAGTGATGTTTGATAACCCACAAAGTATTCTTTCAGTATTCGGGAGTGGCATGATCTTATGGTCTAAGGAACAGATACTTGACATGAACAAAGTTGTAGCAAATAAATTAAGTGATATGATCTGATGCTAAGCTTACGGTTTGGTCTGTCCATCACATCATTCTCCTAATGATGTGATCACATTATTAAATGACAATTCATGTGTATGGTTAGAAAAAAAATTAGCCATCTTTAATCAACGAGCTAGTCTAGTAGAGGCTCACTAGGGGCACAGTATTCATTTATATATCCACACATGTATTTAAGTTATTTATCATACAATTATAGCATGGATAATAAACATTTATCATGAACAATAAAATATGATAATAACATCTTTATTATTGCCTCTAGGGCATATTTCCAGCAGGTCTTGACGAAGATCTTCATGCCGCCTGAGAAGGGGCATGGACTTGGTCATGCGGGCTAGGAAGCCTTGTGCAATGCAGCATGGTTAAAGGACATCAGAGGCCCATGCATATTCAAGCTTTTCTGCAATTGATTACACTTGGGGAAAGGTCGGGCTACTTCCACTTTAGTACGGGCTCCTAAAATGCTTAGTCGTGGTCGTGGGAAGCCAATGAGAAGTTTTCTATCAAATTGGTTTTTGCTACTCATTTAGTCGGCTCCCCAAGAAGCTGCACTAATAAAGCCATTTGGAGTGCCAACACCCCCCTCAAATGCAAGCTCCACTTGTGCCTCGTTGTGCATGATCACATTTGGATGACCGACCAACAAGCTAAGTGAGAGTTTCAACATAACAAACTCTCTGTCATGTGTACGTCCTCGCTGGAGGATTGTACTGTCACTTGTTCGCACGTTGTCTTTTCAACATCATTTGAAATTCCCTAGTTCGGTCGGCTAACCTTCAGGTGGTCACGACCACCAGGAGCTTATCCCGCAATGGATTGTTGTTTGGGACGACAAGGATAAGGAGAGACTAGATTGTTGGAATTATGTGTCCTACAACTATATTCAAATTTATTGGAATTGTTAATATCCGGAATACCTTATTGTGAAATTATAAATGTATTTATGAATGGAATTACTTTACATGATTATCATGGAATTATCACTTGTTGGAATGTACTTAAGCTATATGCTTAAGGAAGCTGGTCGATTTTCAGTGGAACACAATATGCTATATATATTGGAAAGACTACCTGGGTACACTGATGATGGGAAGGAGCTAGATCGTATAGTTAGATTACAGCCCTAATGTTGATCTACATAATTGGAGGAATTTACACTCTATTATGGCGCGTTGCTCACAAGCGCGTGATCCGGGGACACAACGGGTAGAATCCGTTAACAGAAAAATTTGATCGTGGTTGGTAATTTGATCTGGACTCTATCCGGGAAAGTAGTTGGAAATACTAGGAATCTTATGTGTATAAGAGGTGGACTCTTTGAAAAGGCAGTATAAGAAGGTCCCTACCCCATAGCCTCAGATATGTGAATTGTGAGTGGCACCACGGATAAGCGCAGAGGAATTAGGGGGTAGACCGCAAACCCTAAATTTCTAAAATTGGTATCATGAGTGAGGTTCAGTCGCGGTCGTAACCCTAATCGCTTGCCGGCTCGGCACCATTGACGATGGAATCCGCTGCCTACTTTGCCTCTACCGCTGGTCACCTCCGACGCCGACCCGAAGCCACCAGATTCTGCAGCGATCGGGGATGAGCAGCGTCATTCGCACGGAATCGCCGCCGCGTCCCATGGCCGCTCGATCGCAACAAGACTTTCGCAGCTCGTCTCTCGCATCGATCTAGTGATACTATTGGTCCTGCTAATTATGTCGGGCTCCTCAACCATGCGGTACTGCGACAGATCCGTCAGTTACGTGAGCTTCTCCGCATGCTGTTCTGTGTTGATCCCATCTACCGGATGCACCAGGTCGCTGATCTGGGAAATCAATTGGAGTCTGACTCGTATGCAGCAACCCACTCATGCACGTAGGTCAAGGAAGGAATCAGCCAAATCATCACAATTTTCTTGGCACGTGGATCGAAAAAGTAGTGCACTTCGTACAGACATAACCATGAAACCTTGACTCCTTATTTCTTTTCTGGCTAAGCTGGGAATTCTTTCTAATCGTGCCCAGTTCACGTGGAGCAGAAATCAACCAGCAGGCCGGTCTCGCCGCAGCCGCAGCATTCACGTTGCTGGAAGTTTTGCGCGTTGACCACCCCGGAAGCGACACGGGACCGTGGAAGGATGCTTGTAATTTATAGGACTTGCCAGTTTGGATCTTCTGAAGTTTTCAGGCTTGAAGCAAGGAATCTATTCGTAATATGTGCATATGCACGTCAAATTCTTCCGGTGTATTCTTCGCCGAGTTCTACAAATTGATTTTGGTGGCACTTTATGTTCACAGTTTGGAAAAGGAAGTAAATTTTTTCGTTCTGCTGGAATAATGATTATGTCATTTACATTCACAAACCCGAAAAGATATATTATATGCCACTAGTGAGGAAACGGAAATATATGTTTAATTATATGATACATTGTTAGCAATTGACTAGCATATATGTCCGGATCATTCTATTATTGGGCTGTTGAAAATCATAGTGTACAAATTGCACAGAAAATCAGTGCGGTCTGGAATATATATTCTTTTTTGCGGCATCTATCGGGAAATGCATATTGTTGGATATATATTGGTTAACTCTATGTGGAATTTATTGAAATAATTGATTTTTCAATTTAACTTCATTGCGATATGGGATATTATTTGCACTATGGAGGAAGATAGAAACTATTTGAGAGAAGGATCTGACCAAATTTTATTGGTTACACCTCGAAGAGGAAGATATAATATTTTTTTCAATGCAATCGGCAAAATGGAAGGTATGTCTATAATTTGTACGCACGGAATTTTTTCATTTACGACTATTTTTTAAAAAAATAGTTGTGTTGTGCATTCTGGTTATCATTTACCATGATATAATGTTACACTTCCATGCAAACAATTCCAAGGAAATGCTAAAGTTAATAAACTTGGAATTGGAAATTATGCCCCCAAACATCGTTGTGAGGAAAATTATTGTTGATGGATACGCTATTGTACTAACATTGCATGAGAAGGAATTCAAGAAAAAAGGTGTTTATTATGACAACCACTTATTTATGGAGGAAGATGGGAACCACTCCATGGAAATTTAAGGAAATTCACTCTCACTTAACTGTATGCACATTATTAATACTTGCATTAAATATGTATAAGTCAGTATTTTTTTCAAATAGTTGGATTGTGGGCACACAATATATATATTCCTTTGGTACTGTTAGCATGCTAATAAAATTGCTATTGTTTTCCAACAATATATATATATATATATATATATATATATATATATATATATATACATATTGTGTGTGTTTTGTCATTACTGCCAAATCTTATACACTTTGGAATTGGAATTTTTCCCATGAAACTCCGTGGTGGAGGAAAAATATTATTGTTGTAGGACACTCTATATGCAACTTCAGTGTGAAGGGATTTAATTTATGGTTCTATCTTGGAACACATTATTTATGAAATACTATTTGGAAAAGGAAGAGTGGAAATATTGCTCAATGATAAAATTAGTGCATTATGGAATTTCACACAATGGTCTATTCTTTCTTGATGGTTCATTGGAAGTTAGAAACCCGAATTGTTATTTTGGGGAAGGTAACTCCATAGAGAGGAATGCTGATAATAGGAACACATGCTTAGAATTTATTAATTTTGTCATGGACAACTTGGTCACTAGTTCCGGAATTAAAAACTTTAGTGGGAGGAATTTGGTTTTCTGAAGCACGTATATAATGGGTATTTGACTTGCACACCTTTTCTGAAGGTGGAAGGAGATAAAAAGCTTCACATCATTCTTTTATATATACTTACAGTAATTGTTTTCCACTCCCACTAGAGGTAGGATTGTTTATTTCATTTTGCTCATCAATGATTGCACTTTATATGGTTATATGTTTACTTTTCACTATACAAGTCGGAAGGTACACTGATTGGTGGGGGAAGTACACTTCAGGAATATGCCAATTTAATACGTAAATAGCATGGAACTACTTTCCCCATCATGATATATTGTATACTTCACAATTGACTGGAGGAATTAAATATCTTTGGTACTCCCTTGTTTTTTTCTGGAATAAGCATAACATATTGCAGTTATACTATTTTTATCTAGCACAGTCACTTCTTATGGTTTGTAGACTAGAAGGAAGTATTTAGTTTTGGAAGGAAATTCTAAATTACTATAAAACACACACCATGAATTTGCTAATTGTTATTCTAATGGATCAAGGGTATGTTTTTTGATCTTGAAAAGGAAAAGTGGTGGAAAGTGGGAGCACAATATTTTTATGTATAATGGTGGAATTATTGGCAATTACACTAGAATACAATCTTGACACCAAAGGAAACTACAAGTGAACCTCCTGACACTAACATGCTTAGGATAAATGGGAGGAATTAGCTTGGGATATCATGTCAGGATAATTGTTATGTGTTTTGGAGGAAGCTACTCTAAAATTTTTAGAGGAAGTCTCTTAAAAAGGAAATATACCCACTCTTGCTATTCAGTTCTTCACACAAAAGGAAATATACTTTGTGGAAACTCTCTCGCTCTCTCTCCTGGATTTAGGGAAAGAGGAACTAAAGAGATGGTTTGCTAATGGAACATATTAATGTATGGTCTTATAACAAGATTCACATCAATGGAATAGCAGGTCATCTACAAATGCAAGTGTGAAATATTTTTCATTATTACTGGATATGTTAACATTGTTTTGTTGTTTGCAACGATAAAGTCACATTGATGGAAGTGAAAGCTTGGTCATGTTTAACTTTCATATGAAAGGAACGTTTGAAGCTTCCTATATTTTTAGGAGTGGAACAACATAGGGTATTTTTTGAATCGTTTCCTATGGAAAAATACAAACTTATTAAAGTACCTGGAACCAAACTCAATGAGTAATTATGTTTGAACTACCGAGCACAAAGGGATAATAATGGTGTGGAAATTTACTGTATCTTCGTTATACAATCATACCTTAGCTTTCGGAATTTATGCCGCATTCAAGTAGTGGAAGGAATGACGAGCAGCTAAGGGAATGTCACACATCATATAAGATTGTGGAAAGTGCATCGCAACCTGTCACTTGTTCCGGAATTTATATTAAAGGTAAACACATTGAGGAAGGTATTACTATACCTGCGAGATGAGAAATAAGTCCAGGTACGCATATTCAATTATTATTTCCAGTACTAATATGGTGCAGGTTCACTGACTGAAGTCAGGAATTTCTTTCAAAACATGGTTACTGATGGAACTTCATTTACTGATTGGAATGATATTTATGTGGTTTTCAAAACTTTATTCAACATGGTTGTCATATATTTTGACTCAATGTGGAATTATTCAAATTATTGATATATGTGACCGAAAATAATTGATGCGTAATTTCACATGACGAAACAAAATACTCAAGGTGCCTATAAAGGTGGAATTACACTCGAGGAAATAATACTCGAGGTGCCGAGGACGGCTATGCTGGAATTATTAGGCGGAAACTAAAGGTCTCTAGAGATCTTAAGTGTCACAACAAGCAAACATATTGAGGGAAGGAGGTATTTGGTAAGCATGTTAATAATATGGGCTTACGGATATTTGAATGATCATTTTGGACAATTGGGAGATTTTGGAATTATGTGTCCTACAACTATATTCAAATTACTTGGAATTGTTAATATCCGGAATACCTCATTGTGAAATTATAAATGTATTTATGCATGGAATTACTTTACATGATTATCACTTGTTGGAATGTACTTAAGCTATATGCTTAAGGAAGCCGGTCGATTATCAGTGGAACACAATATGCTATATATATTGGAAAGACTACCCGGGTACACTCATGATTGGAAGGAGCTAGATCGTATAGTTAGATTACAGCCCTAATGTTGATCTATATAATTAGAGGAATTTACACTCTATTATGGCGCATTGCTCACAAGCGTGTGCTCCAGGGACACAACGGGTAGAATCCGTTAACAGACAAATTTGATCGGGACTCTATCCGGGAAACTAGTTGGAAAGACTAGGAATCTTATGTGTATAAGAGGTGGACTCTTTGGAAAGGCAGTATAAAAAGTTCCCTACCCCCTAGCCTCAGATATGCGAATTGTGAGCGGCACCACGGATAAGCGCAGAGGAATTAGGGGATAGACCGCAAACCCTAAATTTCTAACATAGATAGCCTCTGTGTCGAGGTGTTGGCCTTCCGCTATGGTCCATGACGTGGTGATTCAGATCCGATCGGCCGGATGGAGATGACTGCAAACATTATGCAACGATTTCCTATGGCTCCGTGGTGGCGGTGGTCAAGAAAGGTCTTCGGGAGGGCTCATCTCTCGTGATTCGATGGTTGACTTCAGCGGTGAGATACAAATTATGGACAAAGACTTGACGCAGAGGGATGGTTGTGCAGTGGCGACGATTGCATCACATGTAGCTACGGGGATCGTGAAAAAAGTGGTGGCGACAACACATCAGTGACTTTGATGGTGATGCTACTCGATCACCTAGTCTCGAACTCCGGGGTGAAAACCTAGGTCAAACTCGAAAGGTTTTACCTGGAAATGGCGATTTATTCTTACGTCGTAGCCTTGTTGAAGGCATTTCTCGGATATACTCGGACTGATTCTTCAAGGTGAAAATCTAGATTCCGGCCTTGTGTTTGGATCCGACGACGGTGCCACTTGAGTGTCGCTCCCTTCCTGAAGGAGTTGTTGTTGAAGAACCTCGTCGTCAATGTGTGTCATGAGATGGTTGGTGCAAATATGATCATTGTTCTAATTTGCCAATCGCAGATCTGATCGCTTTGGGATTTTACGCCTACACATAGCTTCGGTCTTATATGACTTTGCTAGTAATGACATGTTTTCTTGTGTGTGAGTTGGTGTTGGATGTGTACATTCTAACTATACGGAGGCCAGGTGTGTGCTCATTGTGTTTTGTATCTTCTTGGTACTTCATTTCAAACCAATAAAATCCACCCTTTCGAAAAATCTGGCATGAAAGGAATGCTCATGTTTTCAACAATAAAGGCAGGCTCATCCTGCAAGCCGTGAACCATCTAAAAGCAAACACCTACTTATATTTTTCGAGACGCAAATATAAGATTTGCCTCATCTATTAATTAAGGTGATGATAGGGTTTACTTGTTTTACAAGTGCCCCTCGTACAAAAGCTGAATGATTACTCTCCCAATACAATTGTCCCTAGTTTCTTGGCACCCATAGTGATCCATAACTTTGCCTAAGCCATGATGATGTCGAGTAAGATTGTTGGTCGGGCGCTCTGGTGACTGAAGCTCGAGCATTTCTCTCATTCCAAATTGTCCCAGTGATAAGCTTGGTGAGAGAGACCATGGATTTTCTATTTGGGGTCCTCATGTCAGTTCTACTAGCCCATGAATCCTTGATGATGCCTCAAAATGCCAAGAAGATGTATCCATTTTCTCAGCATGGAGCCTCTCAATAACGAAGTTCCAAATCCTAAGAGTGTATCGACACTTGAAGAATAGATGTGTCCGGGATTCTCCTCCCTCTTGCAAAAGGGACAAAGACGGAAATTTGTCCACCCACACTTGGCCAACCTATCGACGATCCAAATTCTATGTTGTAGTGACAACCAAGCAAAAAACTTAAATTTTGACAGTACCCAAACTTTCTAAACCATATGCTAGATGGGAGAAAGAATTGTGCCTTATAAGCGGAGACAGCCGAGTAGCGCCCACTAGCCGTGTGCTTCCTGTTGGAAATATGCCTTAGAGGCAATAATAAAATGGTTATTATTATATTTCCTTGTTCATGATAATTTTCTATTGTTCATGCTATAATTGTGTTATCCGGAAATTGTAATACATGTGTGAATACATAGACCACAAAATGTCCCTAGTGAGCCTCTAGTTGACTAGCTCATTCATTAATGGATGGTTACGGTTTCCTGACCATGACATTGGATGTCATTGATAACGGGATCACATCATTGGGAGAATGATGTGATGGACAAGACCCAATCCTAAGCATAGCAAAAGATCGTGTAGTTCGTTTGCTAGAGCTTTTCTAATGTCAAGTATCATTTCCTTAGACCATGAGATCATGTAACTCCCGGATACCGTAAGAGTGCTTTGGGTGTACCAAACATCACAACGTAACTGGGTGGCCATAAAGGTATACTACAGGTATCTCCGAAAGTGTCTGTTGGGTTGACTCGAATCGAGACTGGGATTTGTCACTCCGTATGACGGAGAGGTATCTCTGGGCCCACTCGGTAATGCATCATCATAATGAGCTCAAAGTGACCAAGTGGTTGGTCACGTGATCATGCATTACGGTACGAGTAAAGTGACTTGCCGGTAACGAGATTGAACGAGGTATTGGGATACCGACGATCGAATCTCGGGCAAGTAACGTACCGATTGACAAAGGGAATTGTATACGGGATTACTTGAATCCTCGAAATCGTGGTTCATTCGATGAGATCATCGTGGAACATGTGGGAGCCAACATGGGTATCCAGATCCCGCTGTTGGTTATTGGCCGGAGAGTCGTCTCGGTCATGTCTGCGTGTCTCCCGAACCCGTAGGGTCTACACACTTAAGGTTTGGTGACGATAGGGTTGTCGAGATATTAGTATGCGGTAACCCGAAAGTTGTTAGGAGTCCCGGATGAGATACCGGACATCACGAGGAGTTCCGGAATGGTATGGAGGTGAAGATTTATATATAGGAAGTCCAGTTTCGGCTATCGGGAAAGTTTCGGGGGTCAACGGTATTGTACCGAAACCACCTGAAGGGTCCCGGGGGTCCACCGGGTGGGGCCACCTATCCCGGAGGGCCACATGGGCTGAAGTGGGAAGGGAACCAGCCCCTGGTGGGCTGGTGTGCCCCCCTTGGGCCTCCCCTGCGCCTAGGGTTGGAAACCCTAGGGGTGGGGGCGCCCCACTTGGCTTGGGGGCAAGTCCCCCCTTGGCCCCCCCCCCTTGAGATTCAATCTCTAGGGGGCCGGCGCCCCCAGGGCCCCTATATAAAGAGGGGGGAGGGAGGGCTGCGCACCCTAGTCCCTGGCGCCTCCCTCTCCCTTCGTAACACCTGCCCTCTCGCTGAGCTTGGCGAAGCCCTGCCAAGATCTTCCACCACCACGCCGTCGTGCTGCTGGATCTCCATCAACCTCTTCCTCCCCCTTGCTGGATCAAGAAGGAGGAGACGTCTTCCCCAACCGTACGTGTGTTGAACGCGGAGGTGCCGTCCGTTCGACGCTAGGATCATCGGTGATTTGGATCACGACGAGTACGACTCCTTCAACACCGTTCTCTTGAACGCTTCCGTACGCGATCTACAAGGGTATGTAGATGCACTCCTCTCTCTCGTTGCTAGATGACTCCATAGATTGATCTTGGTGATGCGTAGAAAAATTCTATTTTCTGCTTCGTTCCCCAACAGTGGCATCATGAGCTAGGTCTATGCGTAGTTTCTTTGCACGAGTAGAACACAAGATTGTTGTGGGCATTGGTTTTGTCAATTTTCTTGCCACTACTAGTCTTATCTTGTTTTGGCGGCATCGTGGGATGAAGCGGCCCAGACCGACCTTACACGTACGCTTATGTGAGACAGGTTCCACCGACTGACATGCACTAGTTGCATAAGGTGGCTAGCGGGTGTCTGTCTCTCCCACTTTAGTCGGATCGGATTCGATGAAAAGGGTCTTTATGAAGGGTAAATAGAAATTGGCATATCATGTTGTGGTTTTGGCATAGGTAAGAAACGTTCTTGCTAGAAACCTATAGCAGCCACGTAAAAACATGCAACAACAATTAGAGGACGTCTAACTTGTTTTTGCAGCATATGCCTTGTGATGTGATATGGCCAAAAGGATGTGATGAATGAAATATATGTGATGTATGAGATTGATCATGTTCTTGTAATAGGAATCACGACTTGCATGTCGATGAGTATGACAACTGGCAGGAGCCATAGGAGTTGTCTCTATTTTTTGTATGACCTGCGTGTCATTGAATAACGCCATGTAATTACTTTACTTTATTGCTAAACACGTTAGCCATAGAAGTAGAAGTAATTGTTGACGTGACAACTTCATGAAGACACGATGATGGAGATCATGATGATGGAGATCAGGGTGTCATGCCGGTGACGATGATGATCATGGTGCCCCGAAGATGGAGATCAAAAGGAGCAAAATGATATTGGCCATATCATGTCACTATTTGATTGCATGTGATGTTTATCATGTTTTTTCTTCTTATTTGCTTAGTACGACGGTAGTAAATAAGATTATCCCTCATAATAATTTCAAGAAAGTGTTCCCCCTAACTTTGCACCGTTGCGAAAGTTCGTTGTCTCGAAGCACCACGTGATGATCGGGTGTGATAGATTCTAACGTTCACATACAACGGGTGTAAGCCACATTTACACATGCAAAACACTTAGGTTGACTTGATGAGCCTAGCATGTACATACATGGCCTCGGAACACAAGAGATCGAAAGGTCGAACATGAGTCATATAGAAGATACAATCAACATGAAGATGTTCACCGGTGATGACTAGTCTGTCTCAGGTGATGATCGGACACGGCCTAGTTGACTCGGATCATGGATCACTTAGATGACTAGAGGGATGTCTATCTGAGTGGGAGTTCATTATATAATTTGATTAGATGAACTTAATTATCATGAACTTAGTCTAAAATCTTTACAATATGTCTTGTAGATCAAATGGCCCACGCTAATGTTGCCCTCAACTTCAACGCGTTCCTAGAGAAAACCAAGCTGAAAGACGATGGAAGCAACTATACGGACTGGGTCCGGAACTTGAGGATCATCCTCATAGCTGCCAAGAAATCATATGTCCTAGATGCACCGCTAGGTGAAGCACCCGTTTTCCCAGCAACTCAAGACGTTATGAACGCCTGGCAGTCGCGTAGTGATGATTACTCCCTGGTTCAGTGCGGCATGCTTTACAGCTTAGAACCGGGGCTCCAAAAGCGTTTTGAGCAGCACAGAGCATATGAGATGTTCCAAGAGCTGAAAATGGTTTTCCAAGCTCATGCCCGGGTCGAGAGATATGAAGTCTCCGACAAGTTCTACAGTTGTAAGACGGAGGAGAATGGTTCTGTCAGCGAGCACATACTCAAAATGTCTGGGTTGCACAACCGCTTATCTCAACTGGGAGTTAATCTCCCGGATGACGCGGTGGTCGACAGAATCCTCCAGTCGCTCCCACCTAGCTACAAGAGCTTTGTGATGAACTTCAATATGCAGGGGATGGTGAAAACTATTCCTGAGGTATATTCAATGCTAAAATCAGCGGAGGTGGAGATCAAAAAGGAACATCAAGTGTTGATGGTCAATAAAACCACTAGTTTCAAGAAAGGCAAGGGTAAGAACAACTTCAAGAAGGACGGCAAGGGAGTTGCCGCGCCCGGTAAGCCAGTTGCCGGGAAGAAGCCAAAGCATGGACCCAAACCTGAGACTGAGTGCTTTTATTGCAAGGGAAGCGGACACTGGAAGCGGAACTGCCCCAAGTACTTAGCGGACAAGAAGGCCGGCAACACCAAAGGTATATGTGATATGCATGTAACTGATGTGTACCTTACCAGTACTCGTAGTAGCTCCTGGGTATTTGATACCGGTGCGGTTGCTCATATTTGTAACTCAAAACAGGAGCTGCGGAATAAGCGGAGACTGGCGAAGGACGAGGTAACGATGCGCATCGGGAATGGTTCCAAGGTCGATGTGATCGCCGTCGGCACGCTACCTCTACATTTACCTACGGGATTAGTTTTAAACCTCAATAATTGTTATTTAGTGCCATCTTTGAGCATGAACATTGTATCTGGATCTCGTTTAATACGAGATGGCTACTCATTTAAATCCGAGAATAATGGTTGTTCTATTTATATGAGATATGTTTTATGGTCATGCCCCGTTGGTCAATGGTTTATTCTTAATGAATCTCGAACGTGATGTTACACATATTCATAGTGTGAATCATAGTGTGAATACCAAAAGATGTAAGGTTGACAACGATAGTCCCACATACTTGTGGCACTGCCGCCTTGGTCACATTGGTGTCAAACGCATAAAGAAGCTCCATGATGATGGACTTTTGGAGTCTCTTGATTACGAATCATTTGACACATGCGAACCATGCCTCATGGGCAAAATGACCAAGACTCCGTTCTCCGGAACAATGGAGCGAGCAACAAACTTATTGGAAATCATACATACTGATGTGTGTGGTCCAATGAGCGTTGAGGCTCGCGGAGGCTATCGTTATGTTCTCACTCTCACTGACGACTTGAGTAGATATGGGTATGTCTACTTGATGAAACACAAGTCTGAGACCTTTGAAAAGTTCAAGGAATTTCAGAGTGAGGTAGAGAATCAACGTGACCGAAAGATAAAGTTCTTACGATCAGATCGTGGGGGAGAATATTTAAGTCACGAATTTGGTACGCACTTAAGGAAATGTGGAATCGTTTCACAACTCACGCCGCCTGGAACACCTCAGCGTAACGGTGTGTCCGAACATCGTAATCGCACTCTATTGGATATGGTGCGATCTATGATGTCACTCACCGATTTAGCGCTATCATTTTGGGGATACGCTCTAGAGACAGCTACATT
This sequence comes from Triticum dicoccoides, assembly GCF_002162155.2. Taxonomy (NCBI): domain Eukaryota; kingdom Viridiplantae; phylum Streptophyta; class Magnoliopsida; order Poales; family Poaceae; genus Triticum; species Triticum dicoccoides. The sequence continues at coordinate 227,371,460 of NC_041385.1, forward strand.
CACTTTAAATAGGGCACCGTCTAAATCCGTTGAGACGACACCGTATGAATTATGGTTTGGGAAGAAACCTAAGCTGTCGTTTCTAAAAGTTTGGGGATGCGATGCTTATGTCAAGAAACTTCAACCTGAAAGCTCGAACCCAAGTCGGAAAAATGCGTCTTCATAGGATACCCTAAGGCAACCATTGGGTATACCTTCTACCTCAGATCCGAAGGCAAGATCTTTGTTGCCAAGAACGGGTCCTTTCTAGAGAAAGAGTTTCTCTCGAGAGAAGTAAGTGGGAGGAAAGTAGAACTCGATGAAGTACTACCTCTTGAACCGGAAAGTAGCGCAGCTCAAGAAGATGTTCCTGTGGTGCCTGCACAGACTAGAGAGGAAGTTAATGATGATGATCAAGGTACTTCGGATCAAGTTGCTACTGAACTTCGAAGGTCCACAAGGACACGTTCCACACCAGAATGGTATGGCAACCCTGTCCTGAAAATCATGTTGTTGGAAAACGGTGAACCTTTGAACTATGAAGAAGCGATGGCGGGCCCAGATTCCAACAAATGGCTTGAAGCCATGCAATCCGAGATAGGATCCATGTATGAAAACAAAGTATGGACTTTGACAGACTTGCTCGATGATCAGCGAGCGATAGAAAATAAATGGATCTTTAAGAAGAAGACGGACACGGATGGCAATGTTACCATCTATAAGGCTCGACTTGTCGCTAAGGGTTATCGATAAGTTCAAGGGGTTGACTAAGATGAGACCTTCTCACCCGTAGCGAAGCTGAAGTCCGTCCGAATCATGTTAGCAATTGCCGCATACTATGATTATGAGATATGGCAAATGGACGTCAAAACGGCATTCCTTAACGGCTTTCTTAAGGAAGAATTGTATATGATGCAGCCGGAAGGTTTTGTCGATCCTAAGAATGCTAACAAGGTATGCAAGCTCCAGCGCTCCATCTATGGGCTGGTGCAAGCATCTCGGAGTTGGAACATTCGCTTTAATGAAATGATCAAAGCGTTTGGGTTTATGCAGACTTATGGAGAAGGCTGCGTTTACAAGAAAGTGAGTGGGAGCTCTGTAGCATTTCTCATATTATATGTGGATGACATACTTTTGATGGGAAATGATATAGAACTCTAGGACAGCATTGAGGCCTACTTGAATAAGTGTTTTTCAATGAAGGACCTTGGAGAAGCTGCTTACATATTAGGCATCAAGATCTATAGAGATAGATCGAGACGCCTCATGGGTCTTTCACAAAGCACATACCTTGATAAGATATTGAAGAAGTTCAATATGGATCAGTCCAAGAAGGGATTCTTGCATGTGTTGCAAGGTGTAAAATTGAGCTCGGCTCAATGTCCGACCACGGTAGAAGATAAAGAAAAGATGAGTGTCATCCCCTATGCCTCGGCCATAGGATCTATCATGTATGCCATGCTGTGTACCAGACCTGATGTAAACCTTGCCGTAAGTTTGGTAGGAAGGTACCAAAGTAATCCCAGCATGGAACACTGGACAACGGTCAAGAATATCCTGAAGTACCTGAAAAGGACTAAGGATATGTTTCTCATATATGGAGGTGACGAAGAGCTCGTCGTAAAGGGTTACGTCGACGCTAGCTTCGACACAGATCTGGATGACTCTAAGTCACAAACCGGATACGTGTATATTTTGAATGGTGGGGCAATAAGCTGGTGCAGTTGCAAGCAGAGCGTCGTGGTGGGATCTATATGTGAAGCGGAGTACATGGCAGCCTCGGAGGCAGCACATGAAGCAATCTGGATGAAGGAGTTCATTACCGAACTAGGAGTTATTCCCAATGCGTCGGGGCCGATGACTCTCTTCTGTGACAGCACTGGAGCCATTGCCCTTGCCAAGGAGCCCAGGTTTCACAAGAAGACCAGGCACATCAAGCGTCGCTTCAACTCCATTCATGAAAATGTTCAACATGGAGACATAGATATTTGTAAAGTGCACACAGATCTGAATGTCGCATATCCGTTGACTAAACCTCTTCCGCGAGCAAAACATGATCAACACCAGAACTCTATGGGTGTTCGATTCATCACAATGTAACTAGATTATTGACTCTAGTGCAAGTGGGAGACTGTTGGAAATATGCCCTAGAGGCAATAATAAAATGGTTATTATTATATTTCCTTGTTCATGATAATTGTCTATTGTTCATGCTATAATTGTGTTATCCGGAAATCGTAATACATGTGTGAATACATAGACCACAAAATGTCCCTAGTGAGCCTCTAGTTGACTAGCTCGTTCATCAATGGATGGTTACGGTTTCCTGACCATGACATTGGATGTCATTGATAACGGGATCACATCATTGGGAGAATGATGTGATGGACAAGACCCAATCCTAAGCATAGCACAAGATCGTGTAGTTCGTTTGCTAGAGCTTTTCTAATGTCAAGTATCATTTCCTTAGACCATGAGATCATGTAACTCCCGGGTACCGTAAGAGTGCTTTGGGTGTACCAAACGTCACAACGTAACTGGGTGGCTATAAAGGTATACTACAGGTATCTCCGAAAGTGTCTGTTGGATTGACTCAAATCGAGACTAGGATTTGTCACTCCGTATGACAGAGAGGTATCTCTGGGCCCACTCGGTAATGCATCATCATAATGAGCTCATAGTGACCAAGTGGTTGGTCACGGGATCATGCATTACGGTACGAGTAAAGTGACTTGCCGGTAACGAGATTGAACGAGGTATTGGGATACCGACGATCGAATCTCGGGCAAGTAACGTACCGATTGACAAAGGGAATTGTATACGGGATTACTTGAATCCTAGACATTGTGGTTCATTCGATGAGATCATCGTGGAACATGTGGGAGCCAACATGGGTATCCAGATCCCGTTGTTGGTTATTGGCCGGAGAGTCGTCTCGGTCATGTCTGCGTGTCTCCTGAACCCGTAGAGTCTACACACTTAAGGTTCGGTGACGCTAGGGTTGTAGAGATATTAGTATGCGGTAACCCGAAAGTTGTTCGGAGTCCCGGATGAGATCCCGGACGTCACGAGGAGTTCCGGAATGGTCCGGAGGTGAAGATTTGTATATAGGAAGTCCAGTTTCGGCCATCGGGAAAGTTTCGGGGGTCACCGGTATTGTACCGGGACCACCAGAAGGGTCCCGGGGGTCCACCGGGTGGGGCCACCTATCCCGGAGAGCCACATGGGCTGAAGTGGGAAGGGAACCAGCCCCTGGTGGGCTGGTGCGCCCCCCTTGGGCCTCCCCTGCGCCTAGGGTTGGAAACCCTAGGGGTGGGGGGGCGCCCCACTTGGCTTGGGGGGCAAGTCCCCCCCCCCTCTTGGCCGCCGCCCCCCCTTGAGATTCAATCTCTAGGGGGCCGGCGCCCCCCCAGGGCCCCTATATAAAGAGGGGGAGGGAGGGCTGCGCACCCTAGTCCCTGGCGCCTCCCTCTCCCCTCGTAACACCTCTCCCTCTCGCTGAGCTTGGCGAAGCCCTGCCGAGATCACCGCTGCTTCCACCACCACGCCGTCATGCTGCTGGATCTCCATCAACCTCTCCCCCCCC
>NC_041385.1:227375351-227385819 GCF_002162155.2 Triticum dicoccoides
AGGATCATCGGTGATGCGTAGAATTTTTTTTTCCTACTACGTTCCCCAACACTTCCACACAATGCCATCCTCGGCGAGCCTATCAAGGTGGAAGTCATGGAAGAGCATCCAAAGTGTGAAAAAAATCATGAATGTGTTTCACAGAGACGTCTGTAGAAGGATTGATCTTGAAGATCGAAGCATTGTCTTTTAGTACCTCACGCACCTTCCAGTTTGTTCTCAAGGATGCCTAAAAAAATGAGTGGAGCAATATCCTTGGGCTTCTTTCCAAGAAGCCACGGCGAGTCCGAAAAGTGTTTCTTCATGTCCGTTCCCACCGAGACGATGGTGGAAGCATAAAACAAGTTGAGGCCCACCTCGTCACACTGATTTCCCATTCCCACCCAGAACTTATAATTCAGAAAAATGTAGTGCCTTTTTAGGTCTTGCTTATTTGGTTGAATTGTCCTTCGCCGAGTGTTGTACTAGTTAGACTATAGTTTATGTAATTTGTTTTCTTTGGGGTCCTTTGATCCTACTCTTCTTCTTCTTTATATATTTAATTATTTATTAGTACTTGCAGTTCTCCTACATGGTTCGAAAAAGATTTGTAAAATCTCAAATCCATATTTATCTGTTATTTCGAGTCGAAATTCGAAATGTTCAAATGTCTAATCGAGATCCTACGTTTTAGGGCGACCTGTGAGTGAGAAGGGAACAAAATGTAGTAGGATTGCATATATTTTTTGGATTTCTTATGTTGGTGCTGACGAGCTTCTACGGGATGAAATGAAATATCTTCTGTTCTGGTAAAGAGCCTTTAATGAGGCTGTTCAACTCCTGGGAAGGCTAATAACGGGTGAAGGTGAACGTTGCAGTTCTGTTGGGCTGTTCGCTGTAGGCTGTAATTGCAGTTTTGTTGGGCTGTTCGCTGTAGGCTGTAACCATGCTTTTGCGTGCACACTTTCATATTGGGCCATGTGCATCCTAGTTATGCAAAGACCGGGTGTTACTCATAATACTTTGTATCCGCTTGATGCTACATTTTGAGATAATAAAATCGCCCTTTATCAACAAAAAAATGTTTTGTATGCATACACAGGCCATCACTTTTGACCCTGGCTGCTGGTGTATTGTATGCTATGAGCAGGTTTCTTATGCAACCAGCTACAAAATGAAATAAAACCGACTTCCGTGTCATTGCCAACGAAGCCACATACATCATGCGGCCCCGTAGGCTTTGCTCAATGGCGACACCGACCGCAGCTCACCGCCGTTGAGGAAGCCGGAGTACCAGCGCGCAGAGTTCCTCACGTACCTCTTCCTCCCCGCCGTGCTCATATCGACACCGCACAGCCCGAAGCGCATGCGGTTGCCGAACAGGAACTCGAACACATCAACGAACGACCAAACAAAGTATCCCTGCACATTTGATCCGTTCCTGCAACCAGTAAACAACTCTCTCAGAAGCTAATCCAGATCAAGAATGACATGATCCCAAGTCAATTCTTTCTCTGTTCCTCGAACCCAAGAGTTTCATCTGAATTCGTATGCTATTCTTTTACTACTTGGGTATGGCACTGGTTGGCATTTATGTATAGGATGATGAACTCCGAAAAATGACATATGGGCACGGGTGCAACGGAGCACTTTATTTTGAAGTTCAAAAAACCAGATTTTTATGACTAAAGAATTTCAAATTTTTGTGTGCAGGAACGTATAGCAATGCAGTATATCGGGCCAAATTTTCACTAATATACATGCTTACATGTAAAGGATACAAAAAAGACAAAATACATGAAAATTAGGGGCTTGTTTTTTTGTTGGTTTTGGGCCGAAATTTTGTCTTTTTTGTGCAGCACGTAATACAACGTATTATTGAACGAAATTTTACAAGTATTTTAGACCACATGCATGCGTATTCATGTACAAATAATAAAAAAAATTCAAATCTTTTAAGCACCTTTTGGAGCAGTTCAAAATAAAGTGCTCCATTGCCCCCATGTTCGAAAAATCCGTTTTAGATGAACTCACCTTATGGACAGGTAGAGAACTTCCAAGTAATTTTGCAGAATCTTTGATCTGTTATCGTCATCGTATTCGATCTTGCCTGGGGTTTTGGGGGCGTCTCCATATCCTGAATCATCAAACAAAAGATCCTTCATTTCTTTGATTTTGTTGTACAGAGGTCAGCATGTTTTGTTTTTCAGTTCACACAACACTGGCAAGTATTCACAGTTTCGGCTCATCTCCAGAAAGCAGGGCAATATATGCACCAAGCAAGATCATTTTTTAATTTTATTTTGCCTACCATTTTCATGGATCATGATTGCAGGGTTTCCATACTTGAGTTTTACGTGCTCCAGTAGCTCTCCTAGAGCCCAAGGAGCATACTCATTCTGGCCCTGCACATGTTACATCAATAAAATTACATCTTACGATTGAGAATGAAATGAAGGAAATAATTACCGTGACACAGCTGATATGTGCTGTGATTGCTGAAGAGATACTTTGCTTCGGTGCTTACCTCTAGGATGTATTTCGTCGGATCTGAATCCAGGCAAAAATGTTTTGCACAGTATAAGTAAGGCTGAATGGCATTGTATGAGTAGAGTAGCCTTATAATTAGCAGCTGCTTAGTTTAGTTACTTGCAACTCCTCCATCGGCGAAGTAGTCCCTCTGCTTCAGATTGAAGGCAGTCTCGTCGGCCAGCGTTGGAAAAACAGCGTAGTGGTTCAAGCCGATGAAGTCGAATGAGCCGGAGAGTTTCTTCGACTGCTCCACCGTCACATTCGGCAACCGTGCACCAACCCTTATCTTCATTACCGGTGGGTAGTCCCCATACACCAAAGGATGCATGAACCTGTACACAGAGGGCACGAGCTCTTACTATCTCTCTCTACAAATTAATGATAAAAATTGTGCTTTGAAGACCATGTTGGTAACAACTTTCAAGGAACTGGAGTTAGTACTAGCTACTAGCACTAACCATCCAATGTGAAAGTCATTCATCCTTGTTGCAGCAACAGCATCCTGGGATGCATTGGTAGCAGGCGCATACCACCCGGTCAAGAGAGTAATTCCTATATGCCCCTTTTGAGTTGCCTACAGATGAGCATTGCATTGCATGGTCATGATAATCATCGGTGTCAACTACTGTCATCTGTAGGGAAGATGCTGACATGACATACCTGGTACTTGTCTCTATACAGGGACACTGCCGAGGCATGTGCAAGCAGGAGATGGTGAGCAGCTATATACGGCTCCGTCGTGGAGTTCCCACCAGTACAATTTGTGCCGAAAGGATGAGAACAACGTCGTGGTGGCCAAGTGCCGCTGTCAAAGCCGCCTAGCGTTTCGACGTTGGGCTCGTTGATGGTGACCCAGTGCTTCACCCTGTCCCCAAAGCTTTTGAAGCAGGTGTCCGCGTACATGGTGTAATCGTCTCTGCACATATGGCAGCACATTCAAATTAAGAACGAAGAGCATCTAAAAGATTCTGAACCTTCATTGCTCATTCTGGAGTTACATGAATCTGGGGCTGAGCAGTCCGTTGTACTCATCCTGAAGGGACTGAGGGAGATCGAAATGGTAGATGGTGACATGAGGTTGTATGCCTGCAGAGCATTTGTCAGACAGTGCTGGTTAATAATCAAGGTCGAGCGAAGGCTATGTTCAGGTAGAGAAAACGAGTTTTACCATGCCGTGTCAGTTCATCAATTAAGTTATTGTAGTACTCCAAGCCCTTCAGATTGATTTCTCCTCTTCCATCTACACAGTTCAGTGTCAGTTCAGAGACGTAGTATTGTACTGACTAGTCTATCTATGCGTGCTAGGTACCTGGGATAAGCCGCGGCCATGAGATGGAGAATCTGTACGCATCTAGACCCAGGTCGTGCATAAGCTTGACATCATCCTAATGTGAAATGGGAAATTAAATTTGTTCAGTTAGTTGACATGCATGTGCCTCATCCCACTGTATTCTCCTTTGTAAGCAGGGTACTTGGTGCTAGTTCTCCACACTGACCTTGTAGTGATGATACTGATCCGCTGCAACATCCCCGGTAGACTTGTCAGCAGAATAACCTGTCATCATCACTTCAACAGTACATTGCAGTTTACAGAAATTAAGAAGATATTTTCGCAAAAATAAAATAAAATTAAGAAGATATGTTTTGCAGGTGTTGAAACGTCTTATGGATGAGCAGTGCTGAAAAGAATTACAATATATGATAAAAATATCGTATTCTGAATTGACCTTGATGAGTGAAGGTGTCCCAGATGCTAGGTTTCCTTCCATCTTCTGCAGCCGCCCCTTCCACCTGAAGTTTGCTCACTCAACCATGAGACTATGCTCACTTGGCTTGCAACACACATATAGGGAGGGAGAGGCGGTACCTGGTAGGCCGAGGTGCCTGCGCCGAAGATAAACCCGTCTGGGAAGTCACGGCGGGTGAGCGTGGCGGCGTCTTCCGGCAGGGCGGCGACTCGGAGGAGGAGCAGAAACCAGAGCAGCGGCGCCATAATCACTAGCAACTCATACACGGCACACGGCACCGCGAACTCCTAGGTGGGGAAATAGACAAAGAGATGAACCAAGCCTGTGATCCCAGTCTCTCCACGTCTGTAGCCTTTTGGGTCCCTCAGGGTCAGGGTATGCATGGACCAAAGCCAAAGTCTTCAAGCTTGCTGATTTTTTCCCCCTCTTCGAGGTTGCTTTCACAGAAGGGGCAGGTACTAGGCGAGAACATATCATGTGCACGGTGCACCCGATGCTGTGCAAGGGGAGCTATTGGTACGTTTTGCAGAATAAACCTTGAAGTGCAGTTCAATTCTGGCTTTGTTTGGATACTCTAAATTAGTTAGAGGTTAGAGTTAGATTCTAACTCTGACCTAACCCTAAATTAACTCTAACAAAAAGGTGTTTGGATGGCATGGTTAGATTGATAATAAATGTTCTTTCTCAATCATTTAGCCGAGAGCTGCGCTGACCGAGGCAGACCGGGACGTGCCCGGCAAGGAGCCGCGCTGGCCTCTCGCGCAGCTCGCCGGCCGAATCTGCCATCCTGCGTAAGGAGCCGCGCTGGTCGAGGCCGACGGGGACCGGCCGCGCAAGGAGCCGCGGCTGCTTACCGGCGGGCAGACGGGCGACGAGAGAGACGATGGGGTTGGAACGGGAGGATAGGGCGGGGCTGCTACGGGGAGAGCGAGAGAAAAATATGTTTTTTAGTGGTCCCGAGGAGAACTAACCCAAATAAGCACCTCTTAGATGGGTTAGTTTTTTTTGGGTGGGTTAGATGCATCTAACCCAAACTAACCCTTCTTGTTTGAATATTTTTGGGTTAGTTGAGCCCAAACAAACCCAAACTAACTCTAACCTATGCATCCAAACAGGGCCTCTGTCCCGCCCTGTCTTCTCTCCCGTTCCCTATCTTCTTTCCCCTATCTTAGGGCATGTACAATGGTTGATAGGATAGTCTTATCTTAAGTCTTGCATGTGATTTAGAGATGATAAAAAATTTGTCTACAATGGGTCATCTCTTAGCCTTATCTTCAATAACTAGCAATTCTTAAAAATTTGGTGAGACATATTGTGCTAAGAAATCACCTCAAGAGAAGACAAGCCTTTTCTTATGAGTTCTCTCTCCTCCACCTCATCATCTATCCTACATGGCACTCCTAAGATAGCACAATTGTACGTGCCCTTATCTCACGTGCCAGACCATGGCCGGTTAGAAAAAAATCGCCCATGTCATCTACCCAGCCAAGGATCTCTCTCTCTGTACCTACGAGATGACAGCTGATGAAATTGATAATTTCACCTCTTGTACTAGCCCAGATCGTATCTGCTTGGCTCAGGCTCTAGTTTTTCTTTTGGCACCATGTAAGCAAGAATGTACACTTGCAAAAAAAATTAGTACGCGACTTTTTTTTGTAGTTCTGAGGGACAGTTGCTGTACAGTTCAGTGCATGCTGGTGATGCTCCAATGTGAAACACTTTGATGTTCTTGCATGGAAGCATCTAAAGAAATGTATTAAGAGATCTTTGGTTCAGTTGAAAGACAACATCATTCACAACAGTTATTTATAAATACATTTCTCTCATATACTTAATATTACATAGTAATAACTGTTGAGCTTTTCAACTGTTCGAGAATAAATTACATGAAAATTTTGCATTTTCCCCAAAAGTCAGTAATGAGCAATCACACAACAATTACAACAACTGATACAAGAGCACAACTTGCCAATTTTCTCAGGTGCTATGCATGGTTTGGAACAGAAGCTCGGCCAAACAAATGTAATGAAGATGACACAAGCCATCCTATACAATCTTCAACAGAGCAACGCTGCTACTTGAAAAGCAGTAGAGATTCATACATTTCAAACGTCAGTCTATTGCACTGTCCATTTGAGGTTTCTCGAACTTCAGGCATGGGCCATGTCAAAGTTTACATCACTGCTGCAGGACTGCCATCCTGCTACCAATAGACCTGAAAATAAGACATGGTATAATTAATGACATTTCTTGCTAGGTGATTACGACGAAAAGTACACGTTAAAAGCCAGAACAGGTAATCTTAGGAATTTTTTGCAAATTACATCTGGTGTATATCCAGACATTTCCATTTAATATCAGAAATGTCGATTGCGAGCATCTACTAAAACATTACTCGTTCATGTACACGAACATCACAGGAACAACTAGTAATTTACATACTCTTGCTGTATACAGATGAAGTCCTAGATACATATATGATTCACCCAATTACAGGAACAACTAGTAATTTTCCTCTGAGCCCAACTCCACAGGAACAATACTAGTTCGGAGTAAATATATGATTTGACTCTGATAAGCTGTCCTAGGATTTAAGCGCGAACAAAACATTGCATAACATTTATCAGTGTACACACTATTTTTTCTTTGATGAGTCAGATTTGGTTTTCTTGATTTTACAGTGCTTGCCAACGACTAGATTGTATTGTTTGTGTGCATCATTTTTTTCCTTTCTCGCATTAGAATCGTACTGCTGAACTAACTGCTTTCCACTGGCAGTATGGAGGATCACACCGATGAAAGGAATTGGGACTGCTGTTTTTTTATCTGGGGATTGCTGTTGTTTGCTAAACCTTCTTAGCTAACTAGACACTTTTTACCATTGCAGTTTCATCTAGAGGTTTGAAGTGGTGAAAGAGAGTTTATGGTGGTGGCTGTTGTATGTAGACGGAAGGGCGGATATAACAATACATCGATTGATACCATTTTGTTTATATGAAGGGTGTAACTTGAAGATCTATAGCAATGGACTAGGTGCTAAATTCTGTACAATATCAGTTGAAAACAGAGTAGATGATGGTTAGCACTTTATTCTAAGTGATGTGGTATAGGTACAGTTAATTTTATCTAGATTCTGTACAATAGCAATGGTGATGTAGGTACAACTAATTTTATCCTAATGATGTGGTAATATTCTCAAACTGCTGAGTATGTCTTAGTTATTGAAGTCAGTTGTCGGTCTGCATCATATTGCATACTGGAGTATGCAAGTTGTGATGTCTTGTTTTGCCCTTGAGAATTACTCCCTCCGTTCCAAAATAGATGACTCAACTTTGTACTAACTTTAGTACAAAATTGAGTCATCTATTTTGGAACGAAGGGAGTATGTGTTAATATTATCCATCAAGCAGAAATTTTGCCCAATTACTAGGAATTAACAAACTCTTGCCATATAAAGATGAAGTCTTAGGTAAAGATTGATATGCCATAGAGAGTCTTCCTGAGCAGCACAAGAACATCTAGAGTACTAGACAAAGTTAAGGACCTTTTGCTAACATAGTTACTCTGAACTAGTAATTAACAAAATGGTATCGACTAGTAATGAGCGTGGGTTCACAGATAATTCTATACAGTTGAAAGATCAGACCACACAGAGCACATCCCCTATTTTTTTTCCATCCTAACAGTAGTAATTAGTTTTTAAACTTTACCATTATGGCTGCATCTTGCACATAAACTCAAACAGTACGTACATAAGAGAAGATGAACAGAGGAATCAAGAGAACCAATATGACTGCGCATGAACCAATTCTCTAATTCGATGTACATACCTTGGATCCTTGAGCTGTAAAGGACAATGGTTCTCTCCTATGCAGCCTTATCGTCGATCCAAAGAGTTATAACCCCACGTTGCTACAGAGACACAATGGCAGCGAGCCGCCGCCGGACATCATGATTTGATCTTTGGGCGTTCGTCTTCAACGCCGAAAGCGAAGAGGAAGATATACAGCAGAGGGAGAGGGAGAGGGATATAGTGATCCGCCCAATTTTTTCAGTTAACCCTAGCGGCGGCGACCTCCAGCAGTGGTACATGGCAGAGGAAAAGGGGATTGACGAACTAGGTTTGGGATGTGGATTCGTTCGATTTAGATAGACATGAAGGTCTGTTCTGCAAAATGTACCAGCAACTCTCCTTGCACCGCATCCTGTTCCTCTCTTTTTAATCCAAGGGCTCATGTTTCACCGGAGCACCTGGGGCACGAGTTGGTCCGGTGCATAGGATACGTTCTCGGTACTAGGTAGTCCATGGTCATTGTTCTTTAGTCAACAGGTCAAAGAATTAGTACTGATTTTTCATCACAGAGATCTGGAGCGACAGTCACAATTCAAAAACAACAACCAACGATAAGAAATCAGTACATGTAGCTAGCAGATTCTGATGACTCCGTGCTGCGAGGATAGATGAGCGGCCCAATATGAAAGGAAAGGCGATGGCACGGGCGACGTGATCGCCGGGGTGCCCATGGCTGCCTCGGCGGGCGTTGCATCTCCGGCGCGGCTGGCGGCGGTGACCCCTCTCTCTCTCCATGCTCGGCGGAGAGAGATAAAATAGAAAACCAATAGAGAAAAATAAAGAAAGGAAAAAAGAAAAATCACATAGAACCTTTTCAAAACTGGGCGGAAGTTTCTGTCAAGCGGTCTAGAGAAGCTTCCCAAAACTGCTACATACCGGCTATTGGGTTGACCAACTTTCAAAGACTGTGTAGGCGAGCATGAATACCATCTCGCGGTAAGCGATTTATAGGGACGTGGAGAAGCCAGTACGTGCGGGCCTTAAATGGGCCTGCTGGGATTCCTACTCTTATGCCTGACCTGTCTCGCTCTATTTGCAACCTCAGGCCCCCCAAGATCTGTTGGATCCCAAGTCAAAAAAAAAAAAATCTGTTGGATCCAACGGGGATGCCGACATCCTTCTCTAGGGTTCAATGCAAGGCCCGACTAAGTGAGGGTACGAGCTTCCCGCGACAACTGGGAAGTCGGTGGGTGGCAGCAGATGGGAGGAGGATGTGCTTCCTTTGTGGTCGCTCGTTTTTTTAGGTGTTTGAGTGGTTGCTTAGATTTAGGTAGAATAGGATTAGCTTGAATGGTAACTCAATTTTTTGAGGGTTGTAAAAAAAAACTTATTTTTTTAGGGGCTAAAGCATTCTAAGAAAGGCTAATTATAGATTAACTCATAAAGTTTTTTTTCATGCTAATACGTGTCTTATTCATATCATAAAGAACAAAGTACAAGTCACGTAAGGACCGACGTGACAAAACTGAAAATATAGCAGAACATCTCTGATCTTGACACCAACGGCCGTCACCTGCCTCCGGCACCACCACAACTCCACAAAAAAAGAATGACAGATCACCTCCTAACCCGAGCTCGACGCGGCTCCATCACTAATATGCAGCTTTGTGGACCTTCAAGGTGGCTCACCAAAAAGTGATGCCCTTGCCGTTGAACGAATCAAACCGGGGCAACACCCCAGACATGCCAGCGAACTCCAGATCTGACACTCCATCACGACTAAGATGCCGAAGGAGGAAATTATATCTGTCATCCACGAACCACGAACCCAACACACGTTCCATCTTCCAGATATCGTCGATGCATACTACAATCTTCATCCGCTTCAGGCCTATCTCTTAAACTATTTTTATACTACCAAAAACTAAGTGAAACGACTACTAGTAATTTTTTTAATAATCAGTTTATCCTATCCAACAAACTAGTTCATAATTCCTAGCCCAAATATGTTTCCAGGTCCATGTAAATATATCCACACTTGTCTTTACGAACAGCTAACCAAACATGATTTTATACGAACACTGTTTTAAAGTTTTTTGAGTATAAACACAATCTTTGTAGGAGCATCTCCAATAGACGGTTCATATGTAGAAAAAACTAACTTTCAGAACTTCGAGAGCAAAAAGCGTTGCTCTAACAGATGGTCCATAAGTAAAAAAATTGGATCACCGCCTTTCGAAGATGTAAAATTAAAAACTTCGTTATGCAAATTTATATCACGAGATACAATTGATGTAAAACCGCGGCCGCCCGTCAAATAAGCAACCGCCACTTCATTCCCCTTCCGCCTCGCGACCGCCCGCCCGCGACCCGCCCGTCGCCGCCCCGCCGCAGCTCCCCGCTCGGCCGCCGCCCC
>NC_041385.1:227386123-227387808 GCF_002162155.2 Triticum dicoccoides
CGCCTCTGGTCCGTCCGCCGCCCCGCTCCGTCCGCCTCCGCCCCGCGCCGCACGCCGCCACCCCGCTCCCCGCTCGGCGGCCGCCTCGACTCGCTCCCCGCTTGGCCGCCGCCCGCTCCCCGATGGCGCCGAAGAAGACGCCGAAGGTCAAGTCCGGTTTCTTCGGCGCGAGGGCGAAGCCCTCCGGGAACTTCGAAGTGGAGTTCTCCAACGCCGGGCGGCGTTGGTGGCAGTTCCGCAACTCCAATGACAAGGAGTAGTTTCATCTAGTAGTTCGAATAAATAGTAGTTGAATTTATGTATGAAACTATGTTGAATTTCATGTTTGAACTATGTTGAGATGAAGTAGTAGTTGGTCGTTTTAATCTTCGTTTTGGACCATCTGTTGGAGTTGCTCTTTTATTTACATCTCCGTTTTGGACTATCTGTTGGAGTTGAGCCTTTTTCAAAAATGTAAAAAGCACGTTTTGGTGCTCCAAGTTTGGACCATCACCGGTTTGGAGCACCAAAATATATATCATCTATTGAAGATGCTCCAAGCGCATTCCTAGTTGAATTATTAGCAACACTAATTTTGTAGAAAATCTTCTTCAAACAAGTTTTGGTAAACTGGTTATTTAGCCGTGCGTAATAATCCAATCCATCTACATGTCGGAAATTAAAGAGAAGGAAATCAAAGTAAGATGCTTAGGCCCAATTCTTCAGAAGGCTTCTAAAATAAGCTACCCTCGTCGAATAGGAGGGACGACTTCTAAAATAAGCCGGGGAGGAAACTGCCTGTGTCATAAGCCGCAAAAATAGATCTGAGCCTTTATTACATTGATGGATTGACACTCGAGAGCAAACGAGATCAACAGATCCTTTTTTTTAGGGAAAAGATCAACAGATCCTTTTTTAGGGAAAAGATCAACAGATTCTGATTGGCCATCAGAAGTTACAAGGAGGTCCAATTCTGGTGTGGACCAGCCGAATTTAGGTTAGAAGTAACGGAACTAGAAACCTCCTCTATCGTTTCTAATGGTCATTGTTGGTTTTTTCTGTTTGACGCAAGGGTGAAACCTTGGTTTTTTCTATGTTCGTTCGTGGTGCGGGGTGAGTGTGACGGACAAAGCCGGAGCGGAACCGAAAAAAAAACCAAGTTCTTTTCAAGTAGGTGAGATGATCTGAAATTTTCTATTAACTAAATTTCCCCTTTTTAAGTAGAATAAACTAGGCCTTTATTTCATTATTCGACTGGCGCTGGGGCGCTCGGGAGTAACCGGAATCAACAGATTCTGATTGGCCTCGATGGTTTTCCCTGTGCGGCCTGCCTTGGAGCGGCAGGCCAAGCTGTTGCGCTCTGAGCTCCTTGCTATGACATCCCTCCAGCTTCAGGAAATGGTCCAGCCTCTGCGTGATGTCATTGACTCCATGCAAGGTTGGATGTTGCGGATGGAGAGCTTCATGGAGCGTGTTGAGGCTGCACTTGGCGATCTTTCCATGGCGCCGCCTGTGTTGCAGACTGCTCATGTATTGCGTCCTTTGGTTGTGCCTGTTGACACCTTCGAGGTCGGGATGGGTGCCGAGCTTCATGGTCGTTTCTCCCCTCGTGTTAGAGCACCGTCGTCAGCCTCTGAGGGACTGGACAATGATGTGGTTGTGACTCCGGTGCTAGAGATCATGCCTGAGTTGCGGGAGTTGTGTGA
>NC_041385.1:227388252-227453384 GCF_002162155.2 Triticum dicoccoides
CTAGCCAGATACCTGATGCCAAGAGGTGTGGTGATTTGGACATTGCAGTCTCTGCCATTCCCTCATCTGCGACCATCGAGCATGTGATGCATGTGAGTGACATGACCACTGAGCCAAGTGTGGTTGCACCTACTCCAAATCTAAATGCTCTTTCCACGAAAGAACTTTGTGACTTGCTCTCCAGTGTGGAGGTTGCTAGACCTGGTTTGGGCAGGTCGATTGCTTGCCTTCTGACAGGGACACCAATAAGAGGCAAACATAAGAAGGTGGGAAAAGGCAAGAGTGGTGCCATAGGCAAGGCGTCTCTGGCTACTTGATGGATGATCTTCATTCTCTCGGCCCATCCTCTTGGATTGGGTCGTTATGTGGGTTGGAAGGTGGTTCATGTCTGATATCGAGGTGTTCTTGTCGGGGGTCACATGGCGTAGTAGCAATGTCGAGGTTTGTGGATGTTGTGTCATCAGAGAGTCTGGCGGGGGCCGCCTATGCGGTTGTGGGTTTTTTTTTGCCATGTGAGTAGTTAGTCCGTCCTCCGTTTGTATTGGTTTTCGCCCGGTTTTCCTTTAATTAACTGAGCAATTCTCTTCTTCTTAATTAATCGATGAGGCAAAACTTTTGCCTCCGTTTAAAAAAAAATAAGTTAGAAGGAGGTCCAGTTCTGGTGTGGTCCAGTCAAATCCAGGTTAGAAGCAATGAAATTAGAAACTTCAGTCGTTTTCGGTGGTCATGCTGGTTTTTTCTATTTGATGTGGGGTGAACCTCTGTTTTTCTTTCTCTGTTCGTTCGGGGTTCGGGGTGGGTGCGACGGGCGAAGCCTGAGTGCAACGGGAAAAACTAAGGGCAACGCTAAGTATCAGACTACTGATGTTTGGCTTGCTATCAAACTAGTCCCTTGACCGTTCGATCCAAAGCACCATGGACGTCCGATGTACTAGTAGTTAGGCCCGTGAGTTTTGCTAATTTGTTTCGTGTTAATTGAGTGCTTCCTCATAATGGTTCCCGCATCCATCGGACTTCTAGCTTTTTATACGAGTATAGTACGTGGGCTTGATGTAACGTGGGCTTATTGTTAGGAGTAGCTTACATGCATGATGCATGAATATACGCTATAAGCAACCAGCCCTGCTTTCCAAGAAAAGCTAGATTAAACAGTTCCAATTTCCTGAACCCCATGCCACCCGTAATCTTTGGCTTGGTCAGGGAGTCCCAATCGATCTAGTGTAAAGACCTGCGATCCACTGAGCTGCTCCACGAGTATCGAGCCATGTTTGAAGAAAAATCTTTGCAGATCTTCTTTGTTAACTTGAAACGGGATTGCTTGCGCAATAGTTTTACGGCGAACTTCCCTCCCTGCACATGAGATGAGTCTTTCAGTACCTCCTTGTAACTTACTTCTGATACGTTCACCAAGGTATTCGAAAGTTCCGCTAGTGATCCGTCCGGTAGCCGTCGGGAGTCCCAAGTAACGCTCATTAAAGGCTTCCATTGAAATACCCAACACTGCTTTTAGCTCCTACCTAGCGGTAATAGGTGTGTTCGGACTAAAATAAACGGAACTTTTGTCACGATTAACCCGGAGTCTCTTTGCGCGCGAGTTTTAAAAGGAAAATATTTTCCCACAAGTGAGTTTATGGACGCTACAATTCCTAAACATGCGTCAGCCACCTGGAGGGCAATAGTTGCAGGGAGACAGGCCCTGAAGACCGGTTTGGTAAAACGAATTGGAGATGGCTCGTCCGTGTCCACTTGGCATGATAGCTGGATCCCAGGTCTCCTCTCGCTACGTCCGTCAGCTCAACTCGGTAATGCTAATATTCCTCATGTGGTAGACCTGATTGACGCTGAAAAGGGTTCATGGAAGATTGAGTTGGTGAAACAAAACTTTACAGCCCCAGAAGTTGACGCTATTTTAAACACCCCTTTGGATGTTGGAGGCGGGGTTGATTCATGGGCATGGGCTGCTGCAAAGTCCGGGAACTACACTGTAAAATCCGCATACCGCGCTCTGGTGACCCATAACGAGCATTCAGCTCTAGGGGAAGGGACGGTGACAGAATCTTCAGAGAATCAGAAACAGTGCTGGTCTAGACTTTGGAAGCTCAAGGTTGTGCCAAAAGTTTGTGTGTTTTGGTGGCGAGTGCTACAGAAAATTCTACCTGTTGAGAGCACTCTGAAGCACAGACACATTACTCAATTGGCATGCTGCAAAGTCTGCCTTGATGCAGATGAAGACTTGTATCATGCATTGATAAAGTAGTGCACACATGCAAAGATGTTTTGGAGAGGCTTCCGGAGCTTCATACAACAACTTGATCTCAGGACATTTTGTGTGACTCCGGATTTGATGAAGCTGACCGCGCAAAAATTATTACGGTAATGTGGGCGATCTGGACGTCCGGAAACAACATTACTCATGACAAACAAAGCTTGGATCCAGTGGTGTCGATGAAGAAAACCAGGGAAGCTCTGGCGATCCTGGAACTCCCCATGGACCAAGCTAGGATCCTGCATGGACACGGCTGGCGACCTGCTGAGGAAGACTGCATCAAGATTAATGTTGATGCAGGCATATCAATGGAAGCCAGCCTCGTAGGAGTAGGAGGAGTTCCTCGATCATCTACGACTTACCTCGGTGCCTGGTGCAAGCCAGTCCATGGCGTCACTGACTCACTTGTTGCAGAGGCTCTTGCCCTTCGTGAAGGTGTAGTCTTCGCAAAGCTTCGTGGCTTTGAATGAGTACAAATGGAGAGTGACAGTCAAGATGTGATCGATCTCTAGAACTCGCGTCGTTCTTCACGCTCTTTGATAGCGCCAGTGCTTCTAGATATTGAAGGGTTAGCAGATAGTTTTTCCTCTTTTAGTATTCATCATGTAAAGAGGCATTCGAATGTACCTGCCCACTTGTGTGCGAAAAATGCTTGCACATTAGAGGTGACGGATTGTTGGATGTACTCTCCCCCCGGGTTTCTGGTGACTAGCCTGATGGCGGACACTGCTGGAGCCCTTTTGATTGAATAAAACCCTCCAGTTCCATGCAAAAAAAAGCATGGATATACGCTTCCGTCAATCACGTGTGATCGTGCCCCTAAAAAGACGTGTGATATATCAGACTCTCCGTTCCATCCATGTCCATGCTTCCAACTTTGTTATTTTTCTTCGCATTTTTCCGTGGGTCCCTCAAAAAATGATGCTTCCGTGGATATAATAATTTGCTTCCTTTGTGATAGAAATTTGATTCGATCCAATTTTTTAAAATAATTGTTTTCTACTCAAAAAGCTATGTTTTGTGGACACATTTTTTGGTTTACTAAAAAAATTAGCTGCTTCATGCACATGCTTCGTACACTTTCTTATATTTGATACTAGGAAAATTTGCTGCTAGTGCATAACCAATTTTCCTCAATTAAGGAAGCACGATATATGGAGTGTCTTCCGCACACTAATATTTCCTTCCAGCTTCGTTTGTGATATTTGCATCCATATAAAATTAAACTATATCTGAATAACAAATGTTTTGTGTCGGAAGCATTATTCCATTTACTAGAGAATTCATCCAATCAAACAGTGATTTGTTTCCATCAAATAGAAAAAATATTTACACTTGTTTCGAAAGCATCAATCTCTTGCTTCCATCAACTATAAAATTGCTTCCAACCAAAGTAGTAATAAAACTGCAAACAAAACGATATTTTTCATATAACTTTTTTTTGCTTCACAAAGAAATTATGTGCAAGCGCTGGACATCTATGACGATGCATTGAAACAGACTAATACAATGTGAACACAAATTTACAAATTCATTTTACAGCAAAAGTAAAATACTACTACAGCTCTATTTTCATACCATTGTAGTTGACATAGCGGCGGCCGAGACAATCTGTTCGTGATAAGATCCGCGTGTGCTACGAGCTCTACGTCGCTCGTTGTAGAACCGACACCTTGGAGCCCGGTTGTACTCGACACATTACATCGTCATTTCGAATCTGTACAACTGAACCATTCAGTGAGAAAGAAGGAAGCACAAAATTTAGTGGCTGACACAAAAATCCACGAAAAAAGCAAAATGGTTGTATAATAAAATTCATGAACGAAAGCAACATTGGTAATGGTTGAAGCGGACACTAGTATTGGTTGAAGCATACACTAGTATCGGATAATGGTTGAAGCAAAATGTTTGTACAATAAAGCAGTACACACTTGCAATGGTGGAAGCAAAAAATCATCACCATA
The DNA here is from genome assembly GCF_002162155.2 of Triticum dicoccoides. Taxonomy (NCBI): domain Eukaryota; kingdom Viridiplantae; phylum Streptophyta; class Magnoliopsida; order Poales; family Poaceae; genus Triticum; species Triticum dicoccoides. Next base: position 227,392,483 of record NC_041385.1, read on the forward strand.
GAATCATGTGCAAGAAACTAGATGAAGCATGGTTGATAGGAAGCAATATCTTCATTTTCACACAACATATATAAAAGACACACTAGAGGAATAAAAACATATTGGCACCATGATCAGATGCATGAAATTGTGTTTCGTGAATAAATTATAATTTCAATCGAATGGAAGCAAAGTCATCGGCAGTAAGAAACTTGTCTGTTAAAAAAAGTATGGCAATTTGTAAGAAGCATGAAAATATGGCAGCTCAAGATTACTATGCTTGGTTTGAAGATAAAACATTTATAATTGAAAACATACTAATGTTTTGGCCAACAAAAGGATGCATGTTGTGTGTCCCACACATACAACTTTAACCGATTTTCGGTTGCCCAATGGAAGCAATTTTCTAGCTCGAAAGAAACAAAAAAAATTAAAATGAAGATGTATCATGGTAAGTAGCACAAATAAGTGCAATCAAATCATAAGTATGTTACTTGGAACCTTGAAAATTTGAAACTGGAACAAAATCTAAAATCGTTGCCATCAGGGATACATATGTAAGTGATGTACACACCAATTCACAGAGATTATATTATTGATTTGGTGATTGAATAGAGAATGTATGGCACAAATTCACACCAACCAAACAGGGAATAAACCAAAACATTAAGAAATCTTAGAACAAAATTATGCTAGGAATCAACTAGCAATGCAGGAAATAAAAGCGTCAAAATGAGATGATCCAAACCCTAGAACAGATGATGATGGGATGGGGAATCCTGTTGCATCCACAGATCCACTCATGCTAGCCTCGTTCCCGAACCGAAACGGTGCTTCGACGAGGTGGGTTAGAGGCCAGAGCTTGCAGAGCCGATCCAGACGAAGTTATGTATGATGGAGAGGGAGGTCACGAGCTCTCCGGTGAGAAGGTAGTGGGCCAGCCCCGCAGCCCCCGCACAGCCACCGGACAAGATGGCGCAACGGCAAGGTGGAGCAGGCAGCGGAGGTCGCTAGGGGGAGGCATGCCGGGCTCGGCGCATAGCACATGTGGGCAGGAGAGATGATAAGGAGAGTTAGTTCGGGGCGATTAATCAGGGAGAGATTAATTAGGGAGAGAATTATGGGACGTGGGCCAGGAAAAATTGGTGGTTTGTTCTGGCGCATGATTTGGGAGCATCTGGCAGCCGTGAGATCAAAAACGAATCTACGACTTACGATTGGTCTGGTGAATGCTTCGCGTCAGACTTCTGTAAAGAAGTGTTTCACAAAAACTAAGGGGATGTTTGGTTTTTGGACACATCTTGCCACACTTTACCACACCTCATCTTAGGCAAATTTGATCAAGTTAGGTGGGTAGCGAGAATTTTTTAATGAGTAGTGAACCCCACATGTCATAGACACAAAAAGTGTGACAAGATTTCCTTAGGCAAGCCAAAGTGTGTCTAACAATTTGAAAAACTCAAGTAAGACAAGTGTGGCAAATGTGGCAATATAGGGCAAAGATAGTCACAATCCGAACAGCCCAGTTCTTTTCAAGTAGGTGAGATGATTATCTGGGATTTTCTATTAACTAAGTTTTCCTATTTTAAGTAGAAGTGATTGCAACTTATGGTACTCATTATCCAAACAACCACTTGGAGGGTCACGCTGGCCCTGGCCCAAGCCCTAACTTGTAGTTGTACCAACTTTTAAGCCTCGTAGCTTTCCCACACAAGAGAGCATTGGAAGGCATGGGCAGCTCGTCTCTGGGATCAGGGACTTCGGAGTCGCCCTGCCTCACTCGCACGTACAGCTCTTGGCCTAGGTACCTCTTCTCCACATCTTGAGACCTCAGGTTCCACATGCCCTCGTTATCCAAATACACCAGCACAGCGGTCCATGACGTGGGATACACCTGCACGGTAGACCGGTACATGGCGTCAACCAGATTGTACGTCGACCTTGCGTCCGGGCTCCATTTGCCCCATGCCATCCTGTCAAATTCACAGCCATGTCAATTTTTTTTGTGATTAGCACAAAAGTAAAGATCAAACTCACACGGCGCAACCATTGATTCCAGATTGAATAATTTACCCGACGACGAAGAAACTGTGGCCGTCGAGGTGCCATGTCTGCATGGACGGCAGCCTGTTCTCGAACACGATCTGGACGTAATCCCTGTAGGAGGCGTCGATGACCGTGGTGCCGAGGGACGCGTTCCTCCTCTCCGGCCTGCCGGAGACGACCTTGAAGACGCCGGCGATCCTGAAGTAGTCGGCCAGCTTCAGTGGTGTGCCCGCGTTGGCGAAGGCCACGCCGTTCACCGTGCACCTCCGCCGGCCGCCGATGTCGGACTCGTCGTTCCGGAGGAGCAGGGTGCGGGTGACGTTGATCTCCCCGTAGTGGAAGGAGCCCTGCGGGTTGGGCCGCGCCGCGCCGGAGGTCAGGTTCATCCTGTGTGACACATGCACCCGGCCGGCCGGCAATTTTATTAATTTCTAACACATTATTCTAGTCCATGCATGGAAAGGTTGGCCTGGAACAGATACCTTATGGACATGGCCTGCTCCATGGAACGGTTGTAGTTGGTGTGCGAGGACCGGTCGTCCAGCGGCGCGTCGCCGGAGCCGGCGTATAGGACGGTGGCGACGCCGAAGATCTCCGGGAGGACGAAGAGGGAGCTGACGACCATGTAATACGCCTTGGGCGCCTGGTCGGCCGCCACGAGGACCGAGACGGATTGGCCGGGGTGGACGTCCAGCGACGCGTAGTGCTTCTGCAGGGTGTAGGTGCCCTCCGCCTCCACCAGCAGCAGCTTGTGGCCCTGGAGCCGGAAGTTGAGCGACGTCCTCGTGCCCACGTTCGACACGCGAAGCCGGTACGTGCGCCCTGCCTTGAACGTCACCTCCGCCTCGTACGGGCCCAAGCCGTTGATCAAGATGCCGTCCGGCGGAGGCAGTCCGCGGCCTCTGTCCAGGCGCTCTTTCATCTCCTGCTCCGACCAAAGCACACGGATTACAATCGAATTATGCACGACAATGAACATGTATGGGGAGTATACGTCCTGATGTAACCTTTGCGTCCATGTTGTACCAGTCCCCTATGAGGACGTCGAACTCGCCGTCGGGCTGGGGGAACGGGACGTCGATGACGGGGCGGTTGTTGACGCGGATGGGGCCGTGGCCGCCGGCAGCGGCGTGCAGCCCCAGCGAGGGCCGGTAGAAGAAGCTGCCAATCTCGTCCTTGGCCTGGAACACGTAGGTCCAGTTCTCCCCGGGCTGGATCGCGCAGTTCGTGCCCGCCACGCCGTCGTTCCACGAGTTTCTCCTCAACTGGAGACCGTTCCTGCACACAAACACTTGAGCTGCAGAGGAGGATGCATGTCTAGCCAGGAGAACTGCTCAGGCGCACGCACGTGCACGTACCATGTGAGGAGGAAAGGCTCGTCCAAGGTGTTGACGACGTTGACGTGGGCGACGTCGTTGGTGGTGAGGTTGAGCAGCGGCCCGGGGAGCCGGCCGTTGATGGCGATCACCCTCTTGGAGACGCCCAGCGGGGATCGCACGGAGTAGGACACCTCCCAGTTCAGGAAAACGTGCCGGTCCTCGGCGGCGACGAGGGCCGAGTGCAGGATGCCTGCTAGCACAACGGCGACAAGGCGCCCGCGGTCCATGGCGCTACCACGACCCGGGAGACGATGGTTTAGTTACTTCTCACACAAAGCAAAACAGATGCGTCTGATTAGTTTGGTGCAAAAATAACCACTCCCGCATGAAGAAGTGTATTAGTGTGAGTTACGTGGTTGTTCTGAAACTGGTGGGAGTCTGGCGGCTTGTTGCTGTGGAATAATGCTTGGGCGTGGCACACACGAGATACATGGATGTTTCAGTTTTTCCCTTGTCGGTCAACCTCTCACAAGGAGATTACGCTAGCTCATAATTATTGAAATTCAAAAATGCTGGACATACGGGCGACTTTTTATCCTAATTACTCAATCAAAACAAACCCACCTCAGCCCAGTCTGTAAAACTCCTGTAAAAACCGCGTAACTGTACCATTGCTCATGGAAATTTGCGCAAAATGGCCGCGATTACCGCTCCTTCTGTCAGGGCGACTAGGTGACGATCCCTGACCGGATCCGAGACCGCGATTTCGATGGATAGGAGGATTGAATCCAGAGAGAAGAGAGGGATTTAGACAGCAGAGGATCAAATACATGTGGGAGAGGACCCCTTGGTCTTCGCAATCCGTCGATCAGGATAGGAGCACGCGATACACTATGGGCGTGTTTGATTGATTGCACCGATTTTCGGTGGTTGCATCGAAAAAATAAGCCAGACTGAATCGAGACTAGTTGAGAAAATACAGAATAAAATACCGTATATAGTCTTTTATTGGAATCTCTGCAACGACTTATATTTAGGAACGGAGGAAGTATATCATTTGATCCATCACGAAAAATAGTTTCATATTTTATCTATTAGGTATCTCAAATGTTGTCGAAGGGCCACATGCCGATCTTTTATTAGATAGGAAAGGGAGAATACAGCAAGGCTAAACAGTCTTAGGCGATCTAGAACTGTCAGCCATCAGGGTTTAACTCTGAATACACACTGAAACAGAGACAAAGCCCAGCCACAAGAGAGAACACCAAAGAAGAAAAACAAGTCAACAGAGATCGCCAACGCAGCCGGCAGCCCTCCAAGTTGCAATATCTTCTCTCATTAGTTCCAGCACCCTGTCCACGCTGCTAGCCACTTGCTCAAAGATCCGAGCATTCCGTTCTTTCCAAATCCTCCAGTGTAGCAGGATTGCGATAATGTCAAAGTTACGTCGTTCCGTCTTGGGGACTTCCTTCCACGTATTCAGCCACCAGTCCTCCGTAGTACCAAAGCTATCATCTGGAGTCTGAAAGGCTGCCCTCGTCCAATCCCTGAATTTTATCCAAACATGCTGAGAGAAACAGCAGTGCAAAAACAGATGTGTGCAATCTTCGGCGCCGAGAGGCATAGCGGGCAAGATCCATTCGAAGGACAACCCCTGCGTTCCAGATTATCCGCTGTTAAACACCTACGGTGGACGACAAGCCACATAAAAATTTTTGCATCTTGGTGGTGCTTTGGATTTCCAAATCGGCCCATGGCATGCAAAGCGCACATTCGCTGCAAAGAACAAACCATACGCACTACTAACAGAGATTTTGTGGTCTCCAGTCCACTTCCAAACCAGTCTATATGTAGCTTCCATCGACAATGAAGTGCTTCGCGCAATGTCCCAAATTTTAAGATATTGAGCCATAGCCTGTACCGAAATGCCTCCAGAGATATCCCTAATCCAACGTTGCTATGGCTCAAATGTTCTTATTTTATTCTAGAACCTTGATCAAATATTCTAGAACCTTGGTTAAAAATTCAAATGGTGACTTGCACAGAAATAAATACACCTTATATTCTAGAACGGATGGAGTAGCATTTAACAATAAAAAATTACAAATATGCTTGAGATGTATCGGTCATTCAATGTGTAGGATTTTCATCCTAGTTTAGATACATGCTATCCTTGTTGTCTTCCCCTCCCATTGCCAAGTTTGATTATGATCCTGTAATCTTTTCAAAAATAGTTTTTTGAGTAGATTTTGCCTGCCTCCATCCACACACGAGTACATGTTCCATTTTAGTTGATCCAGTACTTTGCAGCCATGTATCTTTGCACTAAAAATTATTTACTGATTGTTTCTTTAAATTTTAGCACTTTTGTGTCATCTAGCAAGTACTCACCCGACAGAGACAAAAGTAAAAAAAGTAAATGAGTTGATACAATCATGGAGATGATCCATTGACAAAGAAAATTAACAGTACTATGAGCACCTTAAATTCAGACGTTTTGGTGATAGTTCTTGCGGAGGCCAAACTAAAGTTAATCTATATCAGAATGCTAACATCAACATGACTGATAACAATGTACGTAATCATGATCACAATTTTAATCCATCTACTAGAAAGTCTACTTATCTGAGTAAGAACCAATTTTGATAATATGTATAAAGTTGGCGCGTCCCATGCCGTCAAATCTTCGTTGAATTTCCATCAGTTGCCCATTTCCACTTTCATGGGCTAGATATACTGGAGGGGTGTTTTCCAAAAGAAATTTTGAAGTATTTTGTTTGTTTGGCCTGTACAATGTAAAAGTACTTTCGCAGATATATATTGCATACCATGAAAGTCATTATAAAAGCATAAACATCAAAAAAATGCAATTTTAATTATCAAATAATATCTCCAACATGTCTATGTGATACAAACAATGATCATACATGTACTCTAATATAAACAACTATTGGCAAAATATAATGGTATTAGGGGAGGGGGCCATAGCCCCCTACTCTAACATAAGTGGGGGAATGGTGTGGAAGCCTCCCTAATTCTAACTAAACTAGTTATGATATGATTTCTCAACGTTAAAATATTGTGCCTGACACTAAACCGCATACATTATATTGAGCTCTTTTCAGATAACTAAAATGCAAGAATACCTTAGCTGGATTAGCACATCGACTAATGGTTTGATTGGTTTAATCAATTTTCATTGCAGCAGATGTAGCACATTAAATTCAGGTGAACTGACAGGGGAGGCATTTGACGACATCTTTGGCTTTAGGTCATACCTAATGTCCTTCAGTTCTAGTTGCACAATTTGGAATTATCCTTTGGTGTGTTCTCTCTACGCATGGAGAGTTCGGAGGCTGGTGGCATACTTGTCTTCGGCGAAATTTTGGAGCCAGGAATTGTGTACACTCCACTGGTGTCTTCTCCGTAAATTTCTTAGTCCAATGCACGCTTCAATATAGATCCTTCATCGGTATATGCATATGTGGGCACAAGATATGAAGCAATAGCACGATACATGGACGAAATACAGGTTGTCCAAAAGTGAAAGTGACTAACATTTTACAAGATATGTAGTATGTCTTCAGATTAGTTGTATCACTTGGCAATAAATTTTTGTTGTATTTAAGTAAGCTTGTGTAGAATAGTGTACTCGCAAGTTCTTACTCTGAGAGTAAGTCTAGTTCAATTAACTATTGACCAACCATTTTGGGTACTCCTATATTTTGCCAAAGTTCATGCCCCAACTTTTTGATTTAAAATATAGGGAATATTTTGAACTGATTTTGGAGAGCTTTTTTTGTGAATGGTCAAGTTCTTCCATTTGATCCCTCGGTTTTTATCGGACAAAGAACTTTTGTGGATTCAGGAACTACATTGGCGTACCTTGCAAATGGTGCTTTCGACCCATTCGTTGATGGAGTTATACTAGTGATATACTTAAACCATTCTTAACTATTATGAGAAGTATGTGTCCTACTTACATTATGAAACTATTGCGTAGATAGCTGTTGCAGTATCTTCAGATATACGCCTAATGGTGAAGAACAGGGATAGATGCTTCATTACTTCTACAAGGTAATATTTTTCACCCTTTATGAAAGAACTCAACACATCTTGTTTATCCTTTCTTGTGTCATAGCCCCAGCAATGATTATATCATCCATGCGTACCAATGTAAATAACTATTGGAAAAATATAATGGTTTTAGAGGGGAGGGGGCCATAGCCCCCTGCCCTAACATAAGGTGGGGGGAAGGGTGAGGTGTCACATCCCTAGTTCTGGTAATGCCTAGTGCTAGCTTCATGTGTGCATCATGTTTAAATTCAAATGAATATGCAATGGGGATGGCAGAAACCCCAGCACCACTTAATCCAACTAGGGTTTCCTAAAATCTTTTTCAATGAACCTGAAATGCCCTTCTAAAATGTTCATCATCTTTGCCTTGGTCTAGAACCTCTCACAAAACTGGTTCACATTTTTTTAGGACAACAAAGGGTCACTGAACTAAATCATATGGTATTTGCATTTGGGCATTTAAATGCTATAAAATATTTTTAATGCCCAAATAATCATAAACTGAAATGCTTGTTGTTGGAAATATTCCAAACGGTGGCCTCAGTCAGTTGCATGATTTTTGAAAGTGCCTAGCTATTTTTACTAAATCCAGAAACAAAATAACAAAAATAGAAAAACAGAAAGAAAGGGAAGATAGAGGCAACCCCACCTGATTTACCCGCAGCCACCTCGCGCCCCAGCTGGTGGCCCAGCCCACCTGGCGCCCCTGTCATCTTACTCCTTCGCCAGTAGGCAGAGGGCGTGTGCCCGACACACGCCGGCCACCTCCTCCCTACCTGGCTGTCCTCTCCTCCCCCTGGATGTCTCCCGCGGCGCCACGCAGCTCCCTGGATCAGTCCCTCACCCCCCCTCGTCCCCATCCCTCCTCCTTGTCTCTATCTCGCAAGAACAGAGCAACCTGAGCGGAGCTCGTCGCCGCCGCTCGCTGCCACCGCGCCCACCAAGCTTCCCTCACCCCTCTGCCTTGTCCAACGGGTTCGCCTCGACGCCGTGGAGCACCAAGATGAAGCACGCAACCGCAGGACGCCTGAAGCGACGCCATCGTCTTTGTTTTCATCGCCGGCCGCCGGAGATCCCCCTCGCTGCTACGCTCGCTCTCGTGCCTCCCCGAGTTCGCGAACGGCTCCATTCGATGCGCTGTGAGATTCTGCTCCGACCCCCTCTCTTCCCCATTTGGTTTGCCCGCTGCAGCCATGTTAACCACCAGACCCGAAAGCTCACCGCCGCCATGGTTCCTCGTCGTCGCGGCCAGGGCCACCGCAGCTCACTCCTAAGCACGGAACTGTCATCCTACCTCACCAGGAGCACGTAGCCACCACCAGCTCCTCCTCCCATGCACCGTAGCGCCAAACCCGACCCCTCCCGAACTTCGGCCGCCACCAGGAGCTCGTTTTCGGCGAGCTCCGACCACCCCAGCTGCTCCTACTTGCCCCGTTGGATGCGCGTGTTCGCCAACTCCACGTAGAGCCCTTCCGCCACTTGTTTGGTCATCGGAGGGCGAAACACGAGTCCTCCGCTGTGTCTGGCCTCGCCGGCGTCGAGTCGCCGACGGGTTTGACCCCGCTGACCAGGGGTTTGACCTCCCCTGGGTCGCTGACAAGTGGGCTCTGGCCCCTGCTAATCCTAGTTTAGCTTAACTTAAGTTTAATTAACTTTACTGACATTTTTAGTTAGTATTAGTTTAACACTAATTAACTTAGGTTAGTTAGTTAGTCACTAACGTGTGGACCCCACACGTCAGGTTTGACCTGGACCACACCCTATTGACCCGTTGATGTCATGATGACGCAGTGCTGACGCAGTAAAGCCTTTTTGGAATTAAAATAAATCAGAAAAGGTTTAGAAATTCCAGAAAATGCTTTAAACTTCTAAAAATCATAGAAATTAATCTGTAACTCCAAATGCAAAAATTTATATATGAAAAATGATCAGAAAAATCCAATCTATTCATCTGCACTGGTTTCATGCATGTTTAAACAACTTAATCTTGTTGTTTAGCTCAAAACATGATAAAGCACTATTTAAGTTCATAATTTGAGTTTGGGGTTGAACCTTTGGTTCAAAATGACTCAAGCCCATCTGGTTGTAGTTGCATTATCCCAACACACTCATTTTGCCATGTCATGATCATGCATCATACTGTGCATTGCATTGATTGTGTTTCCTCTCTGTTGCCGGTATTTGTCCCCTCTTGGTAGACGTGTTCCGGCGATGAGTTCGATGACACCGATGAAGAACTATACTATCTTCAGAAGTGCCAGGCAAGCAAAACTCCCTTGTTCATTCCGATACAATCCCACTCTCTCGCTCCTGCTCTCTTTTACTGCATTAGGACAACAACGATTCAACTGTTACATTCTACGATAGTTGAACCCGTTTCATCTGCATGACCTATAATTGCCATAGTAAATAGATGAAACCCACTAGCATGAGTAGGATTTGTTTGAGCCTTGATGTGCCTACTCATTCATGCTTGTTTGTCATGCCCGCTATTGCTTAAAGTTGTGTCAGGTCTGATTCATCAGGGATGAATTGGAATGTTGTGAAACATGTCCTACTGTTGAGAGCTAAATGTGTGAACACGATTTGGTAAAGGTACGGTGAGAGGCCATGTAGGAGTACATGGTGGGTTGTCTCATTGAAACCGTCCTCGAGAACTGAGTTAAGTGTCTATGACCCAAGACAGTTGCTACCACACATTGGGTTCCGGTAACTCGACCCCTCTCGACCCCTCTGAACTTATTAATCAACTAGTTTCGTCGGGCTCGATTGCCACGACTTGATGGGTGGCCGACTGACGAGCCACCGCATGTTTCACCCACCGCTGAAGCCGCGACCGACCGGATCGCTTGCGACAGCGAACAACGGGGAGTGAGGACACCACAGGAGCCGACCAATACTGGGTCGATGGCTGCCGGAGAAGGACGCCGCATACGCACGCGCAAAAGTGTGTCGCCCCACGGACGGGGAGCACCTCGATGTCAAGGGGAGCTTCCTGAAGCGAGGCAGAGTCGTTGGCGACGAAGACAAGCGCGCCGAGACGGATCTCGCGGCCCTCAGCTAATCCACCGCCGGAAACCATGATGATAGGGATCGGAAAAATCACAACTTCTCCAAAAAGTCGCTAAGACACCTGCCCCATGGTGGGCGCCAACTGTCGTGGTCCTAAGACAGACAGTATAATGGGGGTGGGTATGGAGAGGCAAGGTCTCAGCTATGGTGAAGTTGTACATACAAGATTTACGAGTTCAGGCCCTTCATGTTGGAAGTAAAAGCCCTACGTCTCGGTGCCCGGAGGCGATCGATTGGATTATATGCGTGTGAGTAACAGGGCGTGCGAACCCTTGTGCCAGAGGAGGAGGGTGGCTTATATAGAGTGCGCCAGGACCCTCTCAGACCTCCGTTACACAAGGTTCAATGTACATAAAGACGGGACGTTACTGATAACGCCAGCCATAAGTGCTATTAATGACCTTAAAGACTATGGAGTGAACGCCTGACCGTTGCAGTTCTGAGTGGCTTCTGGTCTTCAGTAGGTCGAGTGGTTTCTTGTATGGTCGAGTGACACCAGGAAGGAGGGGTACCCGAGTGATGATTGGTCGAGTGGATTGCACTCGACACCTTCACTTGGTATTCCTTGTTGTCTCTTGGACTTCCTTGCTTCTAGGGTAGTGACCTTGGGTAGGGCGTATAGGTCAGGCTTGTGACCCTATCCTAGGTCTGTATCCTCATCAGGCGGTACTGGTGGCTACAGGTGTGCACGGGGATGGCTCAGGGTGCGCGCAGGCCGTAGCAGTCGCGGATACGAGCATCGGGGCGAACTGTCGGGACGGCGGCGACGCGCAGGGCGAAGCGGGAGGCGGCAGGGCGAGGGCGCGGTCTAAGGAGCCGCTGTGGGGTGCAGGGGAACGACTTGGGCGAAGGCGATTGTGGCTAGGAGCAGACATGGGGGGGCGCGGAGCCGAGCTCCCAGCCATGGCAGACGACGTGCGGGGCAGCTAACGACGACGGTCCGAGGTGGGGGAAAACAGGGAATGTGGATAGGAGCTCACATCGGGTTTGGGAGCATGCTCGGGGAGGCTGGGCGCGGACGGAGTGGAGCGTATACGGGCAGTGATAAGCGACGACCGCGACAGAGGTACTAGATGCGCGCGATGCGGGGACGGCTCCTCGGCTTCTCTTCGGTGGTGGGCGACGAAGATGAAGGAGCCGGAGGCCCTGGACTTGATGACGCATCTAGGGGTGGCTGGTGGTCGCGTGAGTTGCGGCGGTGTCGACGAGCATGCTCGCGCTCGTAGGAGGAAGAAGAGACGAGCGGGTGGGGAAGATGGGAGGTGCTAGGGTTCGCCCCAGGGGTTTGCTGGCATCCTTATCGCGTGGGGAGGCGTCGGATGCTCGACGCGTGACGATCCAGGAGGTGGACGAACGACCAACGTCCAGCAAGCCGTGGTTGAACAGGGGAAGAAGGCAGAGGGAAACTTGGGTTGTATTGATTCGGCCGATTATGTGCACTTGTGGCCCAAGTGCACAGTGGGGCCTTTTTCTTTTCCTCTCTTTCTGGTTTTTTTTTCAATTTTTGTGTATGTTTTGCATTTTCTTTTAGTACCAAATGAGTTTTGCTTTGAACAAAACTTGGCACATAATGTTGGGGAACGTAGTAATTTCAAAAAATTTCCTAAGCACACGCAAGATCATGGTGATGGCATAGCAACGAGAGGGGAGAGTGTTATCTACGTACCCTCGTAGACCGTTAAGCGGAAGCGTTATGACAACGCGGTTGATGTAGTCGTACGTCTTCACGATCCGACCGATCCAAGCACCGAACGTATGGCACCTCCGTGTCCAGCACACGTTCAGCTCGATAACGTTCCCCGTGCTCCAATCCAGCAAAGCGTCGGGGATGAGTTCCGTCAGCACGACGGCGTGGTGACGATGATGATGTTCTACCGGCGCAGGGCTTCGCCTAAACTCCGCGACGATATGACTGAGGTGGAATATGGTGGAGGGGGGCACCGCACACGGCTAAGGAACGATCCGTAGATCAACTTGTGTGTCTTAGGGGTGCCCCCCTCCCTCATATATAAAGGGGAAGAGGAGGAGGGGGCCGGCCAAGGGGAGAGGCGCGCCCTAGGGGGGGGGCAATCCTACTCCAAGTAGGTTTGCCCCCCCCCCTTTCCTATTAGGAGTAGGAGAGGGAAGGAAGAGAGGGGAGGGAAGAAGGAAAGGGGGGGCCGACCCCCCTCCCAATTCGGATTGGGCTTGGGGGGGGGGCGCCCCCTCCTTTGCTCCTTCTCCCTCCTTTCCACTAAGGCCCAATAAGGCCCATATACTTACCGGGGGGTTCCGGTAACCTCCCAGATCTCCGGTATAGTCCCAATCTCATCCGGACCCTTTCCGGTATCCAAATATATCCGTCCAATATATCAATCTTTATGTCTCGACCATTTCGAGACTCCTCGTCATGTCCGTGATCACATCCGGGACTCCGAACAAACTTCGGTACATCAAAACTTATAAACTCATAATAAAACTATCATCGTAACGTTAAGCGTGCGGACCCTACGGGTTCGAGAACTATGTAGACATGATCTAGAACTGTTTCCGATCAATAACCAATAGTGGAACCTGGGTGTTCATATTGGTTCCTACATATTCTACGAAGATCTTTATCGGTCAAACCGCATAACAACATACGTTGTTCCCGTTGTCATCGGTATGTTACTTGCCCGAGATTCGATCGTCGGTATCCAATACCTAGTTCAATCTCGTTACTGGCAAGTCTCTTTACTCATTCCATAATACATCATTTCGTAACTAACTCATTAGTTATAATGCTTGCAAGGCTTAAGTGATGAGTATTACCGAGAGGGCCCAGAGATACCTCTCCGACAATCGGAGTGACAAAACCTAATCTCGAATTATGCCAACTCAACATGTACCTTTGGAGACACCTGTAGAGCACCATTATAATCACCCAGTTACGTTGTGATGTTTGGTAGCACACAAAGTGTTCCTCCAGTAAACGGGAGTTGCACAATCTCATAGTTGTAGGAACTTTGTATAACTCATGAAGAAAGCAATAGCAACATACTAAACGATCAAGTGCTAAGCTAACGGAATGGGTCGAGTCAATCACATCATTCTCCCAATGATGTGATCCCGTTAATCAAATGACAACTCTTTTGTCCATGGCTAGGAAACATAACCATCTTTGATAAACGAGCTAGTCAAGTAGAGGCATACTAGTGACACTATGTTTGTCTATGTATTCACACATGTATTATGTTTCCGGTTAATACAATTCTAGCATGAATAATAAACATTTATCATGATATGAGGAAATAAATAATAACTTTATTATTGCCTCTAGGGCATATTTCCTTCAGTCTCCCACTTGCACTAGAGTCAATAATCTAGATTACATAGTAATGATTCTAACACCCATGGAGTCTTGGTGTTGATCATGTTTTGCTCGTGAGAGGGGCTTAGTCAATGGGTCTGCAACATTCAGATCCATATGTATCTTGCAAATTTCTATGTCTCCCACTTGGACTTGGTCCCGGATGGAATTGAAGCGTCTCTTGATGTGCTTGGTCCTTTTGTGAAATCTGGATTCCTTTGCCAAGGCAATTGCACCAGTATTGTCACAGAAGATCTTCATTGGTCTCGATGCACTAGGTATAACACCTAGATCGGAAATGAACTCCTTCATCCAGACTCCTTCATTTGCTGCTTCCGAAGCAGCTATGTACTCCGCTTCACATGTAGATCCCGCCACGACGCTTTGTTTAGTACTGCACCAACTTACAGCTCCACCGTTTAATAAAAATACGTATCCGGTTTGCGATTTAGAATCGTCCGGATCAGTGTCAAAGCTTGCATCGACGTAACCATTTACGACTAGCTCTTTGTCACCTCCATATACGAGAAACATATCCTTAGTCCTTTTCAGGTATTTCAGGATGTTCTTGACCGCTGTCCAGTAACCCACTCCTGGATTACTTTGGTACCTCCCTGCCAAACTAATAGCAAGGCACACATCAGGTCTGGTACACAGCATTGCATACATGATAGAGCCTATGGCTGAAGCATAGGGAATTCCTTTCATTTTCTCTCTATCTTCTGCAGTGGTCGGACATTGAGTCTGACTCAATTTTATACCTTGTAACACAGGCAAGAACCCTTTCTTTGCCTGATCCATATTGAACCTTTTCAACACTTTATCAAGGTACGTGCATTATGAAAGTCCAATCAAGCGTCTTGATCTATCTCTATAGATCTTGATGCCCAAAATGTAAGCAGCTTCACCGAGGTCTTTCATTGAAAAACTTTTATTCAAGTATCCTTTTATGCTATCCAGAAATTCTATATCATTTCCAATCAACAATATGTCGTCCACATATAATATTAGAAATGCTACAGAGCTCCCACTCACTTTCTTGTAAATACAGGCTTCTCCAAAAGTCTGTATAAAACCATATGCCTTGATCACACTATCAAAGCGTTTATTCCAACTCCGAGAGGCTTGCACCAGACCATAGATTGATCGTTGGAGCTTGCACACTTTGTTAGCTCCCTTAGGATTGACAAAACCTTCCGGTTGCATCATATACAACTCTTCTTCCAGAAATCCATTCAGGAATGCTGTTTTGACATCCATCTGCCATATTTCATAATCATAAAATGCGGCAATCGCTAACATGATTCGGACAGACTTAAGCATCGCTACGGGTGAGAAAGTCTCATTGTAGTCAACCCCTTGAACTTGTCGAAAACCTTTCGCAACAAGTCGAGCTTTATAGACAGTTACATTACCTTCAGTCTTAAAGATCCATTTATTCTCAATGGCTTGCCGATCATCGGGCAAGTCAACCAAAGTCCATACTTTGTTCTCATACATGGATCCCATCTCAGATTTCATGGCTTCTACCCATTCTGCGGAATCTGGGCTCATCATCGCTTTCTCATAGTTCGTAGGTTCATCATGGTCAAGTAACATGACTTCCAGAATAGGATTACCGTACCACCCTGGTGCAGATATTACTCTGGTAGACCTACGAGGTTCAGTAGAAACTTGATCTGAAGTTTCATGATCAATATCATTAACTTCCTCACTAATTGGTGTAGATGTCACAGGAACTGATTTCTGTGATGAACTACTTTCCAATAAGGGAGCAGACATAGTTATCTCATCAAGTTCTACTTTCCTCCCACTCACTTCTTTCGAGAGAAACTCTTTTTCTAGAAAGGATCCATTCTTAGCAACGAATGTCTTGCCTTCGGATCTGTGATAGAAGGTGTACCCAACAGTCTCTTTTGGGTATCCTATGAAGACACATTTCTCTGATTTAGGTTCGAGCTTATCTGGTTGAAGTTTCTTCACATAAGCATCGCAGCTTAAACTTTAAGAAACGACAACTTTGGTTTCTTGCCAAACCACAGTTCATAAGGCGTCGTCTCAACGGATTTTGATGGTGCCCTATTCAATGTGAATGCAGCCGTCTCTAAAGCATAACCCCAGAACGATAGCGGTAAATCAGTAAGAGACATCATAGATCGCACCATATCTAGTAAAGTACGATTACAACGTTCGGACACACCATTTCGTTGTGGTATTCCGGGTGGCGTGAGTTGCGAAATTATTCCGCATTGTTTCAAATGTAAACCAAACTCGTAACTCAAATATTCTCCTCCACGATCAGATCGTAGAAACTTTATATTCTTGTTACGATGATTTTCTACTTCACTCTGAAATTCTTTGAACTTTTCAAATGTTTCAGACTTGTGTTTCATTAAGTAGATATACCCATATCTGCTCAAATCATCTGTGAAGGTGAGAAAATAACGATATCCGCCACGAGCTTCAATATTCATCGGACCACATACATCTGTATGTATAATTTCCAACAAATCTGTTGCTCTCTCCATAGTACCGGAGAACGGTGTTTTAGTCATATTGCCCATGAGGCACGGTTCGCAAGTACCAAGTGATTCATAATCAAGTGATTCCAAAAGTCCATCAGTATGGAGTTTCTTCATGCGCTTTACACCGATATGACCTAAACGGCAGTGCCACAAATAAGTTGCACTATCATTATCAACTCTGCATCTTTTGGCTTCGACATTATGAATATGTGTATCACTACTATCGAGATTCAATAAAAATAGACCACTCTTCAAGGGTGCATGACCATAAAAGATATTACTCATATAAATAGAACAACCATTATTCTCTGATTTAAATGAATAACCGTCTCGCATCAAACAAGATCCAGATATAATGTTCATGCTCAACGCTGGCACCAAATAACAATTATTCAGGTCTAAAACTAATCCCGAAGGTAGATGTAGAGGTAGCGTGCCGACCGCGATCACATCGACTTTGGAACCGTTTCCCACGCGCATCGTCATCTCGTCCTTGGCCAGTGCTCGCTTATTCCGTAGTCGCTGTTTCGAGTTGCAAATATTAGCAACAGAACCAGTATCAAATACCCAGGTGCTACTACGAGCTCTAGTTAGGTACACATCAATAACATGTATATCACATATACCTTTGTTCACTTTGCCATCCTTCTTATCCGCCAAATACTTGGGGCAGTTCCGCTTCCAGTGACCAGTTTGCTTGCAGTAGAAGCACTCAGTTTCAGGCTTAGGTCCAGACTTGAGTTTCTTCTCTTGAGCAGCAACTTGCTTGCTGTTCTTCTTGAAGTTCCCCTTCTTCTTCCCTTTGCCCTTTTTCTTGAAACTAGTGGTCTTGTTGACCATCAACACTTGATGCTCCTTCTTGATTTCTACCTCTGCAGCCTTTAGCATTGCGAAGAGCTCGGGAATCGTCTTGTTCATCCCTTGCATATTATAGTTCATCACGAAGCTCTTGTAGCTTGGTGGCAGTGATTGGAGAATTCTGTCAATGACGCTATCATCCAGAAGATTAACTCCCAGTTGAATCAAGTGATTATTATACCCAGACATTTTGAGTATATGCTCACTGACAGAACTATTCTCCTCCATCTTGCAGCTGTAGAACTTATTGGAGACTTCATATCTCTTAATCCGGGCATTTGCTTGATATATTAACTTCAACTCCTGGAACATCTCATATGCTCCATGACGTTCAAAACATCGTTGAAGACCCGGTTCTAAGCCGTAAAGCATGGCACACTGAACTATAGAGTAGTCATCAGCTTTGTTCTGCCAAACGTTCACAACATCTGGCGTTGCTCCTGCAGCAGGCCTGGCACCCAGCGGTGCTTCTAGGGCGTAATTCTTCTGTGCAGCAATGAGGATAATCCTCAAGTTACGGACCCAGTCCGTGTAATTGCTACCATCATCTTTCAACTTTGCTTTCTCAAGGAACGCATTAAAATTCAACGGAACAACAGCACGAGCCATCTATCTACAACAAACATAGACAAGCAAAATACTATCAGGTACTAAGTTCATGATAAATTTAAGTTCAATTAATCATATTACTTAAGAACTCCCACTTAGACAGATATCTCTCTAGTCATCTAAGTGATCACGTGATCCAAATCAACTAAACCATAACCGATCATCACGTGAGATGGAGTAGTTTTCAATGGTGAACATCACTATGTTGATCATATCTACTATATGATTCACGCTCGACCTTTCGGTCTCCGTGTTCCGAGGCCATATCTGCATATGCTAGGCTCGTCAAGTATAACCTGAATATTCTGCGTGTGCAAAACTGGCTTGCACCCGTTGTAGATGGACGTAGAGCTTATCACACCCGATCATCACGTGGTGTCTGGGCACGACGAACTTTGGCAACGGTGCATATTCAGGGAGAACACTTCTTGATAATTTTAGTGAGAGATCATCTTAAAATGCTACCGTCAATCAAAGCAAGATAAGATGCATAAAGGATAAACATCACACGTAATCAATATAAGTGATATGATATGGCCATCATCATCTTGTGCTTGTGATCTCCATCTCCGAAGCACCGTCGTGATCACCATCGTCACCGGCGCGACACCTTGATCTCCATCGTAGCATTGTTGTTGTTTACGCCATCTATTGCTTCTACGACTATCTCTACCGCTTAGTGATAAAGTAAAGCAATTACAGGGTGTTTGCATTTCATACAATAAAGCGACAACCATATGGCTCCTGCCAGTTGCCGATAACTTCGGTTACAAAACATGATCATCTCATACAATAAATATAGCATCACGTCTTGACCATATCACATCACAACATGCCCTGCAAAAACAAGTTAGACGTCCTCTACTTTGTTGTTGCAAGTTTTACGTGGCTGCTACGGGCTTAGCAAGAACCGTTCTTACCCATGCATCAAAACCACAACGATAGTTCGTCAAGTTAGTGTTGTTTTAACCTTCGCAAGGACCGGGCGTAGCCACACTCGGTTCAACTAAAGTTGGAGAAACTGACACCCGCCAGCCACCTGTGTGCAAAGCACGTCGGTAGAACCAGTCTCGCGTAAGAGTACGCGTAATGTCGGTCCGGGCCGCTTCATCCAACAATACCGCCGAACCAAAGTATGACATGCTGGTAAGCAGTATGACTTGTATCGCCCACAACTCACTTGTGTTCTACTCGTGCATATAACATCAACGCATAAAACCTAGGCTCGGATGCCACTGTTGGGGAACGTAGTAATTTCAAAAAATTTCCTACGCACACGCAAGATCATGGTGATGGCATAGCAATGAGAGGGGAGAGTGTTATCTACGTACCCTCGTAGACCGTTAAGCGGAAGCGTTATGACAACGCGGTTGATGTAGTCGTACGTCTTCATGATCCGACCGATCCAAGCACCGAACGTATGGCACCTCCGTGTTCAGCACACGTTCAGCTCGATGACGTTCCCCGTGCTCCAATCCAGCAAAGCGTCGGGGATGAGTTCCGTCAGCATGACGGCGTGATGATGATGATGATGTTCTACCGGCGCAGGGCTTCGCCTAAACTCCGCGACGATATGACCGAGGTGGAATATGGTGGAGGGGGGCACCGCACACGACTAAGGAACGATTCGTAGATCAACTTGTGTGTCTTAGGGGTGCCCCCCTCCCCCATATATAAAGGGGGAGAGGAGGAGGGGCCGGCCAAGGGGAGAGGCGCGCCCTAGGGGGGGCAATCCTACTCCAAGTAGGTTTGGCCCCCCCTTTCCTATTAGGAGTAGGAGAGAGAAGGAAGAGAGGGGAGGGAAGAAGGAAAGGGGGGCCGCCCCCCCTCCCAATTCGGATTGGGCTTGGGGGGGCGCCCCCTCCTTTGCTCCTTCTCCCTCCTTTCCACTAAGGCCCAATAAGGCCCATATACTTACCGGGGGGTTCCGGTAACCTCCCAGATCTCCGGTATAGTCCCAATCTCATCCGGAACCTTTCCGGTATCCAAATATATCTGTCCAATATATCAATCTTTGTCTCGACCATTTCGAGACTCCTCGTCATGTCCGTGATCACATCCGGGACTCCGAACAAACTTCGGTACATCAAAACTTATAAACTCATAATAAAACTGAAGGAAATATGCCCTAGAGGCAATAATAAAGTTATTATTTATTTCCTCATATCATGATAAATGTTTATTATTCATGCTAGAATTGTATTAACCGGAAACATAATACATGTGTGAATATATAGACAAACAGAGTGTCACTAGTATGCCTCTACTTGACTAGCTTGTTAATCAAAGATGGTTATGTTTCCTAACCATGAACAAGGAGTTGTTATTTGATTAACAAGGTCACATCATTAGTTGAATGATCTGATTGACATGACCCATTCCGTTAGCTTAGCACACGATCGTTTAGTATGTTGCTATTGCTTCCTTCATGACTTATACATGTTCCTATGACTATGAGATTATGCAACTCCCGTTTACCGGAGGAACACTTTGTGTGCTACCAAACGTCACAACGTAACTGGGTGATTATAAAGGTGCTCTACAGGTGTCTCCGAAGGTACTTGTTGAGTTGGCGTATTTCGAGATTAGGATTTGTCACTCCGAATGTCGGAGAGGTATCTCTGGGCCCTCTCGGTAATACACATCACTTAAGCCTTGCAAGCATTTCAACTAATGAGTTAGTTGCGAGATGATGTATTACGGAACGAGTAAAGAGACTTGCCGGTAACGAGATTGAACTAGGTATTGGATACCGACGATCGAATCTCGGGCAAGTAACATACCGATGACAAAGGGAACAACGTATGTTGTTATGCGGTCTGACCGATAAAGATCTTCGTAGAATATGTAGGAACCAATATGGGCATCCAGGTCCCGCTATTGGTTATTGACCGGAGACGTGTCTCGGTCATGTCTACATTGTTCTCGAACCATAGGGTCCGCACGCTTAAGGTTTTGATGACATTTATATTATGAGTTTATGAGTTTTGATGTACCGAAGGAGTTCGGAGTCCCGGATATGATCATGGACATGACGAGGAGTCTCGAAATGGTCGAGACATAAAGATTGATATATTGGACGGATATATTTGGACACCGGAAAGGTTCCGGAGAAGTTTGGAGCTCCGGGAGGTTACGGGAACCCCCCGGGAGGTATATGGGCCTTATTGGGCCCATGTAGGAAGAAGGGAGAAGGAACAAGGGAGGGGGCGCCCCCCCCCCCAAGCCCAATCCGAATTGGGGAGGGGGCCGGCCCCCCCTTTCCTTTCTCCTTCCCCCTCTTCCTATTACTACTACTAGTACTACTTCCTAATACTAGTACTCTTTCCTTCCCCCTCCAAATAAGATAAGGAAAAGAGAGGGAAACCTACTTGGAGTAGGTTTCCCCCTCCCCTATGGCGCGCCCCCCTTGGGCCGGCCACCTCCTCCCTCCCTCCTTTATATACGGGGGTAGGGGGGCACCCTAGGACACACAAGTTGATCATTGAGATCGTTCCTTAGCCGTGTGCGGTGCCCCCCTCCATGATATTACACCTCGGTCATATTGTAGCGGTGCTTAGGCGAAGCCCTGCGACAGGAGAACATCAAGATCGTCACCACGCCGTCGTGCTGACGGAACTCCCCCTCGGAACCTCTACTGGATTGGAGATCGGGGGTGCGTCATCGAGCTGTACGCGTGTCAAGAACTCAGAGGTGCCGGAGTAACGGTGCTTGGATCGGTTGGATCAGGAGGACGTACGACTACTTCCTCTACGTTGTGTCAACGCTTCCGCTTCGGTCTACGAGGGTACGTAGACAACACTCTCCCCTCTCGTTGCTATGCATCACCATGATCTTGCGTGTGCGTAGGAATTTTTTTGAAATTACTACGTTCCCCAACAGTGGTATCAGAGCCAGGTTTTATGCGTTGATGTTATATGCACGAGTAGAACACAAGTGAGTTGTGGACGATATAAGTCATACTGCCTACCAACATGTCATACTTTGGTTCAGCGGTATTGTTGGATGAAGCGGCCCGGACCGACATTACACGTACGCTTACGCGAGACTGGTTTTACCGCCGTGCTTTGCACATAGGTGACTAGCGGGTGTCTGTTTCTCCAACTTTAGTTGAACCGAGTGTGACTACGCCCGGTCCTTGTGAAGGTTAAAACGGAGTCTATTTGACAAACTA
Source organism: Triticum dicoccoides (assembly GCF_002162155.2). Classification (NCBI taxonomy): domain Eukaryota; kingdom Viridiplantae; phylum Streptophyta; class Magnoliopsida; order Poales; family Poaceae; genus Triticum; species Triticum dicoccoides. Next base: position 227,414,470 of record NC_041385.1, read on the forward strand.
TCGTTGTGGTTTTGATGCGTAGGTAAGAACGGTTCTTGCTCAGCCCGTAGCAGCCACGTAAAACTTGCAACAACAAAGTAGAGGACGTCTAACTTGTTTTTGCAGGGCATGTTGTGATGTGATATGGTCAACACGTGATGAGATATAAGTTGTTGTATGAGATGATCATGTTTTGTTGAAGTTATCGGCAACTGGCAGAAGCCCTATGGTTGTCTCTTTGTTGCATAAGATGCAAGTGCCAAATAATTGCTTTACTTTATCACTATGCGATAGCGATAGTTGCAAGAGCAATAGTTGGCGAGACGATCATGTGACGACACATTGATATAGATCAAGATGATGAAGATCATGGTGTCGTGCCAGTGACGATAAAGATCAAGACAGTACTTTGGAGATGGAGATCAAAGGCGCAAGATGATCATGGCCATATCATGTCACATATTTTGATTGCATATGATGTTTATCTGTTATACATCTTATTCTTGCTTTGATTGACGGTAGCATTTTAAGATGATCTCTCACTAATTATCAAGAAGTGTTCTCCCTGAGTATGCACCGTTGCCAAAGTTCGTCGTGCCGAGACACCACGTGATGATCGGGTGTGATAAGCTCTACGTCCATCTACAACGGGTGCAAGCCAGTTTTGCACACGCAGAATACTCAGGTTAAACTTGACGAGCCTAGCATATGCAGATATGGCCTCGGAACACGGAGATCGAAAGGTCGAGCGTGAATCATATAGTAGATATGATCAACATAAGATGTTCACCATTGAAAACTACTCCATCTCACGTGATGATCGGTTATGGTTTAGTTGATTTGGGTCACGTGATCACTTAGATGACTAGAGAGATGTCTGTCTAAGTGGGAGTTCTTAAGTAATATGATTAATTGAACTTAAATTTATCATGAACTTAGTCCTGGTAGTATTTTGCAAATTATGTTGTAAGATCAATAGCTTGCGTTGTTGCTTTCATATGTTTATTTTGATATGTTCCTAAGAGAAAATTGTGTTGAAAAATGTTAGTAGCAATGATGTGGATTGGATCCGTGATCTGAGGTTTATCCTCATTGCTGCACAGAAGAATTATGTCCTTAATGCACCGCTAGGTGACAGACCTATTGCAGGAGCAAATGCAGACATTATGAACGTTTGGCTAGCTCAATACGATGACTACTTGATAGTTTTGTGCACCATGCTTTATGGCTTAGAATCGGGACTTCAAAGATGTTTTGAACATCATGGACCATATGAGATGTTCCAGGAATTGAAGTTAATATTTCAAGCAAATACCCGGGTTGAGAGATATGAAGTCTCCAACAAGTTCTATAGCTAAAAGATGGAGGAGAATCGCTCAACTAGTGAGCATGTGCTCAGATTGTCTGGGTACTACAATCGCTTGAATCAAGTGGGAGTTAATCATCCAGATAAGATAGTGATTGACAAAATTCTCTAGTCACCATCACCAAGTTAGTAGAACTTCGTGATGAACTATAGTATGCAAGGGATGATGAAAATGATTCCCGAGTTTTTCATGATGATGAAATCGATGAAGGTAGAAATCAAGAAAGAACATCAAGTGTTGATGGTTAACAAGACCACTAGTTTCAAGAAAAGGGCAAAGGGATGGAAGGGAACTTCAAGAAGAACGGCAAGCAAGTTGCTGCTCAAGTGAAGAAGCCCAAGTCTGGACCTAAGCTTGAGACTAAGTGCTTCTACTGCAAAGGGACTGGTCACTGGAAGCAGAACTACCCCAAGTATTTGGCGGATAAGAAGGATGGCAAAGTGAACAAAGGAATATTTGATATACATGTTATTGATGTGTACTTTACTAGTGTTTATAGCAACCCCTCGGTATTTGGTACTGGTTCAGTTGCTAAGAGTAGTAACTCGAAACGGGAGTTGCAGAATAAACAGAAACTAGTTAAGGGTGAAGTGACGATGTGTATTGAAAGTAGTTTCAAGATTGATATGATCATCATTGCACGCTCCCTATACTTTCGGGATTAGTGTTGAACCTAAATAAATGTTATTTGGCGTTTGCGTTGAGCATGAATATGATTCGATCATGTTTATTGCGATACGGTTATTCATTTAAAAATATAGAATAAATTGTTATTCTGTTTACATGAATAAAACCTTATATGGTTACACACCCAATGAAAATGGTTCATTGGATCTCGATCATAGTGATACACATATTCATAATATTGAAACCAAAAGATGCAAAGTTAATAATGATAGTGCAACTTATTTGTGGCACTACCGTTTAGGTCATAATGGTGTAAAGCGCATGAAGAAACTCCATGCTGATGGGATTTTGGAATCACTTGATTATGATTCACTTGATGCTTGCGAACCATGCCTCATGGGCAAGATGACTAAGACTCCGTTCTCCGGAACAGTGGAGCGAGCAACTGACTTATTGGAAATAATACATACTGATGTATGCGATCCAATGAGTGTTAAGGCTCGCGGCGGGTATTGTTATTTTCTGACCTTCACAGATGATTTGAGCAGATATGGGTATATCTACTTGATGAAACATAAGTCTGAAATAGTTGAAAGGTTCAAAGAATTTCAGAGTGAAGTGGAAAAATCATCGTGACAAGAAAATAAGGTTTCTACGATCTGATCGCGGAGACAAATATTTGAGTTACGAGTTTGGTCTTCAATTAAAACAATGTGGAATAGTTTCACAAATTCATGCCACCTGGAACACCACATCATAATGGTGTGTCCGAACGTCATAACCGTACTTTATTGGATGTAGTACAATCTATGATGTTTCTTACCGATTTACTAATATCGTTTTGGGATCATGCATTAGAGACAGCTGCATTCACGTTAAATAGGGCACCATCTAAATCCGTTGAGATGACACTATATGAACTGTGGTTTAGCAAGAAACCAAAGTTGTCGTTTCTTAAAGTTTGGGGCTGCGATGCTTATGTGAAAAAGTTTCATCCTGATAAGCTCAAACCCAAATCGAAGAAGTGCGTCTTCATAGAATACCCAAAGGAAATTGTTGGGTACACCTTCTATCACAGATCCGAAGACAAAACATTCGTTGCTAATAAATGGATCCTTTCTAGTGAAGGAGTTTCTCTCGAAAGAAGTGAGTGGGAGGAAAGTAGAACTTGATGAGGTAATTGTACCTTCTCCCTTATTGGAAAGTAGTTCATCACAGAAATCTGTTCCTGTGACTACACCAATTAGTGAGGAAGCTAATGATGATGATCATGTAACTTTAGATCAAGTTACTACCGAATCTCGTAGGTAAACCAGAGTACGGTCCGCACCAGAGTGGTACGGTAATCCTGTTCTGAAAGTCATGGTACTAGACCATGATAAACCTACGAACTATGAGGAAGCGATGATGAGCCCAGATTCCGCAAAATGGCTTAAGGCCATGAAATCTGAGATGGGATCCATGTATGAGAACAAAGTGTGGACTTTGGTGGAGTTGCCCGATGATCGGCAAGCCATATTGTATAAATGGATCTTCAAGAGGAAGACGGACGCTGATAGTAGTGTTACTATCTACAAAGCTAGACTTGTCGAAAAAGGTTTTTGACAAAGTTCAAGATGTTGAATACAATGAGATTTTCTCACTCATATCGATGCTTAAAAGTCTGTCCGAATCATGTTAGCAATTGCCGCATTTTATGAAATCTGGCAAATGGATAAACAAAACTGCATTCCTTAATGGAGTTGTTAAAGAAGAGTTGTATGTGATGCAACCAAGAGGTTTTGTCGATCCTAAAGGTGTTAACAAAATGTGCATCTATGGACTGGTGCAAGCATTTCGGAGTTGGAATATATGCTTTGATAAGTTGATCAAAGCATATAGTTTATACAGACTTGCAGTGAAGCCTGTATTTACTAGAAAGTGAGTGGGAGCACTACAGCATTTTTGATAAGTATATGTGAATGACATATTGTAGATCGGAAATAGTGTAGAATTATTCTGCAAAGCATAAAGGAGTGTTTGAAAGGAGTTTTTCAAAGAAAGACCTCGGTGAAGATGCTTACATATTGAGCATCAAGATCTATAGAGATAGATCAAGACGCTTGATAAGTTTTTTCAATGAGTACATACCTTGACAAGATTTTGAAGTAGTTCAAAATGGAACAGTCAAAGAAAGAGTTCTTGCCTGTGTTACAAGGTGTGAAATTGAGTAAGACTCAAAACCCGACCACGGCAGAAGATAGAAAGAGAATGAAAGTCATTCCCTATGCCTTGGCCATAGGTTCTATAAAGTATGCCATGCTGTGTACCAGATCTATTGTATACCCTGCACTGAGTTTGGCAAGGGAGTACAATAGTGATCTAGGAGTAGATCACTGGACAGTGGTCAAAATTATCCTTAGTGGAATAAGGATATGTTTCTCGATTATGGAAGTGACAAAAGGTTCGTCGTAAAGGGTTACGTCGATGCAAGTTTTGACACCGATCTGGATGACTCTAAGTCTCGATCTAGATACATATTGAAAGTGGGAGCAATTAGCTAGAGTAGCTTCGTGCAGAGCATTGTAGACATAGAAAATTGCAAAATACATAACGGATCTGAATGTGAAAGACCCATTGACTAAGATTCTCTCACAAGCAAAACATGATCACACCTTAGTACTCTTTGGGTGTTAATCACATAGCGATGTGAACTAGATTACTGAATCTAGTAAACCCTTTGGATGTTGGTCACATGGCGATGTGAACTATGGGTGTTAATCACATGATGATGTGAACTATCAATGTTAATCACATGGTGATGTGATCTAGATTATTGACTCTAGTGCAAGTGGGAGACTGAAGGAAATATGCCCTAGAGGCAATAATAAAGTTATTATTTATTTCCTCATATCATGATAAATGTTTATTATTCATGCTAGAATTGTATTAACCGGAAACATAATACATGTGTGAATATATAGACAAACAGAGTGTCACTAGTATGCCTCTACTTGACTAGCTTGTTAATCAAAGATGGTTATGTTTCCTAACCATGAACAAGGAGTTGTTATTTGATTAACAAGGTCACATCATTAGTTGAATGATCTGATTGACATGACCCATTCCGTTAGCTTAGCACACGATCGTTTAGTATGTTGCTATTGCTTCCTTCATGACTTATACATGTTCCTATGACTATGAGATTATGCAACTCCCGTTTACCGGAGGAACACTTTGTGTGCTACCAAACGTCACAACGTAACTGGGTGATTATAAAGGTGCTCTACAGGTGTCTCCGAAGGTACTTGTTGAGTTGGCGTATTTCGAGATTAGGATTTGTCACTCCGAATGTCGGAGAGGTATCTCTGGGCCCTCTCGGTAATACACATCACTTAAGCCTTGCAAGCATTTCAACTAATGAGTTAGTTGCGAGATGATGTATTACGGAACGAGTAAAGAGACTTGCCGGTAACGAGATTGAACTAGGTATTGGATACCGACGATCGAATCTCGGGCAAGTAACATACCGATGACAAAGGGAACAACGTATGTTGTTATGCGGTCTGACCGATAAAGATCTTCGTAAAATATGTAGGAACCAATATGGGCATCTAGGTCCCGCTATTGGTTATTGACCGGAGACGTGTCTCGGTCATGTCTACATTGTTCTCGAATCGTAGGGTCCGCACGCTTAAGGTTTCGATGACAGTTATATTATGAGTTTATGAGTTTTGATGTACCGAAGGAGTTCAGAGTCCCGGATATGATCACGGACATGACGAGGAGTCTTGAAATGGTCGAGACATAAAGATTGATATATTGGACGGATATATTTGGACGCCGGAAAGGTTCCGGAGAAGTTTGGAGCTCCGGGAGGTTACCGGAACCCCCCGGGAGGTATATGGGCCTTATTAGGCCCATGTAGGAAGAAGGGAGAAGGAACAAGGGAGGGGGGCGCGCCCCCCCAAGCCCAATCCGAAATGGGGAGGGGGCCCGCCCCCCCCCCCCTTTCCTTTCTCCTTCCCCCTCTTCCTATTACTACTACTAGTACTACTTCCTAATACTAGTACTCTTTCCTTCCCCCTCCAAATAAGATAAGGAAAAGAGAGGGAAACCTACTTGGAGTAGGTTTCCCCCTCCCCTATGGCGCGCCCCCCTTGGGCCGGCCACCTCCTCCCTCCCTCCTTTATATACGGGGGTAGGGGGCACCCTAGGACACACAAGTTGATCATTGAGATCGTTCCTTAGCCGTGTGCGGTGCCCTCCTCCACGATATTACACCTCGGTCATATTGTAGCGGTGCTTAGGTGAAGCCCTGCGACAGGAGAACATCGAGATCGTCACCACGCCGTCGTGCTGACGGAACTCCCCCTCGGAACCTCTACTGGATTGGAGATCGAGGGTGCGTCATCGAGCTGTACGCGTGTCAAGAACTTGGAGGTGCCGGAGTAACGATGCTTGGATCGGTTGGATCGGGAGGACGTACGACTACTTCCTCTACGTTGTGTCAACGCTTCCGCTTCGGTCTACGAGGGTACGTAGACAACACTCTCCCCTCTCGTTGCTATGCATCACCATGATCTTGCGTGTGCGTAGGAATTTTTTTGAAATTACTACGTTCCCCAACAAAAACTGTCATCGTAACGTTAAGCGTGCGGACCCTACGGGTTCGAGAACTATGTAGACATGATCTAGAACTGTTTCCGATCAATAACCAATAGTGGAACCTGGATGTTCATATTGGTTCCTACATATTCTACGAAGATCTTTATCGGTCAAACCGCATAACAACATACGTTGCTCCCTTTGTCATCGGTATGTTACTTGCCCGAGATTCGATCGTCGGTATCCAATACCTAGTTCAATCTCGTTACTGGCAAGTCTCTTTACTCGTTCCGTAATACATCATTTCGTAACTAACTCATTAGTTATAATGCTTGCAAGGCTTAAGTGATGAGTATTACCGAGAGGGCCCAGAGATACCTCTCCGACAATCAGAGTGACAAAACCTAATCTCGAATTATGCCAACTCAACATGTACCTTTGGAGACACCTGTAGAGCACCTTTATAATCACCCAGTTACGTTGTGACGTTTGGTAGCACACAAAGTGTTCCTCCGGTGAACGCGAGTTGCACAATCTCATAGTTGTAGGAACTTTGTATAAGTCATGAAGAAAGCAATAGCAACATACTAAACGATCAAGTGCTAAGCTAACGGAATGGGTCGAGTCAATCACATCATTCTCCCAATGATGTGATCCCGTTAATCAAATGACAACTCTTTTGTCCATGGCTAGGAAACATAACCATCTTTGATAAACGAGCTAGTCAAGTAGAGGCATACTAGTGACACTATGTTTGTCTATGTATTCACACATGTATTATGTTTCCGGTTAATACAGTTCTAGCATGAATAATAAACATTTATCATGATATGAGAAAATAAATAATAACTTTATTATTGCCTCTAGGGCATATTTCCTTCACATAAATCTAACACAATACCTTGAGATGGAACACAAAGTTTGGGGTCAAAAGGACTCGTCTAATCAATTTTAGAAATTAAAAATGCCAATCCAAATGCTGCTGGACCACTAAATTAATTTCCATAGGCATTTTGGGAATTCATAATAGGTTGGTTTCAACATGATAGTGATCAGGGAAATTTATAGGATAAGGCGAACCTTTTAGTTTTACCGCTCGAAGAAATAATTTATTCCACTTATTTTAAATTTAAAAAAGGCTTTGATTTTTTGGACAAGTGGCAAACTGCATAGTAATCACGATGACATGGCCACCGTTAGGCAGAGATTACTGTAGCATGATTCTCGGGGTGTTATAAGAATTGAGGTCGTTCTTTCGGTATATCGGCGACAGGTTTTTATGATATATATATATATATATCACCTTGCAGTGATTTTTATATTATTTTTTAGCATACTTCTAGAGAGACTAATTGTGATTTAGCCAAACTAGCTAGAAGCAAGATAAGTGCGGGGTGAATGAAACATTGACCTATAGAGATCGTTCATACTCTCTCAAAACATAACATGATGATCATCATGCAATAGAGAGTTCTTTGATGTCTAAAAAGGAGGTCACTGGAAGCACCATAGAAAACGTGCTAAGTGTAAGATCGTGTCTCCTAAAAACACAATTAATTATGCTAAAAGGGATAAATAACCCTTTTCAACCGTTGAAGAAAACAGATCGCAACAATGTCTTTTTCTAGCTTGGCAGCTATCACCCGACTTTTTCTAGGTTTGGCAGCCGGAACGAGATTTGCCTTCGAATTGCAGGTCCAAATCATTATCCTCTTTAGCCTGCCTCCTACCTTTCGGGTGGCCAGCAGGCATCCTTCTCTTGTATCTGGACAAATCCTCTTCCGCGTGAACCAGAACGCCCGCACACTTCTGGAAACCGGCTAAGGCATTCCTGGCTGTAGAATAAGTAAGTTCCAAAGAAGAACTTGATATTTTATTGTTGTGAACAGAAACTGAGGTTAAACGGCCGCCCAAGCTGGTTTGACGGAGCTTCACAGGATAGAAAACTCTAAGGCAGCGGCAACAGTAGGTAAGCCCAAACTCGCTTGTTTCTTGCTACTAGTTTTCTCACGCAGATCAATTAGTTAACCTTTTGTTGCAAGCAAAACTTGTGCCTGCATTCTTGGTTCTTGCCGTAAATCCATTTTTCTTTTTGGAGGGAGGGAGGGAGGGAGGGAGGGAGGGATGGAATGGAATGGACCTGGTCCCATTCTCCAGACTTTGTCTTGCGTGCCCTTCTCTGAATTCTGCGCTTGAAAAGGTCTCCAGAGCTCACATGGCCCCTCTCGTTCCATTTCCTCTTGACGGCCTGCCTCTCTCTTGTGGTTGTGGCCTTGTGGGTTCCGGCGGGCTGAGCTGGCCACTCGAGACAAGCACGAGGAGATAGGTCCCAGAGATGGAGCCTCTGCCTCTCTCTTGCAGTTGCTCCCATGGCCATGGGCTACGATTTCCATGCCCGTATCTCTGAGGTATTGTAGCTTACTGTTGAGTTAAATTAATGCTTCAACCTGCCCGCAACGCGCCGCCCAGCATGGGCAGTTCCCATTCCTGATAACCCCTTCCATAATTGCTCGCACACGGAGTATAATTCTTTGAAGCTGCCGCAACGGCCCAGTTGCTTTGATGTTCGATCATAAAAATGGTTACTTATTGCCCCAAATTCGCAGTAGTTTCTCTCGATTTGTTCATGGCAAATGGGTGGGGGTGGGTTAGCTCAACTTCGTCGTTTCTGCAGGTGGATTAACCGGTAGCGGCCCATGGAGGAGGAATCCCACTGCCCGCTCCGGTGGGAGAGCACGGGCGACCAGTGGTGGTACGCCACGCCGATCGACTGGGCGGCCGCGAGCGGCCACTACGACGTCGTCAGGGAGCTGCTCCACCTGGACGCCAACCTCCTCATCAAGCTCACCTCCCTCCGCCGCATCCGCCGCCTCGAGTCCGTCTGGGACGACGACATGCGCTTCGCCGACGCCGCCACCAACCGCGCCTCCGTCGCCCGCTGCCTGCTCCTCGACTGCGAGTCCCGCGCTCGGCCTGGGGGGAACCGCCTCATCCGGGCCGGCTACGGCGGCTGGCTGCTCTACACGGCGGCCGCGGCCGGGGACGCGGGCTTCGTGCGGGAGCTCCTCGGGAGGCAGCCCCTGCTGGTGTTCGGCGAGGGGGAGTACGGCGTGACCGACGTCCTCTACGCCGCCGCCAGGAGCAGGCACCCGGAGGTGTTCCGGATGCTGCTCAACGCCGTGCTGTCATCGGCCGGAGAAGACGGAGCTGGGGGAGGTGCTCCTTCTGCTGCCACTCGTGGGGGATACATGTTCAGGCGCGAGATGATGAACCGGGCAATGCACGCCGCGGCGAGGGGCGGCGACCTGGAGATCCTCAGGGAGCTCCTGCAGGGTTGCTCCGATGCCGCTGCGTACCAGGACGCGCAGGGCGCCACCATCTTGCACGCTGCGGCTGCAAGGGGCCAAGTTGAGGTGATACTACTTCTGCTTCTGAATCTTGATACCTGAGTGCCTCAGTTTCAGTTTCATGATTCTTTTTGGACTAATTGATGTGTTGTCCTTAGCTATATGTATTAATCGAATTAAAACGCATTAAATCGATTGAGATTTTACTCCAAGTGGCGATGAACAGAGCTAAATCTAATGAGATTAGTCACCATTACAGTAATTAAACCTGAGAATAATAGCGCACGTTCTGTGACATGATTGTTGCTATAAGTTGATCTTGTGGACATTCAACATGCCAGCCAGGTTGTGATTCTGCTTGTGCATAGAAATATAATACTATAATTTGTTGGTGATAAGTCTTTTGGCATGCTTTAATTATTGTAATGGTGCTCTGTTTGCTTGGGGGACAGTCAGCTCATGATATTGCCTGCATCTACAAAAGTGCTTAACAACTAAGTTGAGTAAGTTCTCACGCTTGCAGGAATTATTCAGTGCTATTCTATATTTTGTTCGTACTAGTACTACTATTATATTGTTCATCAAAAATTGATTATCATTCTAAATCATATGGTGTCTCACAGTGGGAAGCTAGTATTTCATCATTTCTTTTGCTGCAGCATCAGGTTCATTTGTCATTGAAGCTATTAATGATTTTGCAGCAACTGCCGGGTGCAGTACTAACACATTCTTACTGCAGGTGGTGAAGTATCTGATTGTGGCCTTCGATATCGTCAACTCTGTAGATGACCAAGGGAATACAGCGTTGCATATAGCAGCATTCCGAGGTCACTTACCGGTGGTCGAAGCCCTGATGACTGCATCACCATCACTTGTATCAGCTAGAAATGAAGTTGGTGACACGTTCCTCCATATGGCACTGACTGGCTTCAGAACTCTTGGCTTCCGAAGGCTTGATCGTCAGATGGAGCTCACGAAGCATCTGGTCGCTGGATCAATCATGGATGTCAGCGATGTCATCAACGTGCAAAACGACGATGGAAGGACCGTTCTTCACCTGGCAGTGGTTGGTAATCTGCACTCCAGCCTCGTTGAGCTCCTGATGACCGTGCCGTCGATCGACCTGAACGTCCGTGACAACAACGGCATGACTCCACTGGATTTACTGAGGAAGCAGCCGCAGACAGCATCATCCGAGATACTCATCAAGGAGCTGATTCTGGCCGGCGGTATCTCGAACTCGAGGGATCACGAGACGAGGTCCGCCATTGCTTCTCAGCTGAAGATGCACCACATTGTGGGCAGCCCGGGGACTTCTTTCAGGATCTCGGATGCTGAGATTTTCCTCCATGCGGGTATTGATGCGTCAGGCGTCAGTGAAAGAACGAGAACGAGAACGACCTCATTCTCTAGTGTTGGCAAGAGTGCCGAACTTGGAACCCTGGGACCTGGTCTTAAGAGGCTGAATTCCATGCAGAGCGCGGCAAGACACCTCAAGGTCCTGCTCAGATGGCCGCTTCGCAAGGGGAAGAAATCAGTCGGCAGCCCCAAGGAATCGGATGACGATGCCTCCTCGGTGGATTCTGTCAAGAGCTGGAGCCATGTGGAGACCACCCCGACACCGCTGAGGCAGAGGTACTCCAAGGTGAGCTCCCTGTTCGGCAACAAGCGAACCTTGGCAAGCCCATCAATGAAGATGAGGTCTGCAGCTGACCACACACTGCCTGAATCTCCTTCGGTTTCGGCCTCCTGGTCTTCGTCGTCGTTGATCGACAAGATCGAAGCAGTCCATCTGGACAAAGACGAACCATCACCCAATGCCACTGCGTTGATCAGGCACACACCAAAGAAATATGGATCTCTGAACAGTAGACTTATGAACCAGTACTTTGGCACTGCAGCGCAATTGGGGGATTCAACATCGGGGCAGCGGTCGAGACGATCGCTTCTATCAGTAGTCTGATCAAATGAGTTAGATGATGCCACTCAAATTTGACACCGCCTGTTTCCCTGGATTCGACGCTTAAAAGTTACAGCTACTCTGGTAGCACCAGATAGACGACTTTAGTCTTCATTGTCGGAGTCCTTGTGGTGTTACTGAGGAGGCCGAGATAGCTAATCATATATGCTAAATTACTAATGTAATTCGGTTCCAATGTTAGTGTGCCTTTTGTGGGCTGGTAAGTGTAACTGAGAGCATGATTTGGAAATGAATGAATCATACAGTTAATTACCAAACATCGCCAGATGAGTTCTCCGGTACGCAGTTCTTCAGAATGATTCGTTATACATCTGCAATACCACAGTGCTCACCTCTGGATCTTTACATAATGTCTACATGAAGGTGCAGATTTGTCAATCATTCTTCACATGTGCCTGCTGTTATTCTTTTCATTTTATTTAAGAAGACGTGTACTTGTTTATGTGTATAAAGCTGTGTCGGCCACTCTTTCTCATGTAGCCACGGTGGAGAAGTGCGCGTCGGTTCCTTGATTTCAACTACCAATGACTTTTCTTTTCCTTTTCTTGAGAAGATGTATTTTTTTAAGGGTCAACTACCAATATCTTGATACTAGGTTAGTCGTTGGGTAAACCGTTTTGTAGATCGGTGGTGGTGGGATGCATTTCAGGATGAATGTGTTTTGTCTAGAGAGATCTTTTTTTCTTTTTCTTTTTGCGGGGGAAATATTGAGAGCTTTATTACTTGAAAGCGTTCGCTGGGCAGTCAGCCAATAGGCTACTGATCAGGAAGCTAGGAGTACTTTCGATCCAGCTTTCGGTCACGTCAATTGTGCAAGCTTGCTTGGCACAAACATGAGCAGGACCATTAGCCGATCTTACAATATGGCGAATATCAAAAAAAGTGAAACTACCAGAGAGCTCTCCAATTTCTAACAAAATGGGTGCCACGACCGATCGAGAGTCGTGGCGATTGTTCCAGAGGTTGGCGACCTCCGAGCAGTCCGTCTCCACAATGACGCGTGAAAAAACCCTCAGACATGCGAAGATAACTCCGTCGCGCACTGCCATCGCCTCTGCAATGAAGGGATCCGTAACTCCGGGGTATGGCTTACTCCATGCACCCAGAAATGAGCTAGAGGATCGGGCAACACCCCCTGCTCCTCCTTTGCCATCTTCTCGCTTGATTGCCGCATCAGTGTTGATGGTGACGAAACCCTCTTCGGGCGGCCGCCACCCATGCCCGGGCATGGTCAGTGCTAGCTGCCGCGGCACCTCAAGAAGAGATAACGCCTCCCGAGTGCGTCGTACAGAGCTTGCCGGATCGAGCTTATCCTCACCGTGTGTCAATCTGTTCCTCGAGTGCCAAATGGACCACATGACCGAAACGATCACTGCTCGGTCCCTGGAAGTAAAGCGATCATCACAAATGATGTCTTCTGCCCAGGTCACAGGGTGTAGCCGCGGTAACTTGAAGTCGAAGAGCTGCTGCGCTTCTTCCCAAAATTGTCCCGCATGTGAGCACTCCAATAGTGCATGCAATAGGTTCTCCTGAGAAGCCAGACATATCTTGCATAGATTTTGTTGTCTGATGTGCCGGTGCATGAGTGTGCTTTCATCTGGTAAAATGCCTCGAAGCACTCGCCAAAAACACACACGCACCTTGGGCAACACATTCAATTTCCAGAGATCATTCCACATCCGTTGTTTATCTGTTGAAGATCCGGTAGCCTGCCCTTCCTCTAGAGCATGAAGCTCGTTACGAGTCACTAGAGCGCGGTACGCCGACTTAACGGTGTAGTTGCCTGATATTTCATGTGCCCAAGCCAAGAAATCATCCCCTCCTCCAGCACGTAGTGGTATATTCAAGATTGCTTCTGCGTCCGGAGTGATGAAGTTTTCACGGATAAGATCCCGCTGCCAAGTCCAATTGTCCGTGTCAATGAGGTCGCTTACCAATGTGACGTTTGTTGCGGGTGGACGAAACAGTGGAGTCATAGTGTGTGTTGATGGTATCCACCGGTCATCCCATATAGAGATTGTCGTGCCATCTCCCACGCGTTTGATGAGCCCCGTGATCAAAGCCTCCCTGCCCGCTATGATGGCCCTCCAGGTGGCGGAGGAAGAACTTGGAGTTGTAGCGTGCATGAAGTCTGTGTCGGGGAAGTACCTGCCCTTGAGTACTCTTGCACATAGGGTATTAGGATTCGTGATCAAGTGCCAGCCTTGTTTACCCAGTAGTGCTATGTTGAAAAGGTGGAGATCTCGAAATCCCATGCCACCCTTACACTTTGGTGTTGTCAGTTCCTTCCAAGAAATCCAGTGCATAGACCTCTTATCGATTGAACTACTCCACCAATACTTGGCCATACAAGACCTCAAGCTCTTGCATACCTTTTTGGTTAACAGGAAGACACTCATGCTGAAATTTGGGATAGCCTGGATGATTGATTTTAGCAACGTTTCCCGCCCAGCACAAGCAAAGAGTCTTTCTGACCAGCCTTGCATTTTACTTCTGGATCTTTCCCCTATGTGATCGAAGGTGCCGCTGGTGATTTTACCCACTGCGGTGGGGAGCCCCAAATATCTCTCACTGAATGCCTCGACATGAACATCCAGTATGTTTTTGATAGTTTGCCTGCATCCATGTGTTGTGTCCGGACTGAAGAAAATTGCACTCTTTTCTCTGTTTACTCTTTGCCCCGAAGCCGCGCCATAGATGCGCAATATACTGTTCAATCTTGCCGCACTCCTGGAGTCGGCCTTCATGAAAATGAGGTTGTCATCTGCAAAGAGCAGATGATTTACCCAAGGTGCCCAAAGATTCGCTCTTATGCCTCTGTCGACAACACCATAATGTTTTAGAAGACAAGAGAAACCTTCTGCACATAAAAGAAAAAGGAAGGGTGACATGGGGCAGCCTTGGCGCAGGCCCCTGGATGGATCAAAATAAGGTAATAGCTTCCCATTCACCCGAACTGAGAACCGAACGGAAGTCACACACTTCATGATCAGACTTACAAAATTTGCCGCGAATCCAAACTTGAGCAAGATAGCTTCCAAGTAGCTCCATTCAACACGATCATACGCTTTCATCATATCAAGTTTGACAGCGCATGCATAGTTCTTCCCCTTCTTCCTCCGTCGCATTGTGTGAATGCTCTCAAACGCCACAAGGACGTTATCTGTGATCAGTCGCCCGGGGATGAATGCACTTTGTTCTTCACTAACAATCTCATCCATGAATTCTCGAAGTCTGTTGGTGATAACCTTCACCGCTAGTTTGTATAGGACAGGGCAGAACGAGATTGGACGATACTGAGAAATTGACTGCGGATTCCGTACCTTGGGAATTAGTGTGATTGACGTGTCGTTCATGCCCAACGGTAGTTCTCCTCCGTTCAAAAAATCCAGAACTGCAACTGTTACATCTTCACCAAGAAGTTTCCAGTGTTTTTGAAAGAAACCTGCCGTAAATCCATCGACCCCTGGTGCTTTCGATGGTGACATCTGAAAAAGAGCCGTGCGCACTTCGCCTGGTTCGAAGGGTTTATTTAGTGCATCGTTCATGGCGGGTGTGACACGCTCAGGGACATGTGATAGCATCTCGCTGGCGTCCGAAGGCCCCTGCGATGCATACAAATTCTGGTAGAAGTTCAAAATCTCCACCTGATCCTCCTCTGCATTAGCACAAACCGTTCCATCCGGCCTTCGCAGCCCAGATATCATGTTGATTCTCTGTCTCTGTTTCGCTTGCGCTTGAAAGTAGCCCGAGTTGCGATCCCCGTCGCGTAGCCATAGCACACGCGAGCGTTGACGAAGCCAGATTTCCTCCTGGCGAAGAGCTTCCTGTAATTTGGCCATCGTGCTTTTCTCCTCCTCCGAAGGACATCGTCCAACTGACTGCCTCCGCAATTTATCCAGCTTTTGCTGTAGTTTCCGGACTGTCCTCGCGAGGCATCTGAATTCTTTCTTTCCCCAAGGTTCAAGTTTCTGCTGCATGGCACTCAGAGAGTTCAACACTCCTTGCAGGTTAGGTGTGCGTTGCTGGTCTACCCAGCATTCAGCCACCACGCTCTCATAGTCCAAATGTGTCTGCCACACGTTTTCATACCGGAAGGGTCGTTCACCCCTACACATTGCGTCACCGCGCTGCTCCCTATATTCCATGCGCACAAAGCAATGATCTGACTCGACTGCGCTGATGTGACGAACTGCAATATGCCCGAACTGTTGCCTGAATGCCTCGTTTGCGAAGGCCCGATCAATTCGCGCTTTTACATTGGCTCCACCCGCCTTACGGTTGTCCCAAGTAAAAGGAACCCCAGTCCAACCAAGGTCTTGGAGCTCACACTCATCAATAGCTTCCCGAAACGCCCTCATCTGCCCCTCTGGACGAGGCGAACGACTATAATGCTCTTCTCCATAGAGCGTTTCATTGAAATCACCAATGCATAACCATGCATTGTGAGGAATGGCGTGCAAAGTTCGAAGGAACCGCCAACTGTGCTTCCTGTCTTCGACTCTTGGAGCGCCATAGAACCCTGTAAATCTCCACTCAAAAGAGTTTTGATCTTTCTTCCGCACCACTGCATCGATGTGGCCGGAACTAAAGTTTTTAAGTTCAACTGAGACATCTCTTGACCAAAACAAACCGATGCCTCCGCTTAAACCAACACTGTTTACTGCAAAACAACCCTCGAAACCCAAAGTGAACTTCAGGTTCTCCACCCTTGCTGCCCTTATCTTTGTTTCCATGACAAAGAGTAAGGTAGTCCCTTCTTGCTTCACGACGCTGCGAAGCTCCCGAACTGCCTCGGGGTTCCCAAGCCCCCGGCAGTTCCAACTAATAACACTCATTGGGATGGGCAGCGCTGCGCCGCAGCTGCTGCCGAGTTCTCTGGTGTAGGTCTCTTTTTCTTAGGCTCTCTCTCCAAGCCCCTGAGCTCATGCCCTTCTGCATCCCCACTCACTCCCTCTGCCCCTTCTGGGTGTTCACTGTAGTGATGTTCATCGGCAGTAAGGAGTAGAGGGGTTTCAACTCTACGATAGACCTGCTTCGTTACATCCTTCCATTTAGCATTAACCCTGTTTTTTACCGGAGAATTGACCTCTGCAGTTTCTCCCACATTGCTTGAGTTTTTGGATTCTCTCCTGCTGCTGGGTCCAGATTTTTCCTCTTTGTTCTGGTGCTCACCCGATGCAGCTTTCCACTTATCGTCAGGTGCTCTCAGCTTTGGTCCGAACATGAGATCTCCGTTCTTGTCCCGAGGGCCAGGTGCTGGGCAATATAGATCACTATGTCCCAAGCGGCCACAAGAGAAGCATAAGTGGGGGACTTGTTCATACTGGATATCATATATTTCCTCTTTCTTTCTCTTGGCCGAGTTGATCAAGATCCACCTCCGGAGAGGTTTATTAACATCGATTGACACTCTTGCTCGCAGAAAGCCCCCAATATGGTCAAAGTGGACTGAAGTAGCGTTCTTATCGATCTGCTGAGCAATCAGACGCCCCCAAGAATCATCTCTCAGATTATAGGGCAGATTTGGGATCCTAACCCACATGTGTAGACGGTCAAAAGTGACCTCATCTGGCCTCATATGATCCTCAAAATCAGCAAGAATTACTGCATGCTTGCTAACATGCCACGGCGAGCCCGCCCAGATGCGATCGCGATCTCTCTGGGTCTCGAACTCTGCCACAAAGGTGTTCTCTCCCATGGATCTGAACTGCAGACCCCTAGGGTTTCCCCACGCTGGCCTAAGTGTGTTGCGTATAGTCTGGATGTGTAGTAGATGACGATGGAGCACCTTCCCGGCCAGTAGCCACTTCTGCGGCTTCCCTTCATCAGCATCATCGATCACAAGAGGCGTAGCCTCTTCGTCGGTGATCCCTAGCTTCCCGAGTTCCTCTTCCAGCCTCGCCCGGGCCGACCGAGGGGAGTCGGGGTCCGCCCCTCTGCTTGCGCTTGAGGGCGACGCTGCCATCCTTCGTCGGAGATCAGAAGCGGCCCGCCCGATCAAGTCCGGCGGCCGCCGTCAAGTCCACCCCGAAACCCTAGTCGCCCAAGGGTTTTTAGGTTTCGAGAGGAAAAGCCCCGTCTTGTCTAGAGAGATCGATGGGATGGTAATTAGATGAACACCAAAGTACCACTATGAAATACAGTACGTACAGCTTTATCCTCCTTCGACAGGCCATAGGCAAACAATCATCAGTTAAATAGCCTTGGAGGAAATAGAAAGAACATATATAATACTCCCTTCGTAAAGTAATATAAGAGCGTTTAGATTACTAAATTAATGATCTAACGCTCTTATATTAGTTTACAGAGGAAGTACACAACAACGATAGCTCAACTTCATATTAAAAAGAAACATGATCCAAGGACCGGAGTTGTGAGGAAGAGGAGAGGCGATTGGAAGCATGCTTGTCTATGCCCATTGACATGAAACTCAACGATATATCCAATGCCTTTGTCATTTTTTTTGAAAAGAAGGCATACCCCCGCCTCCTGCATCTCTTGATGCACACAGCCATATATTTATTGAGATAAAAGGTTTCGAAATAGGTTCCAGCAAGCAGTCTCGAAACGAAGCAAAAAGTCTAATAGCAAAAAAAAGCCACAACGGGCAAAAATAGGACTAGGAGACTAGACGCCTATTCTATTATTGGACCGTCATCCAAACAGGTTGTATGTATCCCGTGCAACCATCTCTCATCCAATATCCATATGCGCCCTGTGGTCCGCATGGCTGAGTAAGGACCACGTACTGATCCAAGTAGACGCTCCGAAGATGACCTGTAAAAAGTTTATGATGGTTTGTCTGTTAAAGGAAACATCATTCCGACAATTCCATATAGCCCAAAGTAATGCACATGCTCCCACACGAATATGTGCCACGGTCTGAGGCACTACCCCAGCCAACCAGTTATCAAAAATATGTGCTATCATGATAGGTGGAGTGACGTTAAACGTTACGTGAATAGTTCTCCAAAGTAACTTATCAAGCGGACAATTGATAAACAGATACTCGATTGTTTCACCCTGATCGCAAAAGCAACATCTTTTACTTCCTTCCCACTTGCACTTAGCTAAGTTATCTTTAATTAGAATTACGTCCTTATGCATGAACCACATAAACACTTTTATTTTTAGAGGTACCTTAATTTTCCATATATGAACAATCCGCGGGATAGTCCCGGTGTTAATCAAATCCATGTACATTGATTTAACCGAGAAACTCCTGACCTGGATAGCTTTCGTTGTAGAGAGTCTGGATCATCTGAAAGGTTAACCCCCATTAACCTACGCACGAGATGTAACCATCTATCCCACCGCTCACCTATAACTGGCCGCCGAAACTGCATATTAAGTGGAGTGGATCCCAAAACTGAGGCAACAAAAACCTCTTTCCGTTGAGCAATGTTGTAAAGGGATGGATACTGCATGGCCAGTGGGGTTTCTCCTAGCCACGTGTCCTCCCAAAACCTTGTATCTCTTCCATTCCCTACAATGAATTTAGTCCTGTTGAAGAAGGCGACCTTTGTCTTCATAACCCTCTTCCAGAACGGAGAATCAGATGGTTTAGCCGTAACCTGGGCAAGCGTTTTGGAATGGAGATATTTATTACGCATCAACTGAATCCAACCCCCTTCTCTTTCTACTGAAAGATGGTACAACCATTTGCTGAGCAAACACCTGTTTTTCACCTCTAGATTTTCAATACCCAAGCCTCCCTGGTCCTTCGGCCTACAGATAATGTCCCATTTTGCCAATCTATATTTAACCTTGTTTTCATCAATTTGCGAAAAAATCTAGATCTATAAATATCCAATCTTTTCCACACCCCAACCGAGACTTCAAAGAAAGAAAGAAGAAACATTGGCATACTTGTGAGTATTGAATTAATAAGAATCAATCTTCCTCCATATGACAAGAGTTTGCCCTTCCAGCAACTCAGCTTCTTTTCAAACCGATCCTCAATACGTTTCCATTCTTTATTCGTGAGCTTGCGGTGGTGAATTGGAATCCCTAAGTACGTGAAGGGCAACAAACCTAATTCACACCCAAATAGTTCCTTGTAAGTTTCTTGTTCTTCTTTGGCGTGTCCAAAGCAGAACAGCTCACTCTTATTAAAATTAATCTTCAGCCCTGACAATTGTTCAAAAGGGCACAACACTAACTTCATGTTTCTAGCCTTAGCAAGGTCATGTTCCATGAAAATAATGGTGTCATCGGCATATTGAAGAATGGAAACCCCACCATCTACCAAATGTGGGATAAGACCACGTACTTGGCCATCTTGTTTTTCTCTATTAACAAGAACAACCAACATATCAACGACGACATTAAAAAGGATTGGAGACATCGGATCACCCTGTCCCAGTCCTTTTAGCGTCTAAAAATAATGACCAATATCATCATTTACCTTGATTCCGACGCTACCTCCCAATACAAAGGACTCAACATGTTTCCTCCATTCCTGATCAAACCCTTTCATACGCAAAGCCTGCTGTAAAAATGGCCATTTCACTTTATCGTAAGCCTTTTCGAAATCGACTTTGAAGACCACTCCATCGAGCTTCTTCGAGTGAATTTCGTGCAAGGTCTCATGTAAAACGACCACTCCCTCGAGAATGTGTCGCCCTGGCATGAAGGCAATCTGGGTTGGTTGCGCCACCGAATGTGCAATCTGTGTCAAACGGTTAGTGCCAACTTTAGTGAAAATCTTGAAGCTCACACTGAGCAAACATATCAGTCTGAATTTCTCAATGCGAATTGCTTCCACCTTATTTGGTAACAACGTGATGGTGCCGAAGTTTAACTTAAAAAGTTGAAGGTGGCCACTAAACAGATCATGAAACATAGGCATCAAGTCAACTTTAATAATACCCCAACATTTCTTATAGAATTCGGCAGGGAAGCCATCTGGACCAGGTGCTTTATTATTTTTCATTTGTGATATCGCTTCAAACTCCTCCTTCTCAGAGAAAGGAGCAGTGAGCACTACCTCGTTCTCATCATCCCGCAGCTGATGAATGTCGTCCACCATGCTCTCATCGAGGGCGACATAATTCTCTTCTGGGGCCCCAAAAAAAGTTTTATAATAGTTGGTGATATACATTTTTAGATTTTCATGACCAACAATCGTACCCTCATCCTATTCAAGTTGAATGGTTCTCTTTTTCCTATGTTTCCAATTGGCAATCATATGGAAAAATTGTGTGTTATTATCTCCTTGAACAACCCGGTCTGTAGGGGTACGCCTTGGCCTATTTGGGCCAAGGGCACCAGCCCTAAAGGGCCCATGCGCCAAGAGGGAGGAGAGGGGAATAGTCCTAAGGGTGGAAGGCACCCCCCGAGGTGCCTTGGAAGGGAGGAAACCTCTCTAGGCCTGGCCACACCACCTGAGGAGGGGCCCAGGCTGTGCCCCAATCCTTCCCCTTGCCTCCTATAAATAGTGGGGGGGAGGTAGGGGCTGGACACACCAAATCCCATGCCCCAGCGGTAGCCCTACCTCTCCAAAACTCCGCTTTCTCCTCAGATTGGTTCCGGCAGCATTTGGTGAAAGCCCTGCTGGGATTGCACCACCACCATCTCCACCACGCCATTGTGCTGGTTGAGATCCCATCTACTTCTCCTCTCTTTCTTGCTGGATCAAGAAGGAGGAGACGTCATCGTGCCGCACGTGTGCTGAATGCAAAGATGTCGTACGTTCGGCGCTAGATCGAATTGGATCGTGATTGGATCACGAAGAGTACGACTACATCAACCGCGTTATATACGCTTCCGCTTTCGGTCTACAAGGGTATGTAGACACATTCCCCTCTCATTGCTTTGCATCTCCTAGATTAGATCTTGGGTGTTTCGTAGGATTTTTTTTGATTTTCATGCAACGTTCCCCATCAACTTTTCCAAGCTAACTTTCAAGGAAATCAACCTCACTATATAGAGGCCTAGGGAGTCCACCAGACAGTAGTGGAACCGATTCTTAGATAAAATGAATCAAATTTGAGATTTCCGAACACAAAAGCAATCGCTACCTTTAAGCACAACATACGCGATGAGCAACTCGCTCAAGAGCTCGGGAAGGAAAGACCTCGGTCGATGTCAGCACTCACTCATTTAATAACCTGATTATGTGCATGATAGGATGGTTGGGATGTCCACAGTAATAGCAATTCAAGGGTCCTCAAGGAGCATAACGCGAACACCAGTCCTCAGTGAATTGTTCACCCCAACATCCCCAGCACCAGTGACACCGATGAAGAGGCAGTCAATGCTGCGGCTGCACATCAACACAGAGGCTACAAACAAAAACCCATCCATAGGGACATGAAGGGTCCCTCGACGCTGGATAGGGCATGCACTATCCATGGTAACCCTGGTAGGCCGACCACTCATTCCAATCAAAATTGCTGGGTGTTCAAGCAAGTCAGTAAGATATCAGCCGAGCACCGGGATAGATATCGAGGTCGTAGCACCTACGAAGACCGGCTTGAGCCAAGCACCACCGACCAAAAGAAATTCCCTTCCGAGGTGAAAGACGTCAATATGCTACACTCAACTCGTACTCCAAGAGCGCATGCACGGGTCACACACGGTCTCAATTCAACCCACCTTGTCAGGGGAGGAGATTGGATTTTTGATCATACGCAACTTGCTAGCAAGCTCGGAGGAGACCAGTTATGAAAAGGTGTCCGCACTAATAGTCGACCCCATCGTGGATGGCTTTTACTTGACCCGTGTCCTGATGGATTGTGACAATAGCTCCAACCTGCTCTATGCAGACACCGTTAGGGAGATGCACGTCCACCCCGCAAGGATAAGGCCGAGCAATGCCATAATAACAGGCTTTACGCCAGTAACCTTGATCCTAAGCATTGAAAATATTACGCTAGATATAGTATTCGGTACACCAGAATATTTCCTAAGAGAAGGTCTAATCTTCGAGATAGCGCCCTTTCATAGTCACCATCAAGCACTGCTAGGTCGGCCTGCTTTCGCTCGTTTCCATGTTCTCCCACTTTATGGCAAGTTTCAACTCCAGATGAACGGGCCCAAAGGCATAACTTCAATGAATGGAAAGGTGGCGTCTTCCGTTGAGCGTAAATTTTTTAACATTTTTGACCATGTATTAAACACATGATGGAAAATTTTGATCATGTATATAAAAATGTTAATCAGGCATTTGAAAAAAATATGGAACAAGTGTTTGAAAAATGTTAATCAAGCATTTTTTAAAATGAAAGTGTTTAGAAAAAATGTTGAGCTTGTGTTCAAAAAATGTTAATATTGCATTTAAAAAATGTTAACCAAGAATTTGAAAAAAAATGTTAAATGTGCATAGAAAAAATGTTGAACATGTATTGAAAATGTTAATCTTGTATTTGAAATAGTTCAAAAGTGTGTATAGGAAAAATATTGACCATCTATTGAAAAAATGTTAGTCTTGTATTTGAATTTTTTTAATCAAGTATTTGACATATGTCTAAAATGTGTATAGTTTTTTTATCATGTATTACAAAAATGTTTAATTTGTGTTGGAAAAATGTTAGACGTGTATTAGAAAAATGGCGCACACTACCCCTCCGCGCTGGGCCGGCCCATCTCCACTTTTTTGTTATCTGCTTTTTAGAAAGCAAAAATAAAAACCACTCGAGAAGTGAATCGAACCAGCTACCTCCCGCGTCGTAAGTTTTATCTTTTTCTATTCTTTCTTCTTTAGTCTTTCATTTTTTTTTCAATTTATTTTTCCTTTTGCTTTTCTATTTTTTCTTTCTACCTTACTCGCTGGGAAAAATATAAATTCGTGAACTTCTTTGTAAACATCTATGAACTTTTTTCATTTTTGGATAAACTCTTTTTGATGATGTATGAACTTTTTTTGAATTTGATTAATTGTTTTTCGAAATCTATGAACTTTTCTCTAATTAGATGAGTTTTTATCCCAAATTGATGAAATTTTTTCAAATCCGAGGACATTTTTCAAACCCGATGACCTTTTTTGAAATTTGTGAGCTTATTTGAATTTTTTATTTACATTATTTAATTCATGGAATTTTGCGGTTTTTTTATTTATTTTTTAAGTCAACCGTTGACCAGTCAATCGCGACCAAACCTTGTCAAACAGTCAACACCGAAGTGACGTGCCTAGCCAGCGAACCGCACGCGTTTTAATCCAGGCCCAAGAGTGTGCCTGCGTTGGCGCCGGGAACCCTACTTGGCGCCAAAGGCGCGGAGGTCCTATCGATCCCAGATCCTATTCGGCGCCTTAAGCTTCGAATACAGGCCATTTCGTAGCGGGCGCACACCCCCCGATCTCTCTCATCGATGCTATTTGGGCCGGCCCTTTTACCTTAATTCTGTTTCTGAAAACGCATAGCAAAAGAAAAGGGGGTGCACTGGGTTTCGAACAGCTAACCACCTGCTTCGTCATACAATGCACGAACCACCACGCCACACAAGCCTATGTGATTGCATGCATCTTTCTAGTTTCTTTCTTCCTATGCGATTACATGCATTTTTTTCATTTTTCATTTTTCTTCTTTCTTCTTCCTTTTCTTTTTTCTTTCTTCCTCATTGATGCAAAATCGGTGAACTTTTTCTCAAACTCGATGAACTTTTTTCAATCTTGATGAACTTTTTTGAAACTCGATGAACTTTTTTTCAAACTTGATTGACTTTTTTTCTCAACTTTGATGAACTTATTTTCAAACTTGATGAACTTTTTTGAAGCTCGATGAACTTTTTTTCAAATCTGGTTAACTTTTTTCAAATTGGTGAACTTTTTTTTATCAAAAGTGATGAGCTTTTTTTTAAATTTGTGAACTTTTTTCAAAATCCAGTGAACTTTTTTCATATTCATGAACTTTTTGTATCAAATCCAATTTATTTTTTGAAATCCATGAACTTTTAAAAAATCCGTGAACTTTTTGTATAAAAATCAATAAATTTTTTTCAAAATCCGGTGAACTTTTTTCAAATCCATGAACTTTTTTAAAAGAATTGATGAACTTTTGTTATTTTTATGAACATTTCTTTGAAATCCGTGACCTTTTTGCAAAATCGATGAACTGTTTTGAAATTCGTGAATTTCTTATTCAAATTTGCGTTCCCTTTTTTCAAATAAATTGTACTGGGGCTGAACACTGGTCAAATGGAACTGTTTTCGTTTATAAAACACTTGTGTTATCCTGGTGTAGTGGTTGACGCGCGTAGTCCGTCAGCAATGGTAAGTGGGTTCGAATCCTGCGTGCTACATATTTTTCTACCACTTTCTTTTTTGAGCATCTGGCGCGAGGGATGCTGGGCCAGCACACTACCGCGTTCCTTCAGGCGCCAGCTACCTTACGCGACGCAGAGGGCGCCGAAGAGGAGCACGGGAGGTCCTATGCGCCGCTCGTTGCGGCGAATTGCCGAGCAAACGCACAGGGGCGACGCCAGCTGGGCCGGCCCATTAGCGAATCACAGTAAAAAAATACAAAAAAGACCAAAACTGCTGGAGGAGGAAGTAGGAATCGAACCTGGCACCTTCTGTGACTTACGCATGACCCTAGCCAATGGGCAACATAAGTTTTCTTGTTTTACTATGGCGCGCGCAGCTAAAGGTAATGCAGATGCGAACATTATTTTGAGAAAAGTATTTTTTTTAATGCGAACGCTTTTCAAATTTGAGAAGAAAGACTAAAAAAATATAATCAGAATTTACTGAAACAACACGAGTTTTAAAGAAATCGATAAACACAAAAAAGTTTTTCGAAAATCTGAACAAGTATTTAATAGTGATTTTTGCAAAAACATGAATATTTTTGAAAGGAGAACAAATTTTGAATTCTGAACAAAAACAATTTGTAAACATGATTTTTTTGTACACATGAACATTTTAAAAAATTTGGAACAAAATTTTGAAATGGGAACAATTTTTAAAATAACAAACAAATTTTGAATTTTTGAGAACAAATTGTAAAGTGGAGAACAATTTTGAAAATCCCAAACAAATTTGAAATATGAACAATTTTTTAATAAGTGAACAAAAATTTGAAAAATAAGAACATTTATTTGAAATTTGTGAACAATTTTTGAATACAGGCATTTTTTGAAATCCATGTCTTTATTTTCAAATTTCTCAAAAAATGAAAAAAAAAGTTATTCAAACAATTTTTGAAAAAACAGGAACATTTTCTGAAAATTCGTAACAAAAATTTTGAAACCAGAAACATTTTTTGAATTTATGAACAAATGTTGTATAACGGGAACATTTTTTGAATTTGTGAACAAAATCTGAAAAACAGAAACATTTTTTGGAATTCGAATTTTTTTTGAAAATAAACTTGAAAAGGAAATAAAAGATAAAGGAAAAGAAAACAGAAAAAAAAGACAGAAAAAAGAAAAGAAAAAAGAAAAAGAAGATAAATAGAAAAAATAAAAACGAAAAAGAAACTGAAAAAGAAAAAGTCGGTTCAGGAACCTTCTAGAAGGTTCCCAAAACCGTAAAAACCCGGCTGGAAACATTAACGCTAAAACGGGCCGGTCCACTCCTTCGCTGGCTCGCACCTCCCTGTGCGAAGTTTCTACAGCTTGCCGCAACGAGCGGCAAGTAGGATTTTCCGAGGAGCACTCCCTATCGATCCCTGCTTCACCCCTTTCCTCTTCAATTTTTACTTTAACTACGTGTGCGTGAATGGTCTGGCCCAATTAATATAGAAACTTCAGCGAGACTTTCTAACGACTCGCTTTTTTCTTCGTTTTTTCTTTCTTTTTCTCTCTTTTCTTCTCCGTTTTTCATTCTTTTCTGCATTTTGTTTCTTCGGTTTTATTTTTTATATTAATTTTTCTATGGTATATTTTCTTACTTTTCCGGGTTTGTTTATTATTTTGGTTTTTATTCTACATTTTTGTATATGTCAACAACATTTTTCTAATACAAGTCTAACGTTTTTCCAATACAAGTTTATCATTTTTGTAATACATGGTCAAAACAATTCTATACACATATTTATTATTTTCCAAATAATTAATTAACATTTTCAAATACAAAATTAATATTTATTTAGTGAAGAGTTAACATTTTTCTATACACACTTTTAAACGTTTTTGAATGCTTGATTAACATTTTTTAAATACAAGATTAATATTTTCTAATACACGAACATCTTTTTTCTATGCACATTTAATATTTTTTTAAATGCTTGATTAACATTTTAAAATGCAATATTAACATTCTTAAACACATGCACAACATTTTTTTTCTATGCTTTTTAATATTTTTCAATTACTTGTTCAACATTTTGTGAAATGCTTGATTATTATTTTTATATACATGATGAAATTTTCCATCATTTTTCAGTACATGTTTAACATTTTTTTCTATACACACTTAACAAAAAAAATGATTGATTAAAAAAATACATGTTCAACATTTTTTCAAATGCTTGGTCAACATTTTTATATCTATTTTTCATCGTCTTTTAAGACATGATCAACATTTTCCCCTATATACATTTAAAATTTTCGAAATGCTTGATTATCATTTTGCAAACACTTGTTCAACATTTTTTTTAATACTTGATTAAGTTTTTAAATTACATGATCGAATTGTATCATACACTTTTTTTTGTATACACTTTTCGTATACATGATAAACATGTTGTTTGTACAGACTTAACATTTTTGAATGCTTGATCAACATTTTTCAAATATTTTATGTAGAGTGATGTTTATATATATTTATTTAAAATATTTGGAATTATAAACAAAATAAAAAAGAAAGCAAAAAATGAAACAAAAAATGTGGAAAACTGGGGCCACCCTTCCGCAAGAGTTCCCACCATTTCGCTTAATGCAAGACATATGGTTGCCCCTCATTTAATGTGAGTTAAAGTTGCAACGTGCGTCGCTAGCTTCGGTTCGCTAAGCGACGCGCACATGACAACTTGTTCACGAATTGCAAAAATGCTCCTGTATTAAGTACAGATTGCTAGGCCCAGGATCCGATAAAATGGCAACTTTTTTTTCCGCGTCACTAGATCCGGTAAATGCTTCGATTTGCTTAGATTTCTTTTTCCAAATTCGTGAACAAATTGAAGACATTTTTTTTGAGAAATCTTGCCTGCTTTATTCATTCAAAGGAATTGTCATAGGTACAAGGTTCGGGTCATGTGGGTAACCCAACCAAGCATGTCTACCTATGTTAAGATTACAAGCGAACTTGGCAAGATTATGAGCCTCGAAATTAAAATTCCTACGCTCGAAAACAAATGAGCAAGACACAAAACTACTACTATGGTTCGTTATTTCATGCACTAAAGCTGCATTACGGCCTTCCGTCCCTCTGTTTATGTCGTTCACCGCCTCCTGGCAATCCGAGGCCACATATATCTTCTGCTCCACAAGATCATCCGCCAATGCTAATGCTTCATGGCAAACAAAAGTCTCCAGCAGCAGCGGGTCAATAATGCCATAGTACACCACCGCTGATGAGCCCAGGTAGTTGCCTTCCTGGTCCCGGCATAGCGCCGCTACTGCTCCTCCTCGCCTTGTTCTCCCAACGGCTCCGTCCACATTAATCTTCGCCATCCCTCCGGGTGGTGGTAGCCATCGCTTGGGCTGTTGAGCCGGGATTGATCTTGTGGTTGCATGTTCACTTCCAACGCGTAAATTGCCCAACTCCGCGATGTAGTTGTCAATGAAAGATGCCGTTTGTTGTGGGCTCTCAAAAATTGATTCATAAATTTCCTTTCTCCTTGCATACCATATGACCAAAGCGTAATGACCATCCTTGTGAACTTATCATGATCCAAGCTCTCATTCAACTCGAACAGCCAAATCCTTGCATTGGCCTCCATGTTGTCCGACATCCGGGAGACCAACGTGTCGTCTGACAGTGCCGAAACGCAATGTGACATCGTACATGCAACAAGGGCATGCCGCCAAGAATCCTCACACCCACACAGGGGGCACACGTCTTGAGCTGACATATTTCTTCGCTTCAAAACGTCCATTGTCGGGAGGGAATGATGAGCAAGTCTCCACAGGAAAATCCTTACTTTCGATGGGACTTTCAATTTCCATAATGCACTCCAAGCTCTTTCGTCCTTCTCAGAACTGGACATCCCGCTGCCACCATTTAGCCACTCCTCCCGCTGTAGCTTGGTCTTTAGCAAGAATCTGTAGGCTGAGCTCACACTAAACTGGCCCTTTTTGTCCGGGTTCCATGTCCAAAAATCTTGTATATTGCGCGTGCAAACAGGTATCTTCAATATTGCATCTACATCGATAGGCAGGAAGATGGTCTGAACCAACGCTACATTCCAGGAGGCAGTCGCCGGAGAGAGCAACTCAGAAACAAGCCTGGGAGGATCCGCTACCAAAGAGGTGATAGGGCGAGGGGTCATCTTCTTCGGTATCCAATTGTCGTTCCATATGTCAGTTGTTTGGCCATTACCAATCCGTCGTATGATACCTTGTTTTAGCAAATCCCGTCCTTCCAGAACAGCCTGCCAAATCTGAGATGGCCTGGACCCTAATTCAGCTGCAAGGATCGATCTATCTGGATAATATGCCGCCTTAAGTATTCTTGCACTCAGGCTTGTTGGTTCATTCAACAATCTCCAGGCCTACCGTGCCAACAAAGCAAGGTTAAAGATCTCAAGATCTCTAAAACCGAGCCCTCCCAAGTGCTTTGGCCGTGTCATCATGTCCCATGAAACCCATGCAGGTTTGCGCTCTCCTTGTTTGCAGCCCCACCAAAACTTCCTGATTATAAATTTAATATGATTGCACAAGCCTCTTGGGAGCTTGAAGCATGACATAGAAAAAACATGTATTGCTTGGGCCACTGATTTGATAAGCACATCCTTCCCTCCGGCAGATAGGCATTTGCTCATCCATCCCTTCACCTTATCCCAAACTCTATCACTCAAATATTTAAAAGTCCCTTTCTTTGAGTGTCCCACATCCGTCGGCATACCCAAATATCTGTTATTCAAGGATTCATTCGGAACTTATAGGTGTCCTTTGACCGCAATACGCACTAGTTCTGGACAGCCCTTACTGAAAAAGATCGAGGATTTATCTCTGTTTATCCTCTGTCCCGATGCCATGCAATAAGAATCCAGTAGGTTTGATACTTCTTCTGCTCCATTCACACTTGCCCTGAAGAACAGCAGGCTATCATCCGCGAATAAAAGATGGTTCACCACCGGTGCTGACGGTGCCACCTTAAGGCCGCTGAGCTGGGATGATTGATTCTAAGATTTTAAGAGGCACGAAAGGCCCGCTGCAGCAATCAAGAAAAGGTACGGAGAGATTGGATCTCCGAGTCGGATTCCCCTTGTAGGTTGGAAAGATTCTGACTTCACACCATTGAACATTACTGAAAAAGAAACTGAGCTCATCATATTCATCACAACTGTAACCCAGGGTGCCGCAAACCCTAGCTTCTCCATGATAGACTTCAAATAAGACCATTCCACCCTGTCATATGCCTTCATCATATCAAGCTTCAAAGCTGCAAATCTGTTATCTTTTGCTCTATTCCTCTTCATGAAGTGCAAACACTCATAGGCTGATATAATGTTATCAGTTATTAGCCTCCCAGGCACGAAAGCGGACTGCTCTTCAGATATTATGTCAGGCAAGATCAGTTTTAACCTGTTTGCTAGCACCTTCGAGGCAATCTTGTAGAACACGTTACACAGACTAATAGGACGGAATTGGGATAACAAAGTTGGATTTGATACCTTAGGGATGAGAACCAGCAGCGTGTCATTCAAACATGTAGGCTCTCTTCTCCTTTTACAATAGCCAAAACTGCCCTGGTGACTGTGTCTCCACAAACATCCCAGTGCCTCTGGAAGAAATGAGCAGGAAAGCCGTCGGGGCCGGGAGCTTTCGTAGGAAACATCTGAAAAGTGCGGTTCTTACTTCCTTCGCCTCAAAAGGAGCTAGCAGCGTTTCATTCATCTCTGGTGTCACCTTCACTGGGACATGTTGAAGAACATCTTCCACACCCTGTACTCCTTCCGAAGTATAGAGTTGCTTATAAAAATCAAATGCCATTTGTTGCATCTCAGTAAACTCCGTGGTTACTAGCCCATCCGACTTTTCCAGAGCCTTTATCAAATTCTTCCTCCTCCTCATGGAAGCCCTCATATGAAAAAAGTGGGAGTTTCGATCACCTGCAGAGAGCCACTCGACACGTGAACGTTGTCTCCACATCAACTCCTTGCGCAAGTATAGTTCAATCAAGCGATCATTGATCTTGATTTCAGCATGGGACGGCCCCATCCGCCCGACATCACTACGTAGCCGATCCAGTTCCTTTTTTAAACTCCAAATTTCCCCCCTCACACTACCAAAAGTGGTCTGTGCCCACTCACCAAGGTTCCTGGACAAAGCTTCGAGATTCGTGTGGACTTCACCCACCGATAGATTCTGACCATTCGCCTCCCAAGCAGCTTCGATCGTTGGTTTAAGATCGGAGTGTGTTTCCCACATCACTTCATACTGGAACTGTTTCGTTTTCTTGGCACCTCCGTTTGCTTGTGCTAGCTATAACAGGATGGCCGAGTGGTCTGATGTAGCCACTGTATGATGTTCCACAGCTGCAGATGGAAAAAGCCCACACCAGTCAACCGAGCCAAGGGCTCGATCTAATCTTACGCAGGTATACGTTCCTCCCGTGACTTTCTTCTCGTAGGTCCACTTAGTGCCTTTGAATCCCAGGTCAACTAGACCACATATGTCCACCGCATCCTGGAAACCTTGTATCTGTGCTTGGCTCCTTGACCCAATCCCATCATGTTCGTCGTGCCTCAAAACTTCATTTAAATCCCCTATACAAACCCACGGAATATCATGGAGGGTAGATAGGTTCTTCATCGTGGTCCAGGTATGATGACGTAGATGGGTCTGTGCTTCACCATAGAAACATGACAGCCTCCAAGGTTGATCACCTACACCAGCAATCTTACAATCTATATGATACTTCGAGTAACCCAAAATCTCATTCTTTATTTCATCATTCCAAAAGATAGCTAGGCCTCCACTTCTAGCAGAGGCATCAACAGCAAAAGATTTATCATAGCCTAGAGTACGTTTTAAATTTTCTGCTCTCTCCCCACTGATTTGGGTTTCAACTATACAAAGTACTCTCGGGGCAAACTTATTCGCGAGTTCGCGAAGCTCTTGAACTGTCGGGGCGTTGCCAATCCCCCGACAGTTCCAGCTTAACAGATTCATTGCGTCCGGCGGTCCTCTGTCGCGGAGGCCGCCGATCTCGCGTCCGAGCCTTTCCCACCATTGAGGGTCTTCTTTACAGTGGTTGCACCAGTCTTCTCCGCTACGTTTCCTCCTTTGTCAAGCTACCCCATTAGCTTGGACCGTTTTGGTTCTTGTTTTGGGGGAGGGCTGACTGGCACCGCCCCCCCTGAGTTTGCCGCCAGAACCAACTCCAGCCCCGTCACAGCTTTGGGACCCGGCGCGATAACAGTTTGGTCCGACGTGCGCTTCCTGTTGATACCAGCCACCTCCACATCCATGACATGTTGATCCTGACTGCCCTGGCAGCTCGGTTCCGAAACGGGCTCCGTCGGCCCATCCCTATTCTGTTCTTTCTAGTTTCTGTTCCTCCGGCGCGTACCCCAGGCTGTAGTTGCATGTGCTCGCAGGTTTTTGAAAACCAGAGCAGAAGGAGGATGAACGCCATCGCGATGCTCTTTAAACTCGTGGCCCATCATGCCACATACCTGGCACCAGTCAGGCAAACGTTCATACTTGACAGCGAAGATCTCCCTCTCACGACCACAGATCAAAGATATGGCTTTCTTCAGCGGGTTATGAACATCAAGGCTGACCCTGACCTGTAGAAATTGCCTTCAAAATCGAAGGAGGAGGGCTCTGAATCAACGAACTCTCCGATCTTTGAGGCTAAGGCCTTTATCTTCCCATGATAAGAAATGGGGAGGTCGATGATCCTCGCCCAAATCTCAATCGTATAGAGCTCGGTCGAGGAAGGCTTCGTGTATCCATCATATGGAGCGATGACAACTGGGTTGCCCCGGAAGTGCCACGGTCCTCCCTCGTGACCTGTTCCCAATCACCTAAGCAATCAAATTGCATCTGGAACAAGTTTTCCTCCAAGGTTTTGATCTTCACTGGCCTGACCAAGTCCCATGCCGTTTTCATATTTCGGAAGAACTAGTAGTTGCTGAATCCTTTGTCCATATGGACTCGAGCCAGGATCATCCACCGGAGTTTCTCATCCGTCGGGGCATCATCATCCTCAAATATCACATCGTCGAGATTGTCTTCTTTGAGGGCCAACTCCTGCATGATCACCTCCAAGGTGCCTTTTCCCTTGCGGTCACATGACGAAGAACTTCCATGGTTAGCCATCTCGTGTCGCCGGCGGAACCGCTCGACCACGAAGCGAAAAACCCTAACCCTCACGAGATCGAAGATCGTTGCAGGGTCGGGGAGGCAGACTGTGCTCCCCCCACGGCGGCCCCGGTTCAGATCCCGTCTCTGCCGGAGAGAAGGGAGATAGGTTCTCAACGTCGCTGGGAGGCGGCGAGAGGAGTCGAAACCCTAGCTAGAGGGAAAAAGATACAAATTGAAGACATAGTAGCAACGATCACTCACAGGATCCGGTAACTGGACCAAGCCCAGGGCGCGGGAAGCAGATTCTCCGCATGTGCTCCATCAAGTACAGATTTCACTACTAAAAAATCAAGTACAGATTTCCTGTTTTTTATTTTACCTTCTGTTTTTGCTTTTTATATATTCCAAAAATATATATTAATGTCGGATACAAAATAGCAGTATAGGCCGTTGGATGCACATGCTTTGATGGCCTAGATTAG
The DNA here is from genome assembly GCF_002162155.2 of Triticum dicoccoides. Lineage (NCBI taxonomy): Eukaryota > Viridiplantae > Streptophyta > Magnoliopsida > Poales > Poaceae > Triticum > Triticum dicoccoides. The sequence continues at coordinate 227,448,206 of NC_041385.1, forward strand.
TAGGATCGGCCTATTGGATATTTCTATACTTGACCAAAAAATGTTCGTGTATTTGAAAAACGTCAAGAACTTTTGATGTCCTGAGAATTAATTCAAAACGTGAATAGTTTTTCTAATTTAAAACATTTTATGAAGATTTTGAGTATATTTTTCAAAATTTATGAACTTTTGAAATGAAAATGAAAAATAGAAGAAAATAAAAATATTTACGAATTTCAAAAAAAGTTCATGAGTTCAATTTGTTCATGAATTTGGAAAAAAACATCATGTATCTCAGAAAAATTTCATGAATTTTAAAAAGTTCATGAATTTGTAATTTCTGGTGTGTGAGATTTGTAAAATGATTGCGAAGTTGAAAAGATGTTCACGAATTTTAAAAATGACCATGAATTCAAAAAATGCTCCTGTATTTGAAAAATGTTCATGAATTTGGAAAAATTCATGCATTCTAAAACCGTTCATGTATTTAAAAAAGGTGAATAATTTTGTAAATCCTAAACATTAATTTTTAAATGTCAACATTATTTGAGAATTTGATTTTTTTTGGAATTTGTAAATTGAAACAAAAAGAAAAGAAAAGAAAGGAATAAATAGAAAAATGCAAAAAAGAGAAATAAAAGTAGAAACTCAAGTAAATAACGAAGAAGAAAACTTAACATAAAGGAAGAAGAAAAAACCTTCTAGAACCATCCTAAAACCGAGCAGGAGGTTCTAGAAGTTTCACAGAACAAGCTCACGTGCTCTCGCTCTCTCCCTCAAAATGGGTCGGCCAGCTCAACACGCGTTGTAGGCAAGAGCTATGATAAAGGTTGTAGCGGGCAATACCTATCACTTGTGGTTGTGCTGCCTATGATCATTGGAGAGAACTAAGGCGCGTTCTTAAAGGGTCGATCACTACGTGAGAGATATTCAGGTGCTCACATGGGTTGAGATGCTATCTGAGAAAAAGCTCACTATGTGCAATTCATTGCGAGGATGAGCTGATTGAGTTTGGATGCATCCTTAATTATCAAATAGGCCAGTTATGCCTCTGAGTTTGAAGAGACTCCCGAAAGAGGATTTTCAGGACCGGATTGACAAACTTAGAGGAAGATTGGTACCATGGTGTACATGATTCCTTTAACAAAGCAGTTGCCTAATTTAGTCCAAATTATGCTCTCTGCCATCTCGGTTTTCCACTTAATGTCCTTGGACCACCCCTCTCTGTGGGTGTTTAAGGACATCGATAAAATCGTCGAGCTTTCTTATGGAAAAGGTATTAATGTAGTGAGTGATGGTCAATGCTTACTGAGTTGGATGCAAGTTTGTAGGATGAAGTCGAGTGTGGGTCTTGGATTTCGGGACCTTGAGATCATGAACACTGCACATCAACTTCGCTGGGCTTGGAGGGTGCATCTTCCAAGAACAGCCCTTGAAACATCTTGTTAAACCCTTTGGAGCAACAGGAACATCAAATTTTAACGTCTGGGCTCGGGTCATTGTTGGGATTTGGGAATGCTCTCAAGTGTTTCTTATGGAGCGATAAATGGATTCGTTGGGTGTCGGCTGAAGACCTTGCGCTCGACGTGTTCAGCGATGTTCACCCGGTCGTCATAGCAAGAAGAACGGTCGCGGATGCCACCGTAAATGGCACTTGAATTAAGGGCATCAGAGGGTAGATCAGTGTTTGAACTTTCCATCAAGTGTTCACGTTGTGGGGGGTTATTTTTGAAATACGTATCGTGCCTATTGTTGTGGATAAGTAGCACTCGTCATGAGATTCAAAAGGTGTTTAGTCGACCAAATCCATTTATATGGCTTTCCTCCAAGAGACAATCAAAGGCGGTACTAGCTACACCACTTGGAAGTGTTGAGCATCGCTGATTTTTTTTTTTGAAAAGGAGGAAGCACCCTCGGCCTCTGCATCTGGACGATGTATACGGCCATTTTATTAATTATTAAGCACAAAAGACCTTACAAAGTAGTACATCAGTAAGCCTGAAGCCATCATCTAGGCAACATCTGTCGCTACTCCTACCCCCTTGATGCAGTGGTGCCGAATGTCCGAGCCTAATACCAAACAGACATCGCACCAAATCCTAACATCTAATGCAGGATGCCCCATCCTAGCCACATACCGGGACTGGGTCACACTTCGGTCCGGCGCACTCATCGAGGCTGCCGCCACCTTCTTCCATCGATCCATCTCCAGAGCAGGTACTGACGCACAGACCTTTCCAGGCCTGCCGTCGACGCCACCATGGCGCCAGACAGCTCGACCACCCTGCGCTCGTCCATCCAGCCGCATCCGTCGTCGATATGCAGCTGCACCATGCCGCCACCACTCGTCGTCAATGACGCGGTTGATACAACGCCGCACCACCTGGCAACCTCCACACCATCGCCACTACTGGAGCTACTCGGAGCCCACCATCCACGACATCTCTCCCCGAACAGCAGTTCCTCCCAAGACGGCGCCTCCATGGAGGATACGACGCGCAGGACGCCGCCGCCGCCCAATCCAGACTGAATTTTGGACTTCCGTCCGGGAGGGGTTCGGGGGTGGATAGGGGGGACCTCGGCTTCGCCTCCAGGAAGGGTAACGGCGTCAAGTGACGTCGCCGATGCCGGGCCAAACACGCCGCTCAAAGTTTCCTTCGGTCCCCATCCTGTGCCACCAAATCTCCGTGTACTCCGGATCCGGCAAGCCACGATCCAAAACCGCGAAGATGAAAGAGCCATGGGGCTCAACCCACCAGAAAGGAGGATCGAGAAGAACTCCTTGTAGGTATCCAGACGCCGAATCCAACGATCTGACGTGGCCAGCGACGATCATCACCACCCCGCGGCGGCCGACGGAGTCCGAAAAAAGGATCCAGATGGATCCGATCTAAATCCGGCGGCACCCGCGACCACCCGTCAGGCCAACGCAGCCACCACCTCACGACATATAGGTCGCCGCCGTCGCGCCGCGCACGACGCCGATGGGAGACCCGTCCGCCGCGCCGCCGAACCCCACGTTCGCCCGACGTTCCTCTGGATCCCGTTGTCCCGTGCCAGCCAGGACGGAGAGGATGGGGAGAAGCCCCGCCGCCATCCAACCAGCCAGGCTTCGCCCGGCGGCGCTATGGACGGCGGCGAGGAGGGGGAGAGGAGGATGAGACTCGAGGGGCGGCGGCTAGGGTTTTCCCCTCGGGTCGCCCGCGGGGGCGACGCGAGGGGCGAGGGGGGCGAGCTGATAGGTGAGGAAACAGAATGAAGCCGAGCACCGCTGAATGTCAAGCTTTTTTCTGTGGTTGGTCGTTAGAGGGCAGGTTTGGACTGTTTGCCGTCTCGCAAGGCAGGGATCCGCATAATGAGTCATGTAGTTTTTGGAATCATGCTCGGGAAAAATGGTTCATCACCTCTTTATGGGCTATAGGCTATAGCGTCGTGTCAACCTCTGCAGTTATATTCTTCAATGGGCTAACTTAAGTGAGTCCACCCCCTGGGTTGCTTCTACTCTCTGAGATTGGTGGCAAAAGGCCAGCTTCAACATTCAAGACATCAAGAGGATCACGCTGAATTAACTTGTGCCTCTTATGGTGTGGATCATTTGGATGGAGAGAAACGATAGGGTTTTCGACAACACTCACACGCCACTGTAAATAATAATAGACCAAATTAAGGCCAATGCTAGGTAGTGGGTTGAGACGAGCTCTGGTTGTTTTATCTCCAGTAGGCTATTCGGGCACAGGGCTTAGTTATCTTGTTCTAGGGTAAGGTCGTTTTGTAACGACCGTGTTGTTTTCTCTTTGCGCTCTTTCTAGTTTTTGGACTGCTCTTGATCATGCAACTCTCTCTTATAAGACATGCATGCCTCATGCATGTTAAAAAACAAGACAAGAGTACTTGTGGAGTTGGCTTACAAGGAGTGCGTCATGTACATTTTTTTTTTGAAAAGGAGGAAGACCCTGGCCTCGCATCTGGGCCATGCATACAACCACTTTATTAATTATTCATAAAAGACCTTACAAGAAATACAACAGTAAGTCTGAAACCACCGCCTAGGCAACATCTGTCGCTACTCCTATCTAGTTGATGAAGGGATGCTGATAGTCTGGGCCTAATACCAAACAGACCTCGCAACCAAGCCTAACATCTAAGACCTAAGGCCGCAACCAAGCCACTTGCCGGGTATGGGGCACACACTGGTCCGACGCACTCTCAGAGGCCGCCGCCATCAACTGCCATCAATCCATCCTCAGAGCAGTACCGATGCATCAACCTTGCCCGGTCTAGCGGCCGTCGACGCCGCCACGGCTCCAGACAGCCCCACCGCCATACACTCGTCTATCCAGCCACATCCGTCGTCGAGATCCAACTGCACCATGCCATCAATACTCGTCCTCATCGACGCGGTAGATACAACACCATTCCTCCTGCCAACCTCCACACCGTCGCTGCTGCTGGAGCTATGCAGATCCCACCACCCATAGCACCTCTCCCCGAACATTTGAGCCTCCCAAGATGGCGCCTCCATGGAGGTTACGACGCGCAGGCCGCCGCCGCCGCCCAATCCAGTCTGAATTTGGACTTTCGTCCGGTAGTGTTCAGAGGTGGATAGGAGGGACCTCGGCTTTGCCTCCAGGAAGGGTAACGGTGTTTGTGGGACGCCGCCCATGCTGGGTCGGACTAGCCGACCAAAGTTTCCTCCGGTCCCCATCCTATATCACCAAACCGTCGTCTGCTCCGGATCCGGGAGCGAGCCAAGAACTGAAACCTACATAGATGAGATTGCCATGGGGCTCAACCCAACAGGAGTCGAGAAGAACATCCATAGTAGATATCCAGGTGCCGAATCAGCCGATTCGAGTGGCCAACGGTGAAGACCACCACCCCGCGCCTGCTGACCGCGTCCAGCATCAGATAGAGATCCGGTTTGAACCCGGGGGCACCCGCAACCACCTGGCCGAGTCCACCACGTAGCCGTCACCATGCCGCGAGATGGGATCCTGCCGCCGCCGCCGCGCCGCGCACGACGTCGGCAAGGGTAGCCCGCCTGCCGCGCCGCTGCACCCCACGTGAAACCAGCGCCTCCTCGCGATCCAGCCGTCCCGCGCCAGTGGAGATGCTCGAAGAGGAAGAAGTCCCGCCGCCGCCCTGCCGGTCAGGATTTCCCTGGTGGCGCTGCAGACGGCGGCGAGGAGGGTGGGAGGCG
>NC_041385.1:227453616-227492883 GCF_002162155.2 Triticum dicoccoides
AGAGCACGCATGTATTCATCTTGCTTTCGCACGCAACTTTGGAAAGGATCTGACATATTTCAATGGCGAGTACTTCGTGAGTTGGCTTACGAGGAGTTGATAGAGGTTCACGACAGCACCCTACATGCCCTATGGGTTGGATCGTCGATTAACTTTTCAGGCCTATCTAGATCTTGCCTTTCGAGAGACTATTTGCCATCGCTCCCAACATTACATCTAAATGGGAGCGATGGCACCACACTAGACCCACCCATGTCTAAGGCATGTATGCAATATTGAGAATCGGCGGATTGTTCTAACTCAATTCATTTTACTGAAGCGTTTGCACGAGAGAGCACGATCGAATTGTTATATTTCTGATTTCCTGTATTATTGACTGGACCATTCCGGGTCCAAAAGCACATTCCTCAGCATCTAACTCCGTAAGAACGATCTTCTGAACAACATCAACTGGTAGCACACTAACTACAGCGCTACTAGTATCCCTTTTAAAGTTTCACTCAAGTTATAGGTCAAAATCTAGTTACATGCGTCCTGCTTCCCCTCCCTCGGATGCCTTCGGTCCTCCGGCCATCGCGCGGACGCACGAGGCATGGATCAGGGGTCAAACTACAAGGCACCACAGCTATAGCTGGCTAGGTACACTCCACTGTATACCAACTTTCTTATAATTAATTAGCCACTCTACATGATACTGTACCAAATGAAAGCAAACTCGACGGATCCCCTCCCCAAGATCGGCTGCACGTACGTACTACTACTGCACACGCTCAGCAGTTGATAATAGAGGTGGTCGCGTGACTCGTAGTCGTCGTAGCTAGGTCTAGGCTCTGGTTGGGGTTTGGGATGCGGCGGGCACGTGCGCGGTGCATGGGTGCGCGAAGCGGACGGGGAGGTAGGCGACGGCGCAAACGACACCAAATGGAATATCTGCCCGTGGATGCATGCATGCATGCCCCTCATGCATCTCTGTCTCCCGCAAAAGACGACTATGCACGTACACTACACTAGCAGTTGTGTAGTAACACGAGGACAAAGCTCGTCGTAGACTCGTAGTACTACTGAGATACTACTCCTTACTTTTAGTGGCTTGAATGATAATCCTTTCTCCTTTTATTTCAATGTCTTAAAAACGCTTAATAGCTTGATTGATAATCCTTTTCCTTGTATTTTCCTTGTATTTTTTGAGAGAGAGAGAGAGAGAGAGAGAGAGAGAGAGAGAGAGAGAGACCACTGGTTCTCGTAGTCGTGGAGGTCGGGAGGGGCAGAGCATATGGATTGAATGTATGCGCGGACTTAAAAAAAAAGATTTATGTGCATGCATGCAGCATGCGTGTACGTACGCTGGCATGCAACAAAATTCACACGCAAGCATGGAATTAATCCTCATCTTTTGTCGACCTCGACCGCCGTTTGACCAAACTATAGGGCGTGTCCATTCCGTAACTTTCTGCACAAAATTAACCCCATGCGCGTCAACATCTGGTCACTCTGTACGCAGGTCCTTATGGACGTCAAAATCAAACACGTCCGCATGCATTAAGTTGTACACACATGCGTGCAGCTGCATAAGCACATACTCTCTCCGTTCGAAATTACTTGTCGCATAAATGAATGTATCTAGGCATATCTTTATTTCAGATACATCCATTTATGAGACAAATAATTCAGAGCGGAGGGAGTAGTAGCTAGATAGCGTGCATAAAGATACAAAACACGCTCCATTTATAATGACCGATCGATGATAGCCGCTGTTCAACGGCATCAAGAAAATCGTGATGCTTGGACAGTTGGATGATCTTACTACCATGCATGCCTACACCTAACATTACACTTAAGTAACTGACATGCATGCTGGTGCAGTCAGCTGGTCACATGCACGAATCAAGGGTTTGTCTCACTTAGATTCTCTACCATGGAAGGAGGGACCTGTCAGAGGTTAGTTAGCTACCCCATGTTCAAAATCTCTGACTACTGTCTAAATTTTTATAAAACTGGGCTGTACTATAGGAGTACGTAACTGGTAGGTAACTTGGCCATAGAGATTACTGTCGTGTTAACCGCAAGAAATCTGAATTAGCAGGGCAGCTACATGCACTGTCTTGTCGTGTCTCTCCTAAGCTACGCACTGCGCCACGGTGAAAGAAGGAACGGTAAAAAGAAATCACGTCTTAATCTTTCTTGTTTTTTTTAGAATCAATCATTTTTTGTATTTCTCTTCCAGCTGATTGTATGGTTTAGAGATGTGCCTACACATGCACGCACTAATTCTTTCTTTGCAAAAGAACACATGGCCTTTAGATGAGCTGTGATTTAGCTAGCCAGTCAAAAAAGCAATCGATCCCATCCAACGTTGATTTTAAGATGGACGCATGGGTTCATATAGTAAAATTTCGAACTGAAAGCGCCATGAACATGCAATGTCAGTGAGTCAGTCACCCAGTCGCAACGTGCTAGATTAAACATTTGCCAAATCGTCCGAAATCCAAAGCGATCGATCGGACACCACCGCAGCAAGATCGCATCAAGCTGCAAGTGCAAGGAGGATCATATCTCACGAGCTAAACAGTAGCAGGTGAATATTTTCAAGTGTGGGAAGGGCGTCTGCTTGCGAGCTGACTTTAGTCCAAGCAGATGCTACGATGACCGACTAACACTGGCCCCCACGTCGGTGATAATGAGCCTTTTCGGCCTTTGGGGATTGTTTAGCGTTAACGACTTGGACTCTAGCGTATGAACTCTTGCAAGCCCTAGGATATTCTCCTAGAGAGGGGCTCCACTGCTCTCCACTGCCTTTCTAAAGAGACACGAGATTCCTTTCCAAAGTCCACAGAAAATTTTCACCTTTTTTGGGTCCCCGCTGCGTTGTGTGCGTAGATTGATAGGCTTGGGGAAGAGAAAACTAACGTGGAGGTTTGGGAAAAAGAGACACCTTGTCACCATGGGTATGTTTGCTTCCCTGAATTGACCTTGGACACTGTTTGATGACACTATTACTAGGATCCTAGCTAGTGGTTTCTTTTAAAATAAATCTACTAGCAATATCGTGATAAACTAAAAGAAATCCTTTTTTTAGGGAATGCCCAATTGTCTCTAGACACGGCCGAACGTATCGTGAGCATTCGGTCGGGTGCCGGCCATCCAACGCTATACTCTTAAAATCCTCTACTACTTGCTAAAATGCTAAATAGAGGACAAACTCCATGAAGCTCTTTATTTTGAAAATTTTGAAAATCACATTTTAAAGTTTCACAAGAAATCTAAAAAACACACACGTTCATACGGATGTATAGTACATATGTCTAAAATTTGAAGATGCTATACATTACAGTGGGAGCTACAGAAAAAAGGCAAATCATGATTTGGAAATAATTGACAGTACCTGTACTGTTCACTATAAAAACCAACGAATTTTTATTTTTTGTGTAGCTCTTACTATAATATATTTCATCGTCAAACTTTACACACATGTAAAACGCATCCACGCGAACATATAGGATTTTTTTAGCATTTTGTGAAACTTCAAAAAAGTGATTTTTTAATATATTTTTTCAAAAAAAGCTCCATGGAGTTCGTCCTCCAAAATGCCCTACTCTTCTTGTTATGCCTATTATTTTAGAAACTAATTACTCTTTTGTGGTTTCCTTCCTCGCAAATGATAATATGGAGATGTCCTCCCTTGTTGATCTCAAGAAGGAAGCTTTAGCCATCATCAAACTCTTTCGGAATGTTAGGCTGGCTAAGATGCATGAGTAGGCGGGTCGATGAGGTGGCACATCAAATTGCCAAGTTTAGTTTTGATAACAGAGCAAAGGGTATTCTTTGTAATAGTTTTTCGTCCTGCATGGAAAATATTGTTAGGAACGATTGTAATAACTTTTTATTAAGTTAATCTGTTAATATATGGGTTGTGTTTTCAGGAAAAAAAGAGAGAAGAGAGATGCGGAAACAAAAAGTTGGTTCATGATGGAGTCTGAGGCTGAGTTGATGGTGTCCGCAGACTACTCAGACTCCCCTAGAGCCCCCCCCCCCACACACACACACAATTTGGAGGCGAACAAGGGGACTTTGGACAGTCCGGACAGTTCACTAATCGCTTTGGATTTTTGTTGTTGTCTCGTTGACCTATGGAGAAAACTTTGTGGCTGCCTTTTGAGATTTCAAGCTGGCCAGATGAGACACGAGCAAGGCCTTCTCCCTTCTCCCTCTCTCTATGTTTTCTCTCACCGTCACCACCAGGCCAAGTCTACACAGTCAATGACGAAGGTGAGACTCCAGCTTTTGCCCTAAGATCGACAGAATTTTGGAATTTCTAGACCGTCTGCATAGTGTTCATGTTTAGTTAGCGTCGGAACGGGCCTAATTGAGGGATCTGGATGCAGTGGCATGGCGTCTCTGACTCTAGTTTTCTACATCGCGGCGGGCTTTGACGAGATCTTGGTTTTTTTCCTATGGACTTGACAAAATTTTAAAAGTTTTGATTTAGAGCTTGAATGTATACAGAAATGGGCATAGGTCTTTAGTTACAATTTGATCAATAGACAATAGCAACGACCCATTGAACAAAAGATCCAACTGCTTAAATTTCGATTATCTTAAGAAAACTACTGAGATTGAGAACAAGAATTCAGTCCAAAAAGGTCAAATTGTGAGAAAAGATGACTTCCTCCTTGTCCTCTCTTCCTACCCCCTCCCATTGTCCCTCTCATCACCCTCCGACATCTCACTGGCACCAAGCCAACTCCAGCATCACGCTTGCCATGAGAAAGCCAGCCAACACAACCACAAACCAATGTCCCATACCTCTCAACCACTCACGCCATGGCCTGAAAACTAAGCACACCATTCCCGCAACTTCAACCGCTTCTGACAACTCATCGACAAAGTTGATGGACCGGACTTCAAATGTTGTTTGAGCCCCTATACATTCTCATATTTGGCCTAAGCACCATCACCACAACCTCGCCTGTGAACTCACCATATTTTTTTCACACAAACTCACTGTTGGGAAAAGGCTTATCGATGACCTCTAATGGATGGCGGGCGCCGCCTAGCACCCGCTAGAGCCATTTTGAAGAAGTTGCAGTGCCGGGTAAAAATATGTGCCACCACAGCTAGGCGCTCATCAATGGCGGGCTTTTATAGCCACCCACCACTTGTAAATCTTTCAGACTTGAGTTATTTGCAAAACTCAACAGTGGCAGGCAGTAATTATTGCCCGCCGCAACTATCAAGATCAGCAGTGGTGGACATATATTTATGCACGCTACAAGTCATGCTCCCCAATGGTCAATGTTGGGAGAAAATAGTTGTGGCGGGCGCTAGGTGGAGCCCGTCATTGTTAGGTCAAAAAACAGTGGCGGACGGTTGGTGATGCCCGCCACAAGATATTTCCTGCACGATCCACTATCCATGGAACTTTGCAGTGGCGGGCCATATGTGGCGCCTGTCGCTAATTATATTGCATAAGTATGGTGCAGACTGATATGGTAGCTTCCCTCCCCCAATTTGTTCTTCCTCTCCAACAAGCTCCTCTTCTTCTCCCTCTTACTCCTCTCATCATTGTTAATCCTAGCCACTCTCTCATCTCCTTAACCTTATGAGACCCACTGATGGAGTCCAGAAGTAGGGGGTACTCACCACATCGTCTCTGGACCAGGTGGGTCGGGCCACGGACCCCATGGCGGTTCACTGATGGGCCACTTCAGGAAGTCCATGACGTATAAAAAGAGGTTTCTACAAGACTTGGCGCACAAGACGAGGACTCCTGTTATCCTAGGCCTCCTGTACAATATAACCGAGGTCAGGCTAGTCAATAGATCATTACATTACAACTTAGATCACTAGATTCCAAAAGCTAGAACTCATTCATACGATCTCGAGGTAGATCATCCTGTACTTTGTACTCCATCACAATCAATATAACAAGAGCAGGACGCAGGGTCTTCTTTTTTGAGAGGGCCTGAACCTGGGTAAACATCGTGTTTTTCTCTACTTCCTGATCCATCTAGACAAGACCACCAGCTCGGGACCCCTACTCGAGATCCGCCGGTTTTAGAACCGACATTGGTGGCCCATGCAGACCCCACTGCATGGTCTCTGCGATACGATGGGAATTCAGATCGGTTCCGAAGCGATCTACGCGTCGGAACGAATCTTCATCCTCGGCGTCAGCATCTTCATCAACAACTCGACTAGTCACCTCAGCCAGGCCGAGGATTACACCCTACGCCAGATCATCAAGAGCGGGCGGATTTCTTCATCAACATCAGTTCCGATCTCAACTAAGGTCATGGAGGAAATCATCCATTAAGCTCAGGGGCTCGACGACAACACTGCCTCGGGCGACCATGCATAATTTTCCGGACATCGGATTCGTTTTCATCGTCCCTGCTTCACCGAGCATCTCTTTGGTGATTTCTTTGATGGAATTGTCCGACAACAACCCTATAAATTTCTTCGTATTCTGACGGAGTAATCTCCAGCAATCTCCGATATACCAGAGCTATGTCCAATTTGGACGAGTTTGGGGCAAGGAGTCCAGCCTCCAGCTTGGACATCCTTTGGAAGATCCAACCATTCATCGGTTGCGGAATTCTCATATCGACAACCCTAAAAATTTTAGCTCGATCCGACCATCCAAACTTCGAGACGACTCCAAAGAGTGCATCAATTTTCAGATCAGTTTTCCGCATGAAAACAAATCTGACTCGAGTTAATCTTTTTTCATTAACGGGTTATCGAAAGTCCATTTTGAAGGAATTTTTCCAGGTTATTGTATTTTGTTCTCAAACGTGTGCCTATAAATTATAAGCCTTTTCCGAGGTAATCTTCCCCGCCGCACCGGTGTCAAACCAGCTTGACAACATTGATCCATGGCTGCTGACCTACGCTAGGTGGGTCGTTGCTTCATCGAGCCGAGGTCAATCTCATCGGATCATCACCTCGGCGAGCCGACCAGGAGTTCGACATCATGAAGGATAAATCATCACCAACATCGCCGCCACTCAGATTGCACGGGGCGGGCACGCCGGCATCATCGTGCCATCACTTCTTCAAGCCGACGTCCACCATGTCGACCTACTTTGACACGTCGGTTGGCATGGGGGCTTCGACGTCTCCCCGTCGACCTGCTCCGTCACCTTGTCTGGACTAGGGGCTTTGCTATCATTTCATCAACCTACTCTGGAGACTTTAGTGTCACCTTGCTGACCTACTCCATCACCTTGGTTGGGACCGAGGGATTCGCCTTGCCACATCGGCCTAACTGCGCTGGAGCGTCGAGCTCCTCGCTCGTTCACTTAGGGACAGGCCTGGGGGCTGGGACCTCGACCAAGCCGAGGACCACACACCACGTCGGATCTATCAAAGTTCGATAGGCGTCCTCTTCCCGCCACAAGCCCGGATCGCGTCATCAACACCGAGCACATTAACCAGCTAAGTCGCTTTCATGGTCAAACTTTTTTCTAGTTTTTTAATTTTTGTTTGATTCAACAAGCGTTATACTTTTGTTAAACAAAAAAACTATTTGTTAAAAATAACTTTCTTTCCCCAATTTAACTGGGGCTCATAAACTTATATGGGCTGCTTTTAATTGTTTTCTTCTTAGTCATTGCAAAGTCTTTTTTATCACTTCTTTTTTGACTCGAGTGTATGATCAAATAGCTGGATAGCCTGGTTTCTCTCCAAATCCATCAAATTTAGTTCGCTAAACTATCCTGGGAAGCACTCCGCCTTCGGGAAAAGGAGGTTGAAGCCGAAGGCTGGCTCACATGAAGTCTAGAGATCGGATGTATCATGTTAAAGCACGACAGAAACAAAAAATAATTTTAAGACCAATTTCGGATTGTAACAAAAAACTTGATTTTATTTAGACATATACTTTTTGCATAAGTTTTTCGGTTTTCCGAGCTTATGATACCTTTAACCTAGTTTATGTTTTTCTTTCAGGAGGTTGGCCATCCTTTTGATCGAGGTGTCCTGCAGGATGGGTTTTCTCCAAAAAAAACCTTTCCCGACCTGCAATTCGGCATCTTCCTTGCCGAGCTGCAGCTCGGCATTGACAAAACACACACGACAGTTGAACTAGTCCCCGAGGAGAAACAATCCTAGGACCAACCATGTGGCACAACCCGAAACTCGAGGACTACTCCATTGACGATTCAATGCAGAAAATTTGAACTCCAAAAAGGTTTCTGAGGAGATTATGATCCTCAGGTTGGGGTGCCACACCCAACCTGAGTCTGAGAGCTATTGCGCACCGCGTTTCTGTTCCTAAAGTATGTTGCTGAGCAAGGACTTGATCCTCAGGCTGATTTCGCAAATCAACCTGAGTCTCAGGGGCTACAGGGATCATCAGTTTGATGTTATCCAGGTGCATCTCGGATTTTAGGCCGACACACACCTTGAGGGCTAATGGGTATACATCTCGACAGAGAATAAATTGCACCTAAAAAAACATCCGCAAAAAATCAGCCCAAGGCCGAGGTGTGCACCACCTCAACAGTCCGACATAAAGCTTAGATGCGAGTGGCTGGCTCTACATAGGACTTCTCCAGCATTAAGCTTGGTTGAACTCCTTCAACCTTTTCAAGACCGAGGTAATCTATGACACCACGGATGTAGACTGACATCGGAGATTGGCTGCAAAAAGGCACCTCGGATGCAGTACGATGTTGGAGCTCGGCTGCAAGAGGACACCACCGCACGGTAAAAAAACTCCAAACCTGAGGTGTGGCAATAATAAGGCACTAATAAAGGTCAAGAAATTAAATGGGCTCCTCGGATGCTCGACATGTGAACTCGTCAGATACACCTCAGCGAGCCTTAAGATCAGAGACGAGAAAATTTGTTGAACCAGCTCTCAAGATAGAACACTGAAGACAAAGAATAGATCGGAAGAACCGAGGAGCGCCCCAACTTGAAAACCAATTCAAGGGGCTACTCATGGATTCCTGGACTAGGAGGTACTCACCACGTCGTCTCCCGACCAGGTGGTTGGTCCGAGGACCCCCATGGCGGTTCACTAATGGGACACTTCGGGTAGCCCATGATGTATACAAGGATGTTTCTACAAGACTTGACGCACAAGACCAAGACTCCTGTTATCCTAGGCCTCCGGTACATTAGATAAACTGAGACCAAGTGCTACTTCTTGAGCTTGCATTGATTTTTCCGTTGAAGAGGAAAGGGTGATGCAGCAAAGTAGAGATAAGTATTTCCCTCAGTTAAGAACCAAGGTATCAATCCAGTAGGAGGAACACAGAAGTCCCCAATAGATGCACCTACACAAACTAATAAACACTTGCACACAACGCGAAAAAGGGGTTGTCAATCCCTTCACGGTCACTAGCAAGAGTGAGATCTTATAGAGATAGGTATAAAAGATAAGTAAAAGGGTAAAATAAAGTAAAGATAAATAAATTGCAGCAAGGTATTTTTGGATTTTTAGTTTTATAGATCTGAAAATAATATGATAGAAAATAGACCCGGGGGCATAGGTTTCACTAGAGGCTTCTCTCTTGAGGAAAGCATATGGTGGTAAACAAATTACTGTTGAGCAATTGATAGAAAAGCGCATAGTTATGACGATATCTAAGGCAATGATCATGAATATAGGCATCACGTCCGTGACAAGTAGACCGAAACGATTTTGCATATACTACTAATACTCCACACATCGACCGCTATCCAGCATGCATCTAGTGTACTAAGTTAATAAGAACGGAGTAACGCTTTAAGTAAGATGACATGATGTCGAGGGATAGATCCAAGCAATATGGTAAAAACCCCATCCTTTTATCCTTAATGGCAACAATACAATACATGCCTCGCTACCCCTACTGTCACTAGGTGAGGACACCGCAAGATTGAACCCATCACAAGCACCTTTTCCATTGCAAGAAAAACCAATCTAGTTGGCCAAACCAAATCGATAGATCAGAAAAAAATACAAAGCTATCTCAATCATGCATAAAAGAGTTCAGAGAAGACTAAAATAATATTCATAGATAATTTGATCATAAACCCACAATTCATTGGATCTCAACAAACACACCGCAAAACAAGATTACATCGAATAGATCTCCAAGAACATCGAGGAGAACATTTTATTGAAGATCAAAGAGAGAGAAGAGGCCATCTAGCTACTAGCTATGGACCCGTAGGTCTGTGATAAACTACTCACACATCATCGGAAGGGCAACAAGGTTGATGTACAGGCCCTCCATGATCAAATCCCCCTCCGGCAGAGTACCGGAAAAGGCCCCAAGATGGGATCTCACGAGAACAGAAGTTTGCAGTGGCAGAAAAGTATTTTTGGTGTGTCCCCTGATGTAAGGGGAATATTTGGGTATTTATGGAGATGGAACTAGGGTTAGAGGGGTCCCGAGGGGCCCACAAGCCTGGGAGGCGTGCCCCCCAGGGCGCGCCCTCAGGGCTTGTGGCCCTCTCGTGGATCCTCTGGCCTCCTCCCGAAGCTTCGTGGTTGTCTTCTGGTCCAAGAACAATCCTCAAAAAGTATCGTTCCGTTTGGACTCCGTTCGGTATTGATTTTCTATAAAAGACAAAAACAAGGAAAAAATAACAACTAGCACTGGGCACTGGTTAATAGGTTAGTCCCAAAAAAGATATAAAATAGCATATTAATGCATATAAAACATCCAAGATAGATAATATAATAGCATGGAACAAAAAAATTCTAGATACATTGGAGACGTATCAAGCATTCCCAAGCTTAATTCTTGCTCGTCCCCGAGTAGGTAAATGATAAAAACAGAACTTTTTATGTGGAATGCTACCTAACATGTTTATCAAGTAATCTTTCTTACCGTGGTATGAATATTCAGATCCATAAGATTCAAAACAAAAGTTTAATATTGACATAGAAACAATAATACTTCAAGCTTACTAATAAAGAAAACATGACTTTTCAAAATATCATGGCTAAAGAAAGTTATCCCTACAAAATCATATAGTCTTGTCATGCTCTATCTTCATCACACAAAGTATAAATCATGTACTACCCCGGTATTAGTCAAGCAATTGTTTCATACTTTTGATGTTCTTAAGATTTTTCAACCTTCATGCAATACATAAGCGCGAGCCATGGATATAGCACTATAGGTGGAATAGAAGGTGGTGGTAGACAAAAAGGAAAGAAATTCTCACATCAACTAGGAAAATTAATAGGCTGTGGAGATGCCCATCAATTCATATCAATGTGAGTGAGTCGGGATTGCCATGCAACAGATGCACTAGAGATATAAGTGTATGAAAGCTCAGAAAGAAAACTAAGTGGGTGTGCATCAAACTTGCTTGCTTATGAAGACCTAGGGCAATTTGAGGAAGCCCATCATTGGAATATACAAGCCAAGTTCTATAATGAAAAATTCCCACTAGTAATATATGAAAGTGACAAAATAGGAGACTCTCTATCATAAAGAAAATGGTGCTATTTCTAAGCACAAGTGTGGAAAAGGATATTAACATTGTCCCTTCTCTCTTTTTTTCTCATTTTTTTATTTTCTCCTTTTTCTCCTTTTTTTCTTTTGGGCTCTTTGGCCTCTTTTTTTATTTTGGGCTCTTTTTAATTTTTTAAGTCCAGAGTCTCATCCCAACTTGTGAGGGAATCATAGTATTCCTCACATGGGACAATATTCTAATAATGATGATCATCACACTTTTATTTACTTACAACTCGATACTAGAACAAAAATTATGACTATATGAATGCCTCATGCATATGAAAGCGCTATGACAATGGTGGTATGTGTCATAATAAAATGGAACGGTGGAAGTTGCATGGCAATATATCTCGGAATGGCAATGGAAATGCTGTAATAGGTAGGTATGGTGGCTATTTGAGGAAAGGTATAAGGTTGGTTTGATGCACCGGCGAAAGTTGTGCGGTACTAGAGTGGCTAGCAAAGGTGAAAGGGTGAGAGTGCGTATAATCCATGGACTCAACATTAGTCATAAAAAACTCACATACTTATTGCAAAAATTTATTAGCCCTGAAAAAAAGTACTAATACGCATATGCTCCTAGGGGAGAGGTTGGTAGGAGTTAACCATCACGCGCTCCCGACCTCCACACAAAGGAATACAATCAAGGATAAATTGTGCTCTGACTTCATCACATAAGGAGAGACCATACGTGCATGCTACGAGAATCACAAACCTTACCACAAATATTCTTACTAATCCACAATTACTCACTAGCATGGCTCTAATATTATAATATTTATATCTCAAAACAAATGCAAGGAATCAAACTTCTCATATATTCAATGATCTTCATGAAAGTTTTTATTATATCCCTCTTGGATATCCATCATATTAGGACTAAATTCATAACCCAAGCAAATTGCCATACTATTTTTAAGACTCTCAAAATGATAAAAGTGAAGCATGAGAGTTCATCAATTTCTTCAAAATAAAACCACTGTCGTGCTCTAAAAGGATATAAGTGAATCACTAGAGCACCTACCTAGCTCAAAAGATATAAGTGAAGCACATAGAGTATTCTAATAAATTCACGATTAATGTGTGTCCCTCTCAAAAGGTGTGTACAACAAGGATGATTGTGGCAAACAAAAAAGCAAAGAGTCATATAATACAAGATACTCCAAGCAAAACACATATCATGTGATGAATAAGAATATAGCCTCAAGTAATTTTACTGATGGATTGAAGACAAAAGAGGGGATGCCATCCGGGGCATCCCCAAGATTAGATGCTTTAGTGTCCTTGAATATTACCTTGGGTGCCTTGGGCATCCCCAAGCTTAGGCTCTTGCAACTCCTTATTCCGTAGTCCACTGAAACTTCACCCAACACTTGAAGACTTCACAACACAAAACTCAACAGAAAACTCGTGAGATCCGTTAGTGAAACAAAGAAAACAACCACTGATACGTCTCCAACGTATCTATTTTCCAAACACTTCTGCCCTTGTTTTGGACTCTAACTTGCATGATTTGAATGAAACTAACCCGGACTGATGCTGTTTTCAGCAGAACTACCATGATGTTGTTTTATGTGTAGAAAGGAAAAAGTTCTCGGAATGTCCTGGAAATCCAAGGAGGCACTTTTTGGAATTAATAAAATTTTTTGGCAAAAGAATTAATGCCAGGGGGCCCACAACCTGTCCACGAGACAGGGGGGCGCGCCCCCTAGGGCGCGACCTCCTATCTCATGGGCCCCCTGGACCTCCACCGACGTCAACTCCAACTCCATATATTCACGTTCGGGGAGAAAAAAATCAGGGAGAAAGTTTCATCGCGTTTTATGACACGGAGCCGCCGCCAAGCCCTAATCTCTCTCGGGAGGGCTGATCTGGAGTCCGTTCGGGGCTCCGGAGAGGGGGATTCGTCGCCGTCGTCATCATCAACCATCCTCCATCACCAATTTCATGATGCTCACCTCTGTGCGTGAGTAATTCCATCATAGGCTTGCTGGACGGTGTTGGGTTGGATGAGATTTACCATGTAATCAAGTTAGTTTTGTTAGGGTTTGATCCCTAGTATCCACTATGTTCTGAGATTGATATTGCTATGACTTTGCTATGCTTAATGCTTGTCACTAGGGCCCGAGTGCCATGATTTCAGATCTGAACCTATTATGTTTTCATGAATATATGTGTGTTCTTGATCCTATCTTGCAAGTCTATAGTCACCTATTATGTGTTATGATCCGACAACCCCGAAGTGACAATAATCGGGATACTTCTCGGTGATGACCGTAGTTTGAGGAGTTCATATATTCACTAAGTGCTAATGCTTTGTTTCGGTTCTCTATTAAAAGGAGGCCTTAATATCCCTTAGTTTCCGTAAGGACCCCGCTGCAACGGGAGGGTAGGATAAAAGATGTCATGCAAGTTCTTTTCCATAAGCACGTATGACTATTTACGGAATACATGCCTACATTACATTGATGAACTGGAGCTAGTTCTATATCACCCTATGTTATAACTATTGCATGAGGAATCGCATCCGGCATAATTATCCATCACTAATCCATTGCCTACGAGCTTTTCATATATTGTTCTTCGCTTATTTACTTTTCCGTTGCTACTGTTACAACTACTACAAAACCCCAAAAATATTTATCTTTACTTTTGCTACCGTTACCTTTATTATCATACCACTTTTGCTACTAAACACTTTGCTGCAGATACTAAGTTATCTAGGTGTGGTTGAATTGACAACTCAACTGCTAATACTCAAGAATATTCTTTGGCTCCCCTTGTGTCGAATCAATAAATTTGGGTTGAATACTCTACCCTCGAAAGCTGTTGCGATCCCCTATACTTGTGGGTTATCAAGACTAATTTCTAGCTCCGTTGCCGGGGAGCATAGCTCTATTCTCTGAGTCACTTGGGATTTATATCTGTTGATCACTATGAAGAACTTGAAAGATGATCGAACTACTATTTTTCCCTCAACTACGAGGGGAGGTAAGGAACTGCCATCTAGCTGCACTAGATTCTCCTTCCGTTATTAGTAGGCTTGCGACACCTAAACCTACTACTGCTATGAATTCTGATATGTCACATGTTATTGATGATGCCACTTCTGCTATGCATGATGAAACTACTTCTGTGCATGATACTACTTTGCCATTTGGTGAATTTCTTGATGAACAACTTGCTAGAGTTAGGGGGAATGAAAATATTGAATAACCTATTATTGATGATAGTGATGATGAAGGTTCCCCCAATGATTATGTATTACCTGTTGTTCCTAAGGGTTATGTTATGAATGAAGCAGCTGCTATGGAAATTCTTGCTAGCAATGATAGAAATTATCTTAAGAAATTATTAGCTAAATGGAAGTAGCAGTCTCTTAATGCTAGAATGAAACCCGATCCTGCTTTTGCTACTTCACCTATCTGTGTTACTGATAAGGATTATGAATTCTCTGTTGATCCTGATATTATTACTTTAGTTGAATCTGAGCCTTTTTATGGCCTTGAATCTGAAACTGTTGTGGCACATCTTACCAAGTTGAATGATATAGCCACCCTGTTAACTAATGATGAGAAGTCTCGCTATTTATATATCCTTAAGATATTTCCGTTCTCATTAAAGGGTGATGCTAAGACTTGGTATAATTCTCTTGCTCCTGGTTGTGTGCGTAGTCCCCAGGATATGATTTATTACTTCTCTGCTAAATATTTCTCTGTTCATAAGAAACAAGCTGCCTTGCGGGAAATATATAATTTTGTGCAAATCAAAGAATAGAGTCTCCCACAAGCTTGGGGGAGGCTTCTCCGGTTACTTAATGCTTTTCCCGATCATCCTCTTAAAAAAATGAAATACTTGATATCTTTTATAATGGACTAACCGATGCTTCCAAGGACTACTTGGATAATTGTGTTGGTTGTGTTTTCACGGAAAGAACAGTCGACGAAGCTGAAATATCATTGAATAATATGTTGACTAATGAAAATAATTGGACTCTTCCCGAGCCAGTTCCTGAAGTAATTCCTGAACCAATTGAGCCAACTCCTGAGCCTATTCCTAAACCCACTCCGAAGAAGAGAGGTGTTTAATTTCTTAGTCCTGAAGATATGCAAGAGGCAAAGAAATCAATGAAAGAAAAAGGTATTAAAGCTGAAGATGTTAAGAATTTACCACCTATTGAAGAAATACATGGTCTTAATTTACCGCCTGAAGAATCCCATTGTCTTGATAACCCGACACAGGTAGTAAAGGTAAATTCTCTCTATAGATATGATAAAGTTGAAATACCCTCTACTAAATTTCATAGCCCATGCTTAGATGAATTTGATGACCTTATGGCTAGACAAGAAAGTTTTAATGCTTATGTTGGTAGAGAGTTAAAGAATAATGCTTTCGAGATAGGACGCGTAGGCGATAATCTGGCTAGAGTTAAAGATGAACTTCACCGTGTTAGCAAATATGCTTCTATGGTTGCTACTCAAGCTGAGCAAGTACTTAAAGCTCAAAATGATTTGCTTGATGAGTTAAATAATAAAAATGACTTTGCTGTTAGAGTGGCTACTAGAACTGGTAGAACGACTCAAGAACCTTTGTATCCTGAAGGCCACCCTAAGAGAATCGAGCAAGATTCTCAGAGAAATAATTTAGAGGCACCTAGTTCTTCTAAAAAGAAGAAAAAGAAAAACTATAGAACTTTGCATGCTTCTAGTGAACCTACTGTAGACACACCTGAGAATCCCAATGATATTTCTATTTCTGATGCTGAAACTCAATCAGGTGATGAACATGAACCTAGTGATAATGTTAATAATAATGTTCATGTTGATGCTCAACCTAGCAAAAACAATGATGTAGAGATTGAACCTGTTGTTGATCTTGATAACCCACAATCAAAGAATCAACGTTATGATAAGAGAGATTTTGTTGCTAGGAAGCACGGTAAAGAAAGAGAACCATGGGTTCAGAAACCCATTTCCTTTCCTCCTAAACCATCCAAGTCAAAGGATGATGAGGATTTTGAGCGCTTTGCTGAAATGATTAGACCTATTTTCTTACGTATGCGCTTAACTGATATGCTGAAAGTAAACCCTTATGCTAAGTATATGAAGGATATCATTACAAACAAAAGAAAGATACCGGAAGCTGAAATTTCCACCATGCTTGCTAATTACACTTTTAAGGGTGGAATACCAAAGAAACTTGGAGATCCGGGTGTTCCAACTATACCATGCTCTATTAAAAGAAACTATGTTAGAACTGCTTTATGCGATCTTGGAGCCGGTGTTAGCGTTATGCCTCTCTCTTTATATCGTAGACTTGAATTGAATAAGTTGACACCTACTGAAATATCTTTGCAAATGGCTGATAAATCAACTGCTATACCTGTCGGTATTTGTGAGGATGTGCATGTTGTGGTTGCAAATGTCACTATCTTAACGGACTTTGTTATTCTTGATATTCCCAAGGACGATAGTATGTCTATTATCCTTGGTAGACCTTTTCTTAATACTACAGGGGCTGTTATTGATTGCAACAAAGGCAATGTCACTTTTCATGTTAATGGTAATGAGCATACGGTACACTTTCCGAGGAAACAATCTCAAGTTCATAGCATCAATTCTATTGAAAAAGTTCCAACTATTATTTTTGGAGGTTTTGAATTTCCTCTCCCTACTGTCAAGAAAAAGTATGATATTCTTATTGTTGGGGATTTTCATATCCCCATTGAGGTAACTTAGTGTTATTCGAAATTTCTCCAGTTCCGTGTTATTCGGAATGAGTTTGTTAACAAGACTTGATCAACCTTGTTAGTGGATTAATTTTGATGATCACGAGATGGATGAAACTAGAAGGCACAACCTTCTGTACCCTCTTTTTACTTTCTGTTATTTAGAATAAATAAAGCAAAAATAGCATATTCTGTCTGTTTTCTGAATTATCCGTGCATTAAAAAATAGTCCGAAAATAAAAGTGCTCCAAATTCCCTGCAAATTTAGTATGTTTTTTTCTGGAATATTTGAGGATTTTAGGCACTGAAAACACTGCAAGAGGGGCAAGCACCAGGCCACGAGAGAGGGCGCCCCCCTGTAGGGCGCGCCCCCTGTCTCGTGGGCCCCTGGTGGCTCCCCTCCACTTATGCCAGCACCCACACACTTCATCTTCTACCCAAAAAAACCCCATCCATCTCAAGCACGAGTTCTAGCTCGTTTTGCTGCGATTTTCGATCTCTTAGCTCAAAGCTCCATTCACAAAACTGCTTTGGGAGATTGTTGCTTGGTATGTGACTCCTCCATTGGTCCAATTAGTTTTTTTCTAGTGCTTTATTCATTGCAAATTTTTGCTGCATAGGTGACCATGTTCTTGAGCTTGCATGTTAAATTTATGAGGTCCCTAGCAATTCCAATGCATGATATAGGCTCTAGGCACTTGTAGGAGTAGTTGCTACCAATCTTGTTTAGTTTTATTCACTTTTATTTTGAAGTTACTAAAATTTCAGAAATTTTCAGAAAATGTTAAGGAGGCTCTTTAAAGGCTCTTCTAGCCAAAGCTCTAAGGAAAAACAAGACAAAGAGAAGGAAAAAGCCAAGTATAATATTCCTCGGTTAGCGGAAGTACGGTCGTGTGAATGGCCATGCGAGGATTTCTTGAAAGAACCCGTTATTCATGAAGACTTTTATGCTTTAATCGAGACTGCAGGCCTCACCGGTTTCATCAACGGCCGAATCAATCAGTATATCTTACTTACCAATACTTTCGTGCAAAACTTTTATTTTTATCCTAAGAAGTCACCGCCTGCAGTATCATTTTATTTATATGATGAATTCAAAGAGACGTCTTTACGTCATTTTTGTGTGGTATGTAGGATACCTTATGAGGGAGAATTAGAGGAACCCCATCGTGAAGATGTGGGTGGCTTCGTTAAAACTATTGTTGTGGAAGAGCCAAAGAAGGGCTCTGAGGCAAAAGTCTCTAGCATACACTTTCCTGTTTTACGCTACTTTGCCATATTTGCTAGTAGATGCTTGATTGGTTGTGGAAATAGTGGAAATTTGAGCGTTCCAGATATTATTGTTCTTCAACATGCTTTGCTGGGAGACAATACTTTTAGTATGGGTGCC
The DNA here is from genome assembly GCF_002162155.2 of Triticum dicoccoides. Taxonomy (NCBI): domain Eukaryota; kingdom Viridiplantae; phylum Streptophyta; class Magnoliopsida; order Poales; family Poaceae; genus Triticum; species Triticum dicoccoides. The sequence goes on from NC_041385.1 coordinate 227,472,200, forward strand.
GTCGTTGCTAAACGGCTAGCCCTGAATCATACAAAAGGCCCCATATTTGGAGGTATCTATGTTGCACGTCTTGCTGAACATTTTTAGATACCCATTAGGCACCATAAGGAGGATGAGATAAAATTGCATCCTCATATTTTAGATTACAAGAGCATGGTAGCACACAAGTTTATTATTGAGTGTTTAATAAACCTTGAGAAAATACCAAAAAAATTAGTTAGTTTAATTTCCATGCTTGTAGTAGGAATTAAAATGAAAACCCAAAAAGATCTCTAGTTCTTCTTTTTACTTGTTGGGAGCTTTCCCGTGTAAATAGTTTTATTTTCTTTTCTTTCTTTTGGGGGTCAAGAAGACTATATTGAAAATGTTTAGTGGCTCTTACATGCATGATTGTTTATTTAATTTAGAGCCCATATTACTTGTCTTCCCTCTTGAGTTGAATGCTTGCAGATTCCAGCTTAGTCCAATGCACGTGCACTCTTATTATTATACACATCGTTCGATCGTGCAAGTGAAAGGCAATAATGATGATATATGATGGACTTATTGGGATGAGAAAAGCTGGTATGAACTCGACCTCTCTTGTTTTTGTAAATATGATGATTCATCGTTCCTGAGTCAGCTATTGTGAAGTAAACATATTTGCAATGACATTTAGAGATTATAGTTCCTTGTGCCATGCTAGATTAGCTATGAGTTATAATGGTTTACCTTGAATGCCAACATGCTATTAGAATGATTATGATGTGGTATAATGGGATGGTATCCTCCTTTGAATGAATTGAGTGACTCGACTTGGCACATGTTCACGCATGTAGTTGAATCAAATCAACATAGCCTTCATGATATTTATGTTCATGGTGGATTATATCCTACTCATGCTTGTACTCGGTGTGAATTAATTTTAATGCATGTTTACGACTGTTGTCGCTCTCTCAGTTGGTCGCTTCCCAGTCTTTTGCTAGCCTTCACCTGTACTAAGCGGGAATACTGCTTGTGCATCCAAACTCCTTAAACCCCAAAGTTGTTCCATATGAGTCCACTATACCTTCCTATATGCGGTATTTACCTGCCGTTCCAAGTAAATTTGTATGTGCCAAACTCCAAACCTTCAAATGAAATTCTGTTTTGTATGCTTGAGTAGCTCATGTTACAACTAGGGCTGCCTATATCTTCCATGCTAGGTGGGTTATTCTCACGAGGAGTGGACTCCGCTCCTCATTCACGAGAAAGGGCCGGTAACCGGGATGCCTAGTCCTATGATCCAAAAAGATCAAAGAAAATCAAAATAATTAAACAAAACTCCCCTAGGGCTGTTGTATGTTGGAGGCACTCGTTGTTTCGAGCAAGCCATGGATTGATGCTTGTTGGTGGTTGGGGGAGTATAAACCTTTACCATTCTGTTTGGGAACTGCCTATAATGCATGTAGTATGGAAGATACAGCCATCTCATAGTTGTTGCGTTGACAGCAAAAGTACGCCGCTCAAAATGTTATTCAATCTCTATTTTAAAATCGAGCTCTGACACCTCTACAAATCCCTGCTTCCCTCTGTGAAGGGCCTATCCATTTACTTTTATGTTGAGTCATCATCCTTCTTATTAAAAGCACCCGCTGGAGAGCACACTCTCATTTGCATTCATTATTATTGGTTTATATTGGGTATGACTTGACTGGATCTCCTTTACCATGAATTACAATGTTTAGTCAGTCCTTGATCTTTAAAGGTGCTCTGCATTTATGTTTTGCGGTCTCAGAAAGGGCTAGCGAGATATCATTTTGTTATATCATGTTATGATTATTTTGATAAAGTGTTGTCATCCGAGTTTTATTATTATGGCTCGCTAGCTGATTATGCTATTGATGACCTATGTGTTATTGTGAGTATGGTTAGTTCATAATATTTGTTGAAACTTGAATGCTGGCTTTTCATGTTACAACAACAAGAGCAAACCGAGTTTGTAAGAGTTTTTCTTTATCACTTTCAGTTTATCAACTGAATTGCTTGAGGACAAGCAAAGGTTTAAGCTTGGGGAAGTTGATACGTCTCCAACGTATCTACTTTTCCGAACACTTTTGCCCTTGTTTTGGACTCTAACTTGCATGATTTGAATGAAACTAACCCGGACTGACGCTGTTTTCAGCAGAACTACCATGATGTTGTTTTATGTGTAGAAAAGAAAAGTTCTCGGAATGTCCTGGAAATCCAAGGAGGAACTTTTTGGAATTAATAAGAATTTTTGGCGAAAGAATTAATGCCAGGGGGCCCATAGCCTGTCCACGAGACAGGGGGGCACACCCCCCTAGGGCACGGCCTCCAATCTTGTGGGCCCCCTGGACCTCCACCGACGTCAACTCCAACTCCATATATTCACGTTTGGGGAGAAAAAAAATCAGGGAGAAAGTTTCATCGCGTTTTACAACACGGAGCCGCCGCCAAGCCCTAATCTCTCTCGGGAGGGCTGATCTGGAGTCCGTTCGGGGCTCCGGAGAGGGGGATTCGTCGCCGTCGTCATCATCAACCATCCTCCATCACCAATTTCATGATGTTCATCGCCGTGCGTGAGTAATTCCATCGTAGGCTTGCTGGACGGTGATGGGTTGGATGAGATTTAACATGTAATCAAGTTAGTTTTGTTAGGGTTTGATCCCTAGCATCCACTATGTTCTGAGATTGATGTTGCTATGACTTTGCTATGCTTAATGCTTGTCACTAGGGCCCGAGTGCCATGATTTCAGATCTGAACCTATTATGTTTTCATGAATATATGTGTGTTCTTGATCCTATCTTGCAAGTCTATAGTCACCTATTATGTGTTATGATCCGATAACCCCGAAGTGACAATAATCGGGATACTTCTCGGTGATGACCGTAGTTTGAGGAGTTCATGTATTCACTAAGTGCTAATGCTTTGTTCCGGTTCTCTATTAAAAGGAGGCCTTAATATCCCTTAGTTTCCGTAAGGACCCCGCTGCCACGGGAGGGTAGGACAAAAGATGTCATGCAAGTTCTTTTCCATAAGCACGTATGACTATTTACGGAATACATGCCTACATTACATTGATGAACTGGAGCTAGTTCTATATCACCCTATGTTATAACTATTGCATGAGGAATCGCATCCGGCATAATTATCCATCACTGATCCATTGCCTACGAGCTTTTCATATATTGTTCTTCGCTTATTTACTTTTTCGTTGCTACTGTTACAACTACTACAAAAACCCAAAAATATTTATCTTTACTTTTGCTACCGTTACCTTTATTATCATACCACTTTTGGTACTAAACACTTTGCTGTAGATACTAAGTTATCCAGGTGTGGTTGAATTGACAACTCAACTGCTAATACTCAAGAATATTCTTTGGCTCCCCTTGTGTCGAATCAATAAATTTGGGTTGAATACTCTACCCTCGAAAGCTGTTGCAATCCCCTATACTTGTGGGTTATCAACCACTTTTAGGTACTGTTGTTAACTCATTCCAATTATATATTTGTGTTATATCTACTGTATTCTAACTTCTCCTTGGTTCATACCCCCTGATACTACCCATAGATTCATCAAAATATGCAAACAACATAACAAGAACAGAATCTGTCTAAAAACAAAACAATTTGTAGTAATCTCGACTTTGGCCAAACTTTTGTAACTCCAAAAATTCTGAAAAATTAGGAAAACAGAGGCAATTTGTATACCAATCTTGTGTAAAAACAATTAAGAGTTTTATCATGCTCCAGTGAATTTTAACAATTCAGCTACTAGACGCAAAAGTTTCTGTTGTTCAGCAAAATTAAATCAACTATCACCATAGATCATCCCAAAGGTGTTACTTGGCACAAACACTAATTAAAACACAAAAACAAAATATAGAAGTAATATTGTGTATTTATTCAAGGACATAAGCAAAAACAAAAAACACAAAATAAAATTGGGTTGCCTCTCAACAAGCATTATTGTTTAACGCCCCTAGCTGGGCATATTGCATAGATCTAGGTATTGTCATCTTTGGTGTTTAATCCATAAGTATCCCTCATAATAGATTCATATGGTAACATAATTTTCTTTCTTGGAAAGTGTTCCATGCCCTTCCTTAATGGAAACTGAAATCTAATGTTTCCTTCTTTCATATCAATAATTGCACCAATCGTTCTAAGGAAAGGTCTACCAAGAATAATAGGGCATGTAGGATTGCAATCTATATCAAGCACAATAAAATCTATGGGAACATAATTACTATTTGCAACAATAAGAACATCATTAATCCTTCCCATAGGTTTCTTAATAGTGGAATCCGCTAAGTGCAAATTTAAAGAACAATCATCAAGTTTATGGAAACCTAGCACATCACATATTGTTTTTGGAATAGTGGAAACGCTAGAACCCAAATTACACAAAGCATTGTACTCATAATATTTAATCTTAATCTTAATAGTAGGTTCCCACTCATCACAAAGCTTTCTAGGGATTGAAACTGCTAACTCAAGTTTTTCTTCAAAAGATTTCATCATAGCATCAACAATATGTTTAGTAAAAGCCTTATTTTGATTATAAGCATGAGGTGAATTAAGCATGGATTGCAACAAGGACATACAATCAATCAAAGAACAATTATCATAATTAAAATCCTTCAAATCCAAAAGAGTGGGTTCATCACTACTTAAAGTTTTGACCTCGCCAATCCCACTTTTATCAATTTTTTCATTAAGATCTTCATCCTCCAAATTAGTGGGACACCTTCTAGTTAAAGTTGACTCATCTCCAGTCCCTTATTTATGAAATTTTATATTAGAAAACAAAGATTCAGTAGGATTCACACCAATCACTTTAATATCTTCATCATTATTATCACGAAAACTAGAAGACCATGCCTTTTCTAGCCAATCTCTCTTAGCACGCATCCTAGCGATTCTCTCTTTAATTTCATTAATAGATATTTTAGTAGCTTTAAGAGACTCATTAATATCAATCTTGTGTGGCATAGATCTAATCTTTGAAGAATCAATCTCATGAGAAATTCTATCAACGTTTCTAGCCAAACCATCAATCTTAAGCATTTTTTCTTCTACCATAGCATTGAAAATCTTTTGAGAATTAATGAAATATTTAAAATTATTCTCCAGATAAGAGGGTATCTTATTACAATTTCCATAAGAATTGTTATAGGAATTATCATAATTATTAGAGGAATTACTAGGAAACAACCTAGGGTTAAAATTTCCTCTATACGCGTTATTACCAAAATTGTTCCTACCAACAAAATTCACAACCATAGATTCATTATTATTCTCAATCAAAGTGGACGAAGGAATATCATTAGGATTAATAGGAGCACTCTTACTAGCAATTAACTTCATAAGTTCATCCATCTTTCCACTCAAAGTATTAATTTCTTCAATCACATGCACTTTTTTACTAGTAGACGATCTCTCGGTATGCCATTGAGAGTAATTTGGCATAAAATTACGTAGGAGTTTAGTAGCTTCTCAGAATGTGATTTCCGTAATAGTATCACCCGCAACAGAATCTAAAAGAATTCTAGAAGCAAAATTCAATCCAGCATAAAAAATTTGTATGATCATCCATAAACTTAAACCATGAGTTGGGCAATTTCTTATCATCAATTTCATCCTCTCCCAAGATTGTGCAACATGTTCATGATCAAGTTGCTTAAAATTCATTATATCATTCCTAAGGGAGATGATCTTAGTGGGAGGAAAATACTTGGAAATAAAAGCATACACTTATTCCATGAATCAATACTATTTTTAGGCAAAGATGAAAACCAAGTTTTAGCACGATCTCGTAGTGAGAACGGAAATGGCTTCAATTTAACAATATCATTATCCACATCTTCCTTATTTTGCATATCACACAACTCAACGAAAGTATTTAGATGGGATGCAGTATCTTCATTAGGACTACCAGAAAATTGTTTTTTCATAACAAGATTCAACAAAGCGGCATTAATTTCATAAGATTCCGCACTAGTGGTGGGGGCAATCAGAGTACTAATAAAATCATTATTATTAGTAAAAGATCGTGGATGTCGCCTAGAGGGGGGGGGGGGTGAATAGGCATTTTAAAATAATTGGTAGAGGCTTGAACAAATGCGGAATAAACCTAACGGTTAATTTGTGAAGCACAAAACCTACAACAACTAGGCTCACCTATGTGCACCAACAACTTATACTAAGAAAGATAAGTAACTATGTGATAGCAAGATATATGACAAAGAACAATATGGCTATCACAAAGTAAAGTGCATAAGTAAAGGGCTCGGGTAAGAGATAACCGAGGCACGCGGAGACGACGATGTATCCCGAAGTTCACACCCTCGCGGATGCTAATCTCCGTTTGGAGCGGTGTGGAGGCACAATGCTCCCCAACAAGCCACTAGGGCCACCGTAATCTCCTCACGCCCTCGCACAATGCAAGATGCCGTGATTCCACTAAGGGACCCTTGAGGGTGGTCACCGAACCCGTACAAATGGAAACCCTTGGGGGCGGTCACCGAACCCGTACACTTTGGCAACCCTTGGGGGTGGTCACCGGTACCCGTCAAATTGCTCGGGGCGATCTACACAACCTAATTGGAGACCCCGACGCTTGCCTGGAGCTTTACACCATAATGATTGAGCTCCGAACAACACCAACCATCTAGAGCGCCAAGGCACCCAAGAGGAACAAGCTCTATGGTGTCCAAACACCCAGGAGTAACAAGCTCAAGGGTACCAAGCACCCAAGAGTAATAAGCTTCTCAATTTGTAACTTCCACGTATCACGTGGAGAACTCAAAACGATGCACCAAATGCAATGGCCAGGGCACACGGAGTGCCCAAGTCCTTCTCTCCCAAATCCCACCAAAGCAACTAATGCTAGGGAGGAAAATGAGAGGAAGAACGAAAGAAGAACACGAAGAACTCGAAGATCTAGATCCAAGGGGTTCCCCTCACTTAGAGGAGAAAGTGATTGGTGGAAACATGGATCTAGATCTCCTCTCTCTTTTCCCTCAAGAACTAGCAAGAATCATTGGAGGGATTGAGAGTTAGCAAGCTCGAAGAAGGTCAACAATGGGGTAAGAACACGAGCTTAAGAGATGAGGTTCATTGGGGAAGAAGACCCCCTTTTATAGGTGGGAAAAAATCCAACCGTTATGCTCACAGCCCGCACAGAGCGGTACTACCGCTCCAAGGAGCGGTACTACCGCTAGGGCGGTAGTACCCCTTTGAAACACAACAACGAGGAGGCAAAAAGGCCAGAGGAACCGTCGGAGCGGTAGTACCGCTTGACCTCACGGTACTACTGCTTGCGAGCGGTACTAAAAAATTACATCCGGGCCTACCACCGCAGGACTTGGGACGAGTTTTTGGTCCGGAGCGGTACTACCGCTGTAGGAGCCGCGGTAGTACCACTCTAGAGTGGTAGTAAAAAATTACATCCGCTCCAATTCGTGGTAGTACCGCTGCAGCCTTTTCAGAACACCAAAACTGCCACAACTTTTGCAAACGGACTCCGAATTTGATGAAACCAAGTTTGTTGGAAAGCTAGCGACAAGGGCTAACACAATATTGAAAGAAATATCAATAATAAGCAAATTAGAAAAGGCCCATAAGAAAATGGTGAGAACCCTTCCTCGGATAAGACCGGTAAAACCTCCAACATCGAAAACATCATAAAAGACGCATGCGAACTCCGTTTTTGATGAACTCAAGCTTGTAATCAAGATGACCATAAGCTCTAAGACTCACAAAGAGAACCAAACAAGAACCAAGAAACAATATGCAAGGATGCAATGGTTTGAGCTCTCTACTAATGGTACGATCAAGCTACCAACTTGAGAGCCCCCCTTGATAGTACGGCAAACGATCCTATAACCCGATCTCCCAACTACCACCATGAGACCGGTAAAATAGAAAACCTATCAAGGGAAAACCTTTGCCTTGCACACGGTCCACTTGAGCTAGATGATGACGATCTTGACTCCCTCAAGTTGGACCACCTTTCTTGATTGCGTTGGCTCGATGAAGACTAGATGATTGCTCCCCCACAGTCCACTATGGGTGAGCCACTCTTTGGCTCATCTTCACAAGTCCATTGTCACCACAATGGGCGGCAAGCTTCAAGCACTTGATCTCTTCGTGATGCGTCACTTGAACTTGCACACCGCATCCTAACCCCACAAAGAACTCTCACGAATACCATGGGTTAGTACACAGAGCATAATTGACAATGCTTACCATACCATGGGATCACTTGATCCCTCTTGGTACATCTTCTACGCTTTGTGAGTTGATCAACTTGATTCACTCTTGACTTAGTCTTGATCAACCTTGAATCTTTCCAACTCTCTTCATTTGGATGATGTCTTGAAGGTAAACATGAGTGATCACACAATCTTCTTATTCAAAACATGCTTGCAATAAGCTCAACACTCACATGACCAATATTTGGATAATTCCTTAATAGCTCCTTGGTCAACTCATAAACTCCTTGAAACCAACACATGGACTTCAAGAAAAGCCTAAGGACAAAACCTTCAAAAATAACTCAAGGCAACCATTAGTCCATAGAGATTGTCATCAATTACCAAAACCAAACATGGGGGCATCGCATGTTTTTCAATCTCCCCCATTTTGGTTATTGATGACAATCACTTTGAAGAGAGTTTATAAAAGGAAGTATGCATCACCATGCAATGCAACAACCAATGATGCATGAGAATGGGATGCATCACCATGCAATGCAACAACCAATGATGCATGAGAATGGGATGCAAATGCTTAGGAACAAAACTCTCTGAAACTCCTCCCCCATTGTCATCGATTGCCAAAATGGGTGAAAAGCTTAAAAGACCAATATAAAAAGTGTTCCTCCATAAATTGTGTATTTCTCAACAAGAGAGTGGAATGCAATACACATGTCCAACAGTAAATACTTGGAGGAAGACAAACTATATTGAGGCCCAAAGATTGCAAAAAAAAGATATGCCACAAAGACATAACAAAGAGAGACACAAGCAATCAGAAGATACCAATTGAAGTAAGCAATCAACGGATATCAATTGAACCAACTGGACCAATGATCCTACGTGCGACATGAATAAGATATTATGATATGATCAGTGGATTTCTCTAAAACTAGAGAAGCTCCCCATGATTTGTGCACATCAAGAATTTTTGTATTTGGATACAAAGTGCACAAAATAGGATCATAGCTCCCCCAAAATCAACAGAAACTAACAACAAATGCAAGAGAGCATATAGGAAACTAAGCCTAGTACTTGGAACAAACACATGGTTGAGCAACGAGTAAAAGAGGCAACTTAAGAATAGGCTCAACCAAAATGATGTGTGTGAGTCATGGCAAAGCACATGAGAAGACTAATATACGGATGAGCATAAGCATCAACATAGTCTTGAATGAATGAGATACACTGTGCAAAGCCTTTCATTCCCACACACAACTAAGCAAATGTGTTCACAAGAACACTAAATATGCAAAATGAATAACCAACACTTGTGACAACCCAAGGTGAAGATAGAAAGCATAAGCATCATCAAGACAGGGGATACCAATTAAGCCTCGTCAAGACAAGCATGAGGAAAATAATCTTCACCACACAAGAGTGCATCAAGATGCAACGAGATAAGACACGCACTCAAGGCAAAAGCTTTCACGGAGCCACCAAAGAAATAACAAAAGAAGGACAAGGTGGACGTGAAAGAAAAGATATCATCTAGAGATGTAATTTCTCTCAAGTGTATAAGGTTCTAGGTAGACGAAATCATGACGATATATATCCACAAAGAAGGATGTACACCCGAAATAGTTACAACATGAAGAAACAAGATATCCAAAAGGAAGTCATACATATACCAATACGATATGTGCTTGGAAGCATAGCCCAAGGCTAGATATGGTATATAAATGAATTCCTACCACACAACCATCAAAGACATCACAACTAGCAACAAGAGATCATTGTTGGGATGCTTTGAGAAAGGAAACAAGTATCACAAGAAAGAAAGAATAACATGCCATGATACAATCTACACACGATTGATGCAATAATGTGCATGTAGTAGATGATGATACTTGTTACCGAGATAGCATTGGAAGGATGTAGTAGATACCAATTGAAGGTAGAAAGTAGTTCATTGATCATCCTAGCTTGACTCCAATATGCACATGGTGACAACACCTTCCTTTTAAATGAGCCGAGTATCCAATGCATCTCCAATTGTTCCTAGAACAACAACACAAACAAAATGGTACCCAAACTCATTGGGACCAAAGAGTTAGAGAACCAACAATACATAGGATAAACTCCACATAGATATGTGCATATAGATATGAAAATGAATCTCATGCACATCTCATCCAATTTGAGACTTGGTGGAGTTTCCCCTATATATTGGATCAAAGAAAGAAAACATGCGAAAGGAACTACATGAAGTTAAAATGCATGCTCAAGACTTTCAAGACCAGATACCAAAATACAAGGAAATACCAAGTGAAAAGAATACCAAATGGAGAAATCATCACTTGGAAGATATCATTAAAAGATACATCAAGGAATGAGATATCCATTGGAACCCACAAAATGATATCAAACTCCCAAAAGAGAGGATGGTTCCAAACAAACCAAGCTCTCTACAAAGTTTCATGATGGCACAAGTACCAAAAAGAAACGGCTTGCCGTCCACCAACACCCACTTAAAATGGATCACAAGTTTAGTGTTTTATAGAAAATAGGATAGCTCCCCCACGAGTTGTGCATTATAGAGAATTTGCATTTGAATACAAAATGCACAAGGTAGGATCACCACGTTCACTATATCAAGGAAAACACTAGACAAGATCAAGAAAACAACAAGATCCTCAAGTGGCATGGAAGGCAATGGGAGTTGACACAAACTTGGAAAGAGATAAGGCAAATAAAAAGCAAATGCCAACATGAAGATGATCAATAATTTCTACCACACATAAGTGAGTACCAATTGTCAATAGACAAGAAGTATTTGGAAATAATTCCCGGTGGTAGATAGCAAGGATATCCGACATCATCTTCACACCAAACACAAGCAAATTGCAACTTGTAGAGCTAACATGCCACCTAGGAACAAGATAATTTACAATATCAATTCTAGGTGACAATATCTCAAATGTACACATTTTCTAGGCTAGTAATATACACATAGCATATTACTCCCCCATAATGTGATACCAATGAAAAAAACTTAACAAGAGGCAATAAGAGGATCCAACAAGAGATAATTAATGGACAAATTAGAATTTGAATTTCTCATGAGAAGACATACCACATAGCAACTAGATAATCTTGAAATATGAATACTAGATGGTATTACTCATGTAGACACATTTATAAGATTGTGAGGTGCACAAAGCACATCACTCCCCCATAATTGATATTCCATTAATCTCTCACAAGAGCCAATTAAGAAATAAACAAGATGCACTAAGGCTCAACAAACGACACACAAGTACATGATGTGCAAACCAACATACACAAAGGCAATTTGGAGACACATCATATACAAACACATGCAAGGAACAAAACCAAAACATGCAAGGGGGCAAGTAACTTTCAATGTAAGCAATTTAAGTACAAGTAACCGTAAGAAGGCACAATGGATATAAGATATAGACTTGATGATTCAATTGACTTGGCTTGAGACAATAAGAGTGATGAAGTCCCCTTAATTCTTCATAATGTAGCCAAGTCTCCAATGCCCTCCAACAACACCTATTGATCAAGTTTGAGCTAGTTGGTCCCCAACCAAGTTGGGTCCTAAGAGGTTAGTCACAATAGGCTTGGCTACCCAAATGGTTCTTTGCTTCAAACCACTTTGAGTACCAACAAACTTGGCAACCACATTGCCAACCTTATCCTTCCCAAGAGAATAGACATCATCAATAATAATTGGGTTGGATAAGTTACCACTAGTGCATGAAGAAGCGAGGTGACCTTTCTCACGACATAGGTAGCAACGTCTACTCTTCACTTTCTTCTCACTTGATTTCTCAACTTGAGAAGCATTAGCTTGAGTCTTCTTGGGAAGGGGCCTTTCTTCAACTTGAGGTTGAGCATGAGAATGCACTTGTAGCCGCTTCCCTTGTTGCTTGTCACTAAAGGCCTTCTTCTTCAATGGGCAAGATCTAACATGATGCCCTTCAATTTTGCACTTGAAGCAAATAATCTTGGTCGAACTCTTGACTTGTTTTTGGCCCTTGTTGTTGTTGCTCTTGGACTTCTTCTTCTTATTGGAGTTGAATCCAAGTCCACCTTTGTCATTGGGGGATTTTTTCACACTCAAGATATTGTTGAGTGTGGCCTTCCCTTCATGACACTTTTCCAAGTCTTTCTTCAAAGAAGTGACTTGGGCCTTGAGCTCTTTGATTTCCTCTACATGGTTAGTCTCAACACAAGTACTAGAGGAAGTATAAGCTTCATCATTAGAGCAACAAGGCAAGGAAAGCAATTCATCACAAGATGTACCAACATTGTGAGTAGATGAATTACAAGGACTAGCACATGGCAATATAGCACTTTGACTAGATGTAGTGCTAGTATACACATGAGGCTCAGTAGATGTTACCTTAGCAAGCATGGCCTCATGAGCTATCTTTAGCACATTATGGGATACTAGAAGATCATCATGAGAGTTTGAGAGCTTTTCATGACTTTCTTCCAATTTCACATATTTGCTAGATAGCAACTCAAGTTGAGCCCGTAGCTCAACATTCTCCTTCAATATGGATGCTTCACAAGAGATAGAGTTAGTAGCACAAGCATCATCATTAGCAACAAGAGGGGAAGACAACTTGGCAAGCTCTTTTGAATATGAAGCTTTAAGTTGAGCATGAGACTCGGTGAGTTTGATGAGCTCACTCTTAATGACCCTTGAGCCATTTTCGAGGTGCTCAAAGTCCTCAAGGAGTTTAGCATGCGCAACTTCAAGCTCCTCATTTTTAGTTTCAAAATCATTGGCCACCTCAAGAGCTATATCACGAGATTCCCTCACTCTAGATAATTCTAGAGCAAAAGTCTCCTCAAGAGATTCCTTGGTGGTTTGTTCAAGTTCAAGAGCTTGAGAGAGGTCTGCAATCTCATTAGCGTAATCACACTCATGACCTTCCATTTTCTCAATGGTGACCTCATGCTCCTCGAGATGAGATTCCAACTCCTCAATATATTTCTTGCCCTCAATGGCAATGGACATAATTTCCATGAAGTTGGAACGAGAAATTTTATTTTTATGAAGAGATTTAAAAACCATTTCCCCCTTAATTTTTAAGGAGGCAACATTATCATTCTCTTCATCATAATCAACATCATCATCATTCTTGCCATCATCAATATCATCGCAAGATATATTGGGATTCAAAGTGGGAGATACCTTTGAGGCCTTGGCCATAAGGCAAATTGCAATAGATGATGATGTAGGATCCCTTGAAGCACCATAAAACACCACATCTTGTTCCATGGAGTGTTGGGTTTCCTCTACATTGTTAGCACAACAATTCGAGGAAATAGATGCATTTTTATCATGGCAACAAGACCTAGCAAGCATATCATCATGAGATTTAGTCAAGCAATTTCTACATGATATGCAAGGACTATCAACACAAGCATGTGAAACATTTGGAGTGCTCGAAGTGTTAAAGCACAAAGAAGGAGCATTGCAATAATATAGTGATGAAGGATCATCCACAATAAGCATAATATCATCATTGCAATGACCAACACTACGCACCATATCATTACCTTGTGGCAAACCACACGTAGCTGTAGTAAAAGAAGTTGAGAAGACTATACGACCGGAGGTGGAGGGAGAACAATAATCCCCACAAATCTTGGACACACCATATTTATCTTGAAGCTTCGTCCACTACTCATGAGCATCCCGGAACGGCATGAGTTGAAATATAACTACATTGCTAAAAGCATCGAAAAGCACATTAGAAGCTTGAGCATTGAGATAAGAGCTTTTCTCATCCTCTAAAGATAATCTTTGGGGATCCTTTGCAGGAGAAAAACCCATATCTACAATTCACTCTAAATTTGGGTCCATGACCCTAAAGAGATTAAGCATGTGAATTACCCAAACATCAAAATTTGTGCCATCGAAACTAAGAGTGTCAGAGAATACTAATCCCCTAGTTGACATCTTTACTCTCTAGGCGGTAAAGCCTAATAAAGAGAGACGAGGCTCTGATACCAATTGAAAGATCGTGGATGTTGCCTAGAGGGGGGGGTGAATAGGCGTTTTAAAATAATTACAGTAGAGGCTTGAACAAATGCGGAATAAACCTAACAGTTAATTTGTGAAGCACAAAACCTACAACAACTAGGCTCACCTATGTGCACCAACAACTTATGCTAAGCAAGATAAGTAACTATGTGATAGCAAGATATATGACAAAGAACAATATGGCTATCACAAAGTAAAGTGCATAAGTAAAGGGCTCGGGTAAGAGATAACCGAGGCACGTGGAGATGACGATGTATCCCGAAGTTCACACCCTCGCGGATGCTAATCTCCATTTGGAGCGGTGTGGAGGCACAATGCATCCCAAGAAGCCAGCAGGGCCACCGTAATCTCCTCACACCCTAGCACAATGCAAGATGTCATGATTCCACTAAGGGACCCTTGAGGGCGGTCACTGAACCCGTACAAATGGCAACCCTTGGGGGCGGTCACCGAACCCGTACACTTTGGCAACCCTTGGGGGCGGTCATCGGTACCCGTCAAATTGCTCGGGGCGATCTCCACAACCTAATTGGAGACCCCGACGCTTGCCCGGAGCTTTACACCACAATGATTGAGCTCCGAATAACACCAACCGTCTAGGGCGCCAAGGCACCCAAGAGGAACAAGCTCTAGGGTGTCCAAACACCCAAGAGTAACAAGCTCAAGGGTACCAAGCACCCAAGAGTAATAAGCTTCTCAACTTGTAACTTCCACGTATCACGTGGAGAACTCAAACCGATGCACCAAATGCAATGGCCAGGGCACACAGAGTGCCCAAGTCCTTCTCTCCCAAATCCCACCAAAGCAACTAATTCTAGGGAGGAAAATGAGGAAGAACGAAAGAAGAACACGAAGAACTCCAAGATCTAGATCCAAGGGGTTCCCCTCACTTAGAGGAGAAAGTGATTGGTGGAAACGTGGATCTAGATATCCTCTCTCTTTTCTCTCAAGAACTAGCAAGAATCATTGGAGGGATTGAGAGTTAGCAAGCTCTAAGAAGGTCAACAATGGGGGAAGAACACGAGCTTAAGAGATGAGGTTCATTGGGGAAGAAGACCCCCTTTTATAGGTGGGAAAAAAATCCAACCGTTATGCTCACAGCCCGCACAGAGCGGTACTACCGCTCCAAGGAGCGGTACTACCGCTAGGGCGGTACTGCCCCTTTGAAACACAACAGCGAGGAGGCAAAAAGGCCAGAGGAACCGTCGGAGCGGTAGTACCGCTTGACCTCACGGTACTACCGCTAGGGGTAGCGGTACTACTGCTTGCGAGCGGTATTAAAAAATTACATCCGGGCCTACCACCACAGGACTTGGGACGAGTTTTTGGTCCAGAGCAGTACTACGCTGTAGGAGCCGCGGTAGTACCGCTCTGGAGCGGTAGTAAAAAATTACATCCGCTCCAATTCGCGGTAGTACCGCTGCAATATTTTCAGAACACCAAAACTGCCACAACTTTTGCAAACGGACTCCGAATTCGATGAAACCAAGTTTGTTGGAAAGCTAGCGACAAGGGCTAACACAATCTTGAAATAAATATCAATACGAAGAAAATTAGAAAAGGCCCATAAGAAAATGGTGAGAACCCTTCCTCGGATAAGACCGGTAAAACCTCCAACACCGAAAATATCATAAAAGACGCATGCGAACTCCGTTTTCGATGAACTCAAGCTTGTCATCAAGATGATCATAAGCTCTAAGACTCACAAAGAGAACCAAATAAGAACCAAGAAATAAGATGCAAGGATGCAATGGTTTGAGCTCTCTACTAACAATGCGATCAAGCTACCAACTTGAGAGCCCCCCTTGATAGTACGGCAAACGATCCTATAACCCGGTCTCCCAACTACCACCATGAGACCGGTAAAATAGAAAACCTGTCAAGGGAAAACCTTTGCCTTGCACATGGTTCACTTTAGCTAGATGATGACGATCTTGACTCCCTCAAGTTGGACCACCTTTCTTGATTGCGTTGGCTTGATGAAGACAAGATGATTGCTCCCCCATAGTCCACTATGGGTGAGCCACTCTTCGGCTCATCTTCACAAGTCCATTGTCACCACAATGGGCGGAAAGCTTCAAGCACTTGATCTCTTCGTGATGCATCACTTGAACTTGCACACCGCATCCTAACCCCACAAATAACTCTCGCGAATACCATGGGTTAGTACACAGAGCGTAATTGACAATGCTTACCATACCATGGGATCACTTGATCCCTCTTGGTACATCTTCTACGCTTTGTGAGTTGATCAACTTGATTCACTCTTGACTTAGTCTTGATCAACCTGGAATCTTTCCAACTCTCTTCATTTGGATGATGTCTTGAAGGTAAACATGAGTGATCACACAATCTTCTTCTTCAAAACATGCTTGCAATAAGCTCAACACTCACATGACCAATCTTTGGATAATTACTTAATAGCACCTTGGTCAACTCATAAACTCCTTGAAACCAACACATGGACTTCAAGAAAAGCCTATGGACAAAACCTTCAAAAATAACTCAAGGCAACCATTAGTCCATAGAGATTGTCATCAATTACCAAAACCAAACATGGGGGCACCGCATGTTCTTTCAATTAGCGTTGGATGAATCATACAACTTGGTATTTTCTTGAGACATCGTGACAAATCAAGCAATCTAGAACACAAGCAAACAAAAAGCTAACGAAAAGATGAACGAAAAGAAGGCAAATAAAAGGCAAATATTTTTGTGTTTTTCTAAAAACATTTTAGAAGTGGAGGAGAGGAAAATGAGAGGCAAATGGCAAATAATGTAAGTGCAAGAGATGAGAGTTTATGATAGGTACTTTGTAGGCTTGATGTAGAACCTCCCCGGTAACGGCGCCAGAAATTCTTCCTGCTACTTCTTGAGCTTGCGTTGATTTTTTCCTTGAAGAGGAAAAGTGATGCAATAAATTAGAGATAAGTATTTCCCTCAGTTAAGAACCAAGGTACCAATCAAGTAGGAGGAACACACAAGTCCCCAATAGATGCACCTACACAAACTAACAAACACTTGCACATAACGCGAAAAAGGGGTTGTCAATCCCTTCACGGTCACTAGCAAGAGTGAGATTTGATAGAGATAGGTATAAAAGATAAGTAAAAGGGTAGTCATTGTATGATCATGCATGCTTAGTTGATTGTTAGTGTGGAGGTGGACATCTAGGGCGACAGAACATTCATTTGATCACATGCTTTGTTGCATTTTTTAGGAAATACAAATGAGTGCCAAATCTCATCGAAATGTTGATTAATTTCCATTTCATTGGGTTGGTGTCACTCAATATGTCCCATTTTTAGGTCATGGTGAATTTTTGAATTTTTTGTATTTTTATATCAAATAGTAATTGACTACACCTCTCGTGGATTCATAAACTTAGGTCATCCAATTGAGGGAAAATTGTTGTTATCGTACAAAACTCTGTGCTTGGAGGCATAATAAAGTCTACAAGAGTAAAGTTGCATTGTAGACATCAAACGCCTAGTTCTTAAACCCCACGTTGATGGAATCCTTCATTACCCCATTTACCCTAACCCCCCCCCCACACACACATAGTTCTCCGACACATCGACGACACCTTTATCCTAGCCCACACCTCCAAATAGGTAGCCATTCAATTTACATCCATCCTTGATGATTTTTCCTTAGTTGTTGGGCTTGCCCTAAACTGCAACAAAACCACTTTATTCCCCTATCCACTAGGAGGGACACATCGCTCTCTCTTTAGATGGCAACCCTCTTTGGTTAGACGACAATTTTCCTACCTCCGGCATACCTAGGCTTGCCTCCACCATCCCGATAAATTCTACACCATGCTTTCCAACCCATCATTAATTTTGTTTCAAATATCTCACCGATTGGGAGGCTCGTATGCTACCGCAAGGTGCTAGAACAACTCTAAAACCCTAGTCCTGCTTGAGTGTATATCTGTGTTCTTGAGCTCTGGCTCCAGGAGCGCTATGTGAGGAACAATACACAACAGCTACCGTCTGAACTCAGCCAGGAAGTCCTCCCTCCCGTAGTTACGGCTTGGTCCTCCTTTTATATGTCCAAGGGGTCACTAACAGTGGCATACATTGCACACAAGAGGTGTAAAGTCCCTACGGTGTGTCCATCCTTATCACTGACAATGAATTTAAATGCGCCGTTTGGGTTCAAGGCTTCTATTCGGCCACCAGGAAAGTAGCCTGCCTAGTCACCACCGCTTGAGCATCTAGCCATGCCATCTTGACACGTGCTTGGGAAGACTCCAATAGAGGTAGTTCTAGAGCGGTGGATGAATACATGGCCAGGCAGTCCTCATCTATCTAATGACGTGCCTATCATTGATATAGAGCACCGGCAAGGAACCTTGCTTGCCGGTCCGAAGCTTGCCGGGTCAATACTTGCCGGGCGGCAAGGAACTTGCTTGCCGATCCGAGGCTTGGCGGGGTCTGGCTTGGCGGGCGGCAAGGACCTTGCTTGTCTATCCGAGGCTCGCCGGGGTCTGGCTTGGCGGCCCCAGAGACTCTGCTGAAGTGGCTTGGACTCGATCCCGGGCAAGGTCTCGACTCCGCCAGACTCGTCTACCTGGCAGGGGAGGCCTTCCTGGGGGATCTTCTTGTTGGTTTGCTTGAGTGTTGATCCATGTTGCGGGAGAGACACTCCCCGCGCGGTAGTAGTGCTTGCCGGCGAAATGATTGCCGGGCATTGCTGAGCACTGTCATGGCCCATCTTCAGAGGTTAGTGGGACCGTAAATCTCATTACATCGACACAGCCCCCGGGCCCAGTTTCAGCGGAGATCTCTAAGAGTTCGACGCTGGAGTTGGGGCCAAATTTTGCACGGGTCATGATAGTGTTTAACCACGTTTCCCCAAAAAAGTTGCTTCGAAAGGCGTTGTCCAGCCCCCGAGTCTGCTTCCATGGAAATTTTCTGGCAGATAACTCTACAGATCTTGATGCTAGAGTGTGGTTTTGTTTCCTTTCTTGCTCCCGGCAAGGCTGTTGCCGGGAAGTCTTATATTTTCAGCGGAGCCTTTTGACGTTCTCGACGTCGGCTTCCGGCAAGCTTGTCACCAAGAAGGCTTTTACCTTTAGCAGAGAACTTTGACATTCGCGAGGCCCAATTTCAGTGGAGAACTCCGGAGTTCTCGACACCACTGGGAAGGCTCATGGCGAAGAACTTCTCGTCCTTGACACCGGCTCCCGGCAAGATCGTTGCCGGGAAGGCTTATGGTGAAGAACGTCGTCGTTCTTGACACCAAAAAGATTGGTCCTAAGGGCGTTGTCAGCCCTCGGGCCATAACTGCGTTTAAATATGACAAGTAAATTAGTATCCAAAAAGGCACTTAACTTGGGCAGAACCTTATTTATGTAAATGGAAATCCCAAGGAGGAAACTTTAGATGATTCTGTTTTTGCACAGTTGTTCCCTACGCTTGCCGGAATGCATCTCCATCGCGCACGTCCTAGTCAATGGCACTTAGGAACGGATCCTAGTTAGCAGCCTATCGAGGACGCCGCCTTTTCAAGAGCTTCACACTCCAAGAATAAACGTGGGTGCATGGGTGTTGCTAGGCGGACCCGAACAACACGGAGCGTAGAATGTCTCAAGGGTGCTCCTTCGCGCATAGGTTATGTGCAAAGAACGTCAACAAGGGTGAATTAAATCAGCAAAAAGCACTAAAGTTTTAGGACTTAGTTTTTTCCCGAAGTGTGGTGATAGCGAGGAAACAACATTGTTGGTGAAGAAATTCGGCCGCCTCCGCCTTCATCTCCGACCATGGTGGGCACAGTGACTGCGTCGCCTACGCTGGTCATGCCAACCACGACATCCATGCCGCCCGTAGCGGTGGCACCGCCTGCGCCACCTGCGGATGCGTGCGGAGGAATTCTGGAGGCAGAAGGCTCCATCGTCATGGTGCCCGTCTTCTTAGGCGCCATTGATGATGAAGATGTCGATGAAGAAAATGATGGCGAAGAAGTTGGAGAAAATGACGCGCTGGCTGCTAGATCAGGTTTGCAGAACTCTCTCCCCCTACCTAGCGCGCCAAAGATGTCGGGGAAATGACACCTGCAGGACCACGAGGATCCCTTCTACGGTTTGGCAGGGAAGAGGAGTGGAGCAAAGAGCAGATCTAATGGTCAACACGAGGGATCTTTACCCAGGTTCGGGCCGCTCGGAAGCGTAAAACCCTAGTCCTGCTTGAGTGTATATCTGTGTTCTTGAGCTCTGGCTCCAGGAGTGCTATGTGAGGAACAATACACAGCAGCTACCCGTTTGAACTCGGCCAGAAAGTCCCCCCTCCCGTAGCTACGCCCTGGGCCTCCTTTTATATGTCCAAGGGGTCACCAACAGTGGCATACAGTGCACACAAGAGGTGTAAAGTCACTACAGCCAAAGATGTCAGGGAAATGA
>NC_041385.1:227493253-227505126 GCF_002162155.2 Triticum dicoccoides
ATCTTTACGCAGGTTCAGGCCGCTCGGAAGCGTAAAACCCTAGTCCTGCTTGAGTGTATATCTGTGTTCTTGAGCTCTGGCTCCAGGAACGCTATGTGAGGAACAATACACAGCAGCTACCCGTTTGAACTCGGCCAGAGAGTCCCCCCTCC
This sequence comes from Triticum dicoccoides, assembly GCF_002162155.2. Classification (NCBI taxonomy): domain Eukaryota; kingdom Viridiplantae; phylum Streptophyta; class Magnoliopsida; order Poales; family Poaceae; genus Triticum; species Triticum dicoccoides. Next base: position 227,493,406 of record NC_041385.1, read on the forward strand.
CGTAGCTACGCCCTGGGCCTCCTTTTATATGTCCAAGGGGTCACCAACAGTGGCATACAGTGCACACAAGAGGTGTAAAGTCACTACAGCCAAAGATGTCAGGGAAATGACACCTACGGGGCCACGAGGATCCCTTTTACGGTGGCAGGGAAGAGGAGTGGAGCAAAGAGCAGATCTAATGGTCAACATGAGGGATCTTTACCCAGGTTCGGGCCGCTCGGAAGCGTAAAACCCTAGTCCTGCTTGAGTGTATATCTGTGTTCTTGAGCTCTGGCTCCAGGAGTGCTATGTGAGGAACAATACACAGCAGCTACCCGTCTGAACTCGGCCAGAAAGTCCCCCTCCCGTAGTTACGGCTTGGGCCTCCTTTTATATGTCCAAGGGGTCACCAACAGTGGCGTACAGTGCACAAAAGAGGTGTAAAGTCCCTACGGTGGTATCACTGACAATGAATTTAAATGCGCCGCTTGGGTGCATGGCTTCTATTCGGCCACCAGGAAAGTAGCCTGCCTAGTCACCACCGCTTGAGCATCTAGCCATGCCATCTTGACACGTGCTTGGGAAGACTCCAATAGAGGTAGTTCTAGAGCCGTGGATGAATACGTGGCCAGGTAGTCCTCATCTATCTAATGACCTGCCTATCATTGATATAGAGCGCCGGCAAGGAACCTTGCTTGCCGGTCCGAAGCTTGCCGGGTCAATACTTGCCGGGCGGCAAGGAACTTGCTTGCCGATCCGAGGCTTGCCGGGGTCTGGCTTGGCGGGCGGCAAGGAACTTGCTTGTCGATCCGAGGCTCGCCGGGGTCTGGCTTGGCGGCCCGAGAGACTCTGCTGAAGTGGTTTGGACTTGATCTCGGGCATGGTCTCGACTCCGCCAGACTCGTCTACCCGGCAGGGGAGGCCTTCCTGGGGGATCTTCTGGTAGGTTTGCTTGAGTGTTGATCCATGCCGCGGGAGAGACGCTCCCCGCGCGGCAGTAGTGCTTGCCGGCGAAATGATTGCCGAGCGTTGCTGAGCACTGTCATGGCCCATCTTCAGAGGTTAGTGGGACCGACATTAACGATCTCAAACTTTGGTCCTTCAGATTTAAAGATCCTACAAAGAAGGTTGATATCTTGTCTTGGTGTCAAAACCTTTCTTCACGAGCACGCCCGCGAAAAAAGAAAAATCTTGACGCTCTATCGCTGTCTTGTAATACTTCATGTTTGGCACCTTTGAGCAATGTATTAAGGTGGAGATCCTTTCCTCCGGCGATTGTTTAAAGAAAAAATGGTCGAGTATTACTCCGCCGGTTAGACAGTCGAAATGTAGAAACAAGGACGCATCAGATTACATCGAGCTCAAGCATTCCAATCAAGGGAGATCCCCAAGGGAATCCATCGAGCAGTCAGAGGGCGACTCGAACAGTCAGCTCAAGGTCGCTGCGAGGATGAAATCAACAAAGGAGTGCGCATGCAGTGGGTCCAGGTCAGAGCAGACCATGCAGTGCAGAGTTTGTGCAGCGCTCCAGAGCCCAGACCGGCGGCATAGTTGGTTCTTTTGCAAAGGGCAGGAGAGGAGCAGCACATTATGGGCTAATCATGCCAAATGCAAAGGCACCAAGCCGCAGCTTTTTACCGCCCTTTGATGATCCCCCCTTTTCCCTATCTTTCTCCTCATCATATGTGTCATCATGCATTGCACACCCACACACTAAACACGCACTCCTTTTCAACTTTCACCTTTTTACCACTCCAAATATTTTATACTCCAAACACTAGCTACTCTCTCTCTCTCTCTCTCTCTCTCTCTCTCTCTCTCTCTCTCTCTCTCTCTGGTAGTCTCCGTCTCACTAACCCAGTTCCCCTCTCTTGCTCTCTCCTATATTAATCCAGCTGCTGGTATTGTTGCTTCCACTACTAGTTTAGATTGCTTGAGTGATGCCCCACACCGACCTAAGAACAAAAGTTGCCCTTTTGTCTCCAAATCAAGACTAGTTAAGCACCAGCAGTACGTCGACCAACAACAACAATCTCATCAAGAGCTAGCAAGACACCAAGCCAAGAAGGAGCACAATAATGGCGAGTGAAGCCATGCCCAACCCTTTCGCTCCTCTCACCAACCAGCCGCAGCAGCAGCAGCCGCCGTCCCATGAACACCCTGCCGCTCCTCCCCCGAAGAAGAAGCGCAATCTCCCCGGCACACCAGGTAATAAGTCGTCCAATCTCAGTACGTATATCCCCTGCAGCAGAGCTGCAGCTGCATGCATGTTGTCTGTTTGCAAATTCCAACCGGTGGTCGATCGTGTGCACTGACTGCAGACCCTGACGCGGAGGTGATCGCGCTGTCGCCGCGGACGCTGATGGCGACGAACCGGTTCGTGTGCGAGATCTGCGGCAAGGGGTTCCAGCGCGACCAGAACCTGCAGCTGCACAGGCGCGGCCACAACCTCCCCTGGAAGCTGCGGCAGCGGTGCGGCAAGGAGCCGAGGAAGCGCGTCTACGTCTGCCCCGAGAAGAGCTGCGTCCACCACAACCCGTCCCGCGCGCTGGGCGACCTCACCGGGATCAAGAAGCACTTCTGCCGCAAGCACGGCGAGAAGAAGTGGAAGTGCGACAAGTGCGCCAAGCGCTACGCTGTCCAGTCCGACTGGAAGGCCCACTCCAAGACCTGCGGCACGCGCGAGTACCGCTGCGACTGCGGCACCCTCTTCTCCAGGCGGGACAGCTTCATCACGCACCGCGCCTTCTGCGACGCGCTCGCCGAGGAGACGGCCAGGCTCACGGCCGCTAGTTCAGGCGCCGCGGTGGCGGCCGTGCCGTCCATGTGCGGCGGCGGGCAAGGATACCTCTTCGCCAGGCCGAACAGCATGATGCTCCAGCCGCCGCTCACCGCGCACCTCAAGCCTGCCGCCGCAGGAGGGCAGATACTCGGCCACGCGGCGGGCGCCGTCGGGGACCCGCTCTGCGACGGCGCCGCGGCGAGGCACGGAGGGCTCTCGCTGTGGGGCAGCGACAACACGCTGCCGTCCTCCATGGGCCACCACATTGGCGGTCTCCTGTCGTCCGGTGGTGGTGGTACTGGCGCGCCAATGCCAATGCAGATGTACGCGGATCTCTTCGCGCCGAGCTCCGGTGCGCCGCCTCAGTTCGACATGGCGCAGCTGAGCTGGCTGTACGGGAACAACGGCGGCAACGGGAAGCTCTCGTCATCTAACGCCAGCGAGCTGACGACTAACTCCTCCAGAGAGGCGGACAGCGCGCCGTCCGTGTTCAGCGGCCAGCAGCACGCGAAGCCGGCCGCGGCGCCCACCGACATGTCGGCGACGGCGCTGCTGCAGAGAGCCGCGCAGATCGGCTCCGTCACGTCCTCCAACACCTCGATGCCGCTCGCGGGGGCCTTTGAGCAGGTGCCTAACTCCGCCGGGCGGATCGACGAGCGCAGCAAGTTCGACGACAGAGCTCTTTTCGGCGCGAGCCAGCACAATGCTAACGTCCCCAGCGCAATGGGCGAGCTCTCGGCGGCCACCGGGAACGTGCCGTACGACGTGTTCTCGGCGGCGCGCCACGCCGGCCTCAAGGACGCCGTCGGGAGGGAGGAGACCAGGGACTTCTTGGGCGTCGGCATGCAAGCGCTCTGCTCATCATCGATAAATGGCTGGATTTAGTTTAAGCCTGGCATGCATGTTAATCGTGTAACCGTGGAGATACGAGGAGTAGTGTTTCATGAACCATCCGCGGTCATGTAAGCATGAACCATGCATGCATGCTCGTATGCAACTTTACAAAATACCACAAGGCATTCCGTTTCAATTGGTTTACTCAGCTCAGCTGTCATTTCTTGTCTTAGCCAGCACATCATTCATGATTTTGTTACTTGTAGTACTTGATGGAATTTGAACCATTCAATGCTCTATTAGTGCCAGTGGAACTTAACCTCATATGGAGAAGATCTGAAGCAATGGTTGCAATGCCAGGCAAATTGAAGGGAAAAAGGGTGGCAAGAGATCCATGCATGCATATTCAGATATTCTCAAGAACTATGGTCTATCTTCTTCGCGAAGAAAAATAAAAGGGAGACACTGAATCCTTTTTCAGACAAAAAAAAAGAACCATTGATCAAAGAGTAGCCCCCTTTAGTTTATTACTTTGTCTCAAGAAAAGAAAGCCAGTCCACCACTTTACAACTCTATTATTGCACAAACCAAATTACCTTTTCAGTGCAGCTAGCTATCCATATAGCTTGATCCTGTTTGAACATTTGTGCAATGTTATTCGTAGCCATAGTGGCACAAAGGAGGATCTTTGCCCCTAATAACCAACAAGATTTAAGTTGCTATCTTGTTGTGCTTGTCCAAATGTCAAAGAGTCTGAGGTTCAAGCAAGCCCAAAAGGGAACTTGAAACATAGCAATGGGGTTCCCAATAACCTAGCAACAATAAGGATAGGTGGTTATCCAATTAAGGAGAGGCACTACTGTTTTGAATGGCTGCCTTCCAGATCTTTTTTTTTTTATTAATAATTAGCCAGTGGTGCGCATCCAGACCACATTGGCTAGTGCTGCTTAACTTAATTGTCTATTTGTCTGCATACTCTTAGTGCATTTTGGTTGTAATGGAAGGTGGGCTAAAACAGGATATATTGTCTGGAGGTACTATATACTCCCTCCGTCCGGAAATACTTGTCGGAGAAATGGATGTATCTAGACGCATTTTAGTTTTAGATACATCCATCTTTACCTATTTCTTCGACAAGTATTTTCGGACGGAGGGAGTACTTGAGGTAAATACACCCGGAGTCATAGAACTTGCGCGCAACGGTCAGTTTGGTGCATAAACTTGCAGAATACGTGTTCCCAGTCATCTAACTTGTCCTCTGGTTCATATACGGTGCTTTCTGCACTATTGGTCCGTATCTCGTGCACGCGTGGCATGCCAACGCGGCGGGGTGCCGCTGTCAGTGTGTAATCCGCACACACTTTTTTTAGAAAGCCACCTTGCATTTTATTTACTAGCACATATGCCCGTGCGTTGCAACGGGGCGATATTTTTTTTTGCAACAAGCAGCTGGTGAGATAATTGATGTGTTCATAAAATATTGTCTCCACGTGGAGGGTGATAGAGTGAGGAGTTGCTGTCTTCTCACGTGTCATATTTGGCCCACAAGGTTTGGATAGTGATGGGGTTGGTCGGCGTGGTGGCGACCACGCAACTGGGACCTTTTCTTTCTCTGGGTTCACCTCTGTCTCGGAGTTGTGGTTGCGTCCTCATTTGGTGCTGCGCGACGACCTTCGAGGCATGGTTGCTTCGACCACTTTCTCCTACGACGACCTAACGAGATGGATTACTAATTGCAGCGTATAAATTATGTTTCATAACAATACTCAGTGCATAACCAGACATGAATATCTCTTTATTATCAGGATTTATTCTCTTCAACTATTTTTGCGCTCACGTGCCCATTAATTTTATTAATTACACCAAAACCAGCTTATTCTCTTTTATCAGCACGTGCCCACAATTTTATTTTCCATTATAGCCAACTATCATTTTGTCTTTTATTGGCACATGCAAGTTACCTCCGGCAATAATTTGTGGAGTCCCTCGTTCTCCTCATAATTCTCGAGACAACTTCCTTATTTTCACACAACCTCTTTATTTCCACACAACTTAGAGACATATAAAAATTGGCGTGATTTAGTATAAAATTTCAAGATGGGACTGTTCCTATCATAATTACAAGCTAGTTGAGTTAGTTTTATCCGTCGGCACAATAGGGAAGGTCCATAGTTCAATCCCCTCGTGCCCTTTGTTGCTGCTCGTCCGTCCGACCGAAAAAGAAATATGTGGCAAGTCCAGTTTGGCCCACCCCAAGGATAACCGAAAAAATTGGGGAGCTACACGTTGAATGGACGGAACAAAATCTATATGTATATTTTATCTTTTCTTAGGGCAGCTGCATGGGAGCTACTATAATGCTAGTTGCATCAAATAACGTGTGGGAAATAGGGTATAAATAAAAATAAATTAGGACGGAGAAATGGAGTCCCTCGTTCTCCTCATAATTCTCGAGACAACTTCCTTATTTTCACACAACCTCTTTATTTCCACACAACTTAGAGACATATAAAAACCGGTGTGATTTAGTATAAAATTTCAAGATGGGACTGTTCCTATCATAATTACAAGCTAGTTGAGTTAATTTTATCCGTCGGCACAATAGGGAAGGTCCATAGTTCAATCCTCTCGTGCCCTTTGTTGCTGCTCGTCCGTCCGACAGAAAAAGAAATACGTGGCAAGTCCAGTTTGGCCCACCCCAGGGATAACCGAAAAAATTGGGGAGCTACATGTTGAATGGATGGAACAAAATCTATATGTATATTTTATCTTTTCTTAGGGCAGTTGCGTGGGAGCTACTATGATGCTAGTTGCGCAAATAACGTGTGGGAAATAGGGTATAAATAAAAATAAATTAGGACGGAAAAACAAAATGCGCCGGTCTAGTCTTGGGCGCCCTGTGCGAACTCTGACTATCTGATGCACACGGCTAGAAATAGGCTTTTTGCAGCTACATGGGCAGCAAATAAGTGGGCTGGTTTTGCTGGGCCACAGCGTGTGCGGGCCTAGTACGAAATTCTGTATTGCTAAAAATACAGACGGACGCACAAAAATTTAATACCATCTCGAATATTAAAAAAAATCAATGGTGAACGGATAAAAAAATCGGAGAAACGGACCTTGCTTTATTAGTAGGTATAGATATAGATATAGATTTTCAAACTTTAAAAATAATATGAATTGCCGTATATTCTTGGAAACATGAATATTTTTTGAAATTACATACAATGTTATTAATATTCCGTCCATTTTGGCAAAAACATGAATAAAATTTGAAACAACATCATTTTTTGAAGACATGAACCGTTTATCAAACCCAAACATATTTTTAATATGTGATCGACTTTTGAAAATTGACATCTTTTGAACATTCAGAACAATATTGTATAATGTCTTTTTAAACGCGAACATTATTTTGAATATGTATACATCTTACTAAAGCAAGAATATATTTCAAATTTCGATTATTTTATAAAACACATGTTTTCTAAATCACAAATAATTTTGGAGTATTTCAGAATTTGAGAAAAGCTGAATGAGAAAAAAATTAGTTTTCAAACATTTTGAAAAGTGGAAGACAATATTGTAATTCGAACAATAAAATTTGACCAAAAAAATCAAATTCTGAACTTATTTAAAATTTTGAAATTACGAAATAGGGTAAAAATAAAAATAAATTGGACGAAAAAACAAAATGCGCCGGCCCAGTCTTGGGCGACCTGTGCGAACTCTAACTATCTGACGCACAAGGCTAGAAATAGGCTTTTTGCAGGTACATGGGCAGGCAAATAAGTGGGCTGCTGTTGCTGGGCCACTGCGTGTGCGGGCCGAGTACGAAATTCTGTATTGCTAAAAATACAGACAGATGCACAAAAATTTAATACCAGACTCCGTTTGCCACTGACAACTTCATCAAAGCTTACTTATCAGACATAGAGTTTTTGAAGAAGAAGGAGGAAGCACATGGGATAGCAGTACCACGACCCCGTACGTGGATTACACCACCAACAGATTACTACAAACTCAATGTGGACGCGGCCGTGTCACGCCCAGGTACGTTTGGCGCAGTTGGTGTGGTTTGCAGGGATGAGAGAGGTTTGTTCATGGGAGCGTCAGCTCTCGTTTTCAGAGGACTGCACAACCCCCAGGTGCTAGAAGCACTAGCTGTTCGGGAGGCATTAGCACTTTCAGAAGATCTCTATATCAACCATTTACTTGTTGCCTCCGATTGCAAGGTGGTGGTAGATGCAATCAGACAGGGAAGCTCAGCGGAATTTGGAGCCATTGTCGAGGAAATCAAGGCTAGAGCAACTACCTTTATTTCATGTTCGTTTACTCATGAGTATAGGACCTCCAATACGGAGGCCCATAATCTCGCAAAGCATGCGTTATCTTTAGGGTTTGGCCGACACACTTGGCTAGGACAACCCGGCGATCTTCTTTTTGTACCTACGAACATTATGATTCAGTAATAAAGCTTTGTGAGATTCTCAAAAAAAAAAAATTAATACCACCTCGAATATAAAAATAAATTTTGATGGTGAACGGATGAAAAAATCGGAGAAACACACCTTGCTTTATTAGTAGGTATATAGATATAGATATAGATTAATGATGAAAATCCTCAAATAATTAAATGGAAAATGCAGGTGCGGTGCCTACGATTTGAACCCACGCCTGCTGGGTTTTGCCACACATAGATTTAATGAGCACAATTTTTCTATATAAGATGGAGCATACCAGTTAAAGTAGAAATCAAAACCGGAAAAAGGTGTGAACAAAGGGGAAGCCCTATTTCGAACATACGATCGCATAAGCTCGCAGAGCGTGCGAGTGTCAACCATCCGGCCACAATTATATAGACTTAAAGAGATAAACAAAATTTATCTTATGTATTCTTCTTTCTTTCTTTTTTCTATGTAAGAAAATAACTTATATTCTACGTAAACTTTTCGGAGATATCAACTAGATTTTTTGTTTGAAGTCGAGTAATTTTAAATTTAAAAATATAGATAAAAGGAAATATAGTGCAGAATGAATGTACGTACATTTTTTGGACAAATCAACTAATTTTATTCAAATTTGAATCATCTACATAAAAGAAAAAATAGTTCGTAATAAATGTACATAAATTTCTTTCGGAAAAATCAATGGATTTTTTAATTCAAATAATTATAAATTTGAAAATCTAGATAAATAAATTATAGGTCAGAATGAATCTACATAATTTTTTTGGACAGAGCAACTAATTTTTTTGAAATCGAATAATTTCGAATTTCAAAATCTAGATAAAAGGAAATATAGTCACAATGAATGTACGTATTTTTTGGACAAATAAACGAAAATTTTCTTTTAATTCAAATAATTTTCGATTTGAAAATCTAGATAGAAGAAAATATAGGTCAGAATGAATGTCATAATTTTTTTGAACAAATCTACTAAATTTTTATTTGAATTCCAATAATTTTATACTAAATAATCTACATAAAATAAAATCTAGTGCAGAATGAATGTACGGAATTTTCTTTCAGAAAAATCAGCGGAAATTTTGTTTGAATCCAGAAATTTTAAAATTTAAAATCTAGAGAAAAAAAATATAGTTCAGAATGTGTACTTTGTTCGAAAGAATATATACGTTAGTAGTTTGTAGTTAATACAAGCAGATCAGGTGGGTTCGTTAGGAGGCGTGCACTAACGTGACATGGCGCCTGTTCGATCTCACATCGACCCATTTCTTGCAACCCAAATTTTTAAACCATACACTGACTTGTACGAACTTAAAAACAACTGAGGGTGTTTCTGCAAAAAAGAAGTGCGTTCTCTGCCCTTCAGCAGCTCCCGGCCACTGACAATGGGCCTTGTCCACATTGACGTGCCATGCAAGCAGCGAATACACCTGCGTACAGTAAATATGATCGTATTTGTATGTCTGTACTAGTTTGATGACCAGAAAAACGTATTTTACAAGTTTGTGCACCAAACTGACTCTCCAGCGCAAGTTCTAAGACCCCCGATGCATTTACCTCTATATACTTCCTCCGTCTACGTATACAAGGTCATCATTTAAACGTGTCTAACTTTGACCATTGATTGGTCAATGAAATATATGGTATATGTTATGAAAATATAAGACTAAATTCTTTTTCAAATGACATAATTTTATAACATGTAACATATACTTTATTAATTTAATCATGGTCAAAATTAGGCACAAATTGCAAAGTGGATTTGTATAAATAGATCAAGGATTTTTTTCTCCATTAGTTTGTTCATTATTACAGTCTCAAAAGCAGACATGTTACATGTTCCTACCTTTGAAAATACAAATATAAGAGTTGACTGGCGTATTTGGGCTATGTTTATATTTATTGTGCTTATTATTACTTTTAATTATTTGCTCTCATGGTCAATTCTTATTTCATTTAACTTGCTGCTAAAAATATTGATAGTCACACATAATAGAAAATAATAAAAGTTATTATTAGACATTGGTCTGAATTCTATATACCTAAGAGAGCGACTCCACTACTTCTAATTATCTCAACATGTGTGCATTCACATCATTAGAAGTATTAGTCGTTAGATTTACTAGCTTGATCCATTAGCATCCGTTTGATCTATGCATGAAAATCCTTTACCATGCAACATGAATTAGTGCATTCTAAGTGAATGTTAAATCATACCGCATTTAATTGTGCCATGCACAACTTCATGTTAAGATTTTTTTTGGTTATGTAGAAATCTCTCAGACATTTTAAATCGTAAGGACTGAATTGATATTCCACACAAGATTTATAAACTATATACCCAATTCGGCGACAACACATGGGGTATCATCTAATATATTGATAGTTGGCAAAGATACATTGGTGTGAGCGTGATACGTGAAGACGATGTGATGACACTCAAGTCCATTGTATGTTCTACATAAATCATGCAAAATAGTAGTTGTTCATATTAATATCTCGATTCTTCTTTTTTGACTCCACTTGTCCGTTGTTAATTATATTTTTTGCTATTTCAGTAACAAGTTTACTAAGAGTTAGATCTAGACGTTAATGTCTCATATATCAATGGATCATATGTTTTCTTTCTTTGATGATGTGCTTTATACATAATTTTTTTTAATCAGGGCCATGCACATTGCCTCCGAAGTTTAGATGCTTCTAGGCATCTGTATCTTACTCTACTTGTCTTGTTGACGTTTTATCTTATTCACTTTGTGGTGGCTATTTTCTATTCACGACCCCTCCCTCAGAATCAGCCGATGTCATTTACCGGTTTCGGCGTAATTTTCACTCCCAAACTCCGATTTGAGTGTTTTTGTACTCATTTTGAACCTATCGACGCACCCTTAATAGTCTTTTTGGTTGCCACATGATTTGTTAGATTTTTTTGGAGGAACTTCATCGACGTTGAACACCTCCACCAACTATCATGCTCTTGTCATTGCTTCATCACCTAGACATAACCGGAGTGACCATTGGATACCGTCTACAACGACAACCACAAACGCCCACGACTATGCCATCGATCACGATCAGTTGATCCTTTGACACCTTCACCGTCAACAAGGCCAGATATGGTAAGGTTCATACTATTGTGAACAAGCCCCTAAAGATGATGGACAGGAGAAACTTCCCAAGCTCAAGTCTACCACTCCCTCGTCTGGGTTTGCATAATATGCCTATTTGATTTCCTATTGGGTCTGAACTGATGTTTTCCCCTTTGAAGATAGAAAATATATGAATCAATCCTGTATGGGAATATGTTATATTCCTGTAATCTAAATGACTGAAAAATTCCTACAAATATCATACCTTGTAGAATTCCTACAAAGTCCCGGTAAACCAAAGGAGGCCTGAATGTACCCCAGTCCTCATATCTATGCATGCATGCTTATACAACTAAGGCATGTTGTCGGAGCTCAATCTGCAGATCCCTCGATATCCTAAGCTAGGTGTCTTGGGATGATGGTAACAGGAACACCGAGTTTACCTAGTTCGAGTTCTCCGATGAGATCAAACCCTGCGTCCTGCTTGTGCTTTATTGTGTTGGAGTGTGTACAGAGTACAAAGTGCCGAGAGATTGTTTGATATTTTCTATGAGATAGCCCTCGACTTATA